>NC_092877.1:340619802-340923893 GCF_028372415.1 Notamacropus eugenii
TAAAGGCCAACAAAACAACTAGCCAGTAGCGAGAATGTTTCTTCTTGGGCTTGCTGACTTGGCTGAGCAAGAACAAAAGACAGGTAGCCTCTTCACTGTAAGGCTGGGAGCTGCTTCAGCACCTAGCCGTGTCCTGGCAAAAATCCTTTCTTCTTCAAGGGCTCCAGTCTGTCCTTCCCTTCACTCCCTCCATCCTATTCCTCACCCCTTTCCTTCCTCCCCCTCCCCTTGAAGGCCTCTGATCTGGAGAAACTGACGGCACCTAGATGCAATCTTTCCCCCTGGCCTTCCCCTACCCTAGACCTGAGGAAGGCAGCTTCTGTTCAAGCCTCTGTTGCCTCCCTCCTCCCCATTCCCCCTCCCCTCTTTCCCTTAAGGGCTCTGGTCCTGAAGACGACAGTTACAATCCACCTAAGAACTAAAGGCCTGATTCTATTCCCATGGGGCCTGTTTCTTTAAGACAGTCAGAAACTTTGGGGCACCAAGGCTCCCCACCCCTCCAAAGACCTCAGGGGTACTCTGAGCAAAGGCTGGAGGATTCCCCTTTATTATCAGACCTTGGATTCTTGCAACATCCTTTCCTCAGAATGATAATAGCCAATTCATGATGGGGATTTTTAGCAAGCTTCTAATTGCCTTC
This sequence comes from Notamacropus eugenii, assembly GCF_028372415.1. Classification (NCBI taxonomy): domain Eukaryota; kingdom Metazoa; phylum Chordata; class Mammalia; order Diprotodontia; family Macropodidae; genus Notamacropus; species Notamacropus eugenii. The sequence continues at coordinate 340,620,443 of NC_092877.1, forward strand.
TCTCTCTAGGTTGTTTTTTGTGAGCTACGTTTGTATTTGTCCCGTTGTCAGTTTGTCTGTTGGTATATGTCCCTGTCCGTGTCATGTGTGCTGTGAATGAGTGTGTTATCTTGTAAGATTTAAATGCAAGCAGCCGGACTTCAAGGGCTGCAGCTAGGGAAATAAACAAACAAAACTTTGAGACTTTTCCTTGTCATTCTGGTCTGGCCAACCTGGAATTACGATGGAAAGTTAGATCATCTTAGGTAAAATCATTTTAGCAGATTTGTATGTTGTGAAATTAATCAGAAATATTTCAGGAACTGATCATTTGAAATTACTCCTAAGATTGTGAGTAGCCCGCCTTTCTAGGTACAGTTTGGAAATGCCACCTAGCTCCTAGACTTTCCGCCCACCCTGTCCCAGCAGCTGCATACTGCCTTGGGCTCAGCAAATTCTGCTGCTGTGGGGGGTTGGGGGAGATGGATAAATCAGGCCTGTAGCGAGTATTCTCTACACTGCCTGCGAAAGTCACCACTGGGACATCAGTTTCTCTGCTCTTGGTAAGCTTCACTTCTCTGTTCAATTGCAAAAAGGTATTTTATTTCTATTTGACCCATTTTCTGATTTGTAAAAATAATTGTGCTTGTTGTTATGGGATCAAAATGATAAAATGATTGTAAAATGCTTAACGTAATGACTGGTATATGTTACATACAGCATTATTATCTCTCTAATGTAATTGTTACCTTTGAAGTGGTTTTAATTGCTAAAAGTAATAAGATCAATAATTTCTGGAAATGCAAATTATACCATCTGCAGTTATTGTTGTGTTAACACTGTATCTCTAGGATTGTATTTCTGAATTTCTCTTAGACTTTAAAGAGAAAGCAATTTTCAATCTGAATTTTGTTAAAGATGTTGGGAAAATTGTGTAACACCAGTTATGTTACTTTATCAGTCCTGCTAACTTTGTCTTATGATGTTTTGTAATTGCCATCTAGGAAAATCAGGTATTTTCACCCTTGTCTGTTAAAAAAAAAAAAGTTAAAGCTAAACAATTTGGCTATCTTCTGTGAAGTTGTAGGATTGTTAACTAAGTTATTTGGGATTACTGTTTTAATGCTGAAACCCAAAATTGTTAAATGATTCCTATGTATGGAAAGGAGGAAATGGAGTGAAAATTTTATTTAAATTCCTTCTGTTCATTCAGAACAGTCCTCCCATTCCTGTGGGTAAGATCATCAGTCTTAGTAAAGGAATTTGGTTGGTTAATGCAAATTCTAAACAATGAATATTACTTGCACAGAAGTTATAATAGATAGAGAGAATTTTTAATAATTGGCTTTTACATCAGGAAAGTTTTAAATTTGAGAAGGAAAGATGTTAAATGGAATCCCTTATGTGTGTGTGTCCTGGTAAATCTTTATTGCTTATTGTAACTCCATGAGAGTGGAAATAACTGTTATCTGACTCTAAGTTGTGATTAGTGAGACTTGCTGTTTAAGGTAAAAGGCATTTGGGACCATAACTATTTTTGGTTTTGAGTTTGAATCTGCGTACAGTTGTCTGCATTAAATCAGTTATCTGAGACACATGCCCCAAAGGAATATTTCTCATCTGACTAAACACCGAGGGGACAATTCTCAACTCAATCTACGATGGGATCGCCTGGCTCAGTTTCCCTATTGTGTTCCTTTAAAAAGCAATGTTTCTCACCTGACTGTTCCTGAGTCTGGCTATGAAACAGATACTGCATGATTGGAGAATTTCACTCTTATCTGAATTCAAACAGAGTAAAGGATGTTTTATCCTGTCATATATGATACCAAATATGTCACATGTCCCTGCTTTTTCCTTCTACAGCAAATTTCTGTGGTCAATAACAAGGGACCAGAGAAATATGTGAGCCTTTTGTGTAATCTTACTGGGAAATCTAATATTATTTTTATCTGAAATTAGAATATATGCAGAAGTTTATATAAATTACTTAAGACTCACTTTAAGATGTTCCCATTGTTTAAAAAAGGATTTTAAAAAGCAACAGTGTTTTTCTGTGAGTCAGTCTCTTATATCCAAGAATACTGCAATAATTAAGAATTCCAGTTTTAAAGGTTTATTTTTGCTTAAGAAAAGAAAAAAAAAGAAGAAAGAGATATCGTGCATTTTAAAAGTTTCCAACTAGTTTTCTTCATAAGAGTTTAGTGAACATCAGAGTAAATTTTAAACTGTTTTTAAAGACGGGAAATACTTGTAGAAGAAATGTTTTGAAAAATCATGGATGATTCTTAGAAGGCCTACTAAAGCTTCAAAACAATATATTGTTAAATTAAGCTGTTTTGATCTGAATATGTAGCCATTCTATGGCCTAAGTCAGAGTTAAAGTTTGCGTTTGAATTTATTATGTAAAAGATTTAATTCCTGAAGTATCTCATTCTTCCAGAGTGAGTATAATTAGGGAAGAATAACAACTTGTGAAACAAAGACATAATTCCATCAAACTATAAATTTAGTCATTAACCTCTTTGTTTTGTTTAAGCTGGAATGAGATTCCAGTACAGTTATGCTAGCAAAAAGTAATAACTTATGAGCTATCTTGTCTTATGGTTAAAATGTAAAAGCAAGTGGAAGAATAGGACTGAGAGATTTGGAAAGATAAATTAAGTTCTGTTTGAAACTATGAAAGGTAGATAAGATTTGGGAATAAATATGGGTTATCCAAACCCCTCTTGCTCCTAGATAGTTGTTCTGGATACTTTTGTGTCAGTTTCAGATGGTTTAAAGAGTGAGGAAGTATTTATCTGAGGGATACCAGCCAATATTTATTTGCTATATAAGACTGGGACTGCAATTTACTATTGTTTGAAGCTCTGATTACAGGAATACTTGTCTAAGTTATCATAAAGCCAATTGACATATGCTGCAGACTAATGGTGGATGCTTGGAAAGGTTTTGAAGACGACCTTGGACACGGCCTAAGTAGGATCTTCCTAACTTTATTTTCCAAATGTGCTATTTCCTTTCTGAGAAAGGAAATCTCCCACCTGATTATCTCTAAGCCCTGCTTTCAGCACCTTGTAACCTCATGATTACATGTCAGCTAATGGCTTTTTCCTGGAATCAACCAGAACTAAGGAGATCTTTTCCTTCTGTTAACATTGTCCCTCTTTTTCTTTTATAGCAAATCCTTGTAATTAAGAAGTTCTGTAAGTACAATACTAATTCTATCAATAAATGGAAATTGGAACATCTCTGAGTTATTATAATGGGGTGCAGGAATGAATAGCTTACAACTTTAACTTATATTCCTGGCCAAATAAATAAATATAATATAGAGATAACATCGAGGAAATGATTAGATCAGGTAATAAGACAAAGATGTAATGTGATAGATGTCTAATTAAATAGAGTAACAAATTTTGAGTAAAAACAACAGGATCAGCCTGATTCCTCTAAGAATTATATGCAAATGTATATCACTGATTTCTAAAATTTGTCATGCTTTTGATAATAAGATCTCAAATTTGGATTTTTGCATAAAATTTGTACAGGATAGTAGTTAAAGTAAGTGAAATTATTTCTTCTCTGTTAAAATAGCTGTCCAACAATTTAAAAGGCACTTGAGTTCATTTTATAGTTGAACTGTCACATTTTAAAAGATTCTTATTCTAGGTACAAGATTTAGGAAAGGACAGAAACAGCAAATAACATGAACTGAAATTTTCTGAAATTTCAAACATGGAGAACAAATTTTAAGTAATTTTACTAATTTATGTTGTCAGAAGTATCTGGGAACTTCTAGATTTGAACCAGAAAGGCAGAATTCTCTTTTTGAACTATCCCAAGAATAAAACCTATTGTCAAAGAAAAGACATCTAGGTATCAGATAACTACATGAGAAATCTGGGATTCAAAAAGTTTTGTTTAAATGAAAATTAAGAATGGATTACTGGGATACAAGGAACTTAATATTAATTAGCTTTGAAATAATAATTGCATTGATTTGTATGGTTCATGTTTAATTTTCTTGTTTATATTGGTGACATGTAAATCTCCCTTTCAAAACTAGTCTATTGTGAGCCATCTAAGTTTTAATCTGTACCTGACTTAATGTAAAAATACAACTTGTGAATTGTAAAAAAAAACTTCACTGTATTGTTTGAACCTAGCCCTGCATAGCTGGGAAACTGAACTATTGCTAAGTGTCTTTAGCCATGTTAACTATGTTGTATTGTTTCATCTCAACTATCAAATCATGTTTTCTGGGAGATCCTGTCAAGTTTTCTGTATAGACTCTTGGATCCATCTGTCACCTCCATTGCTCCTGATCCTGAATCATGCCCTCCAGTTTTGAAGAGGATGCCAATCTGAAAAAGATGCCATCAGACATAGACAGCTTTCCCAAGAGCCTGGACCAGACTTGCATGAAGAGTAAACTCTCACACTACTGGTTATTTAGAGGTTTTTTCATATCTTTGTTGGTCTACAGGTGAAGCCTTCGGCTTGCCTTTGACCAAAAGGAGGGAATGATAATGTTTAATATAAAATTTTGGAATAATCTCTTTCTTCTCTCTGAAGCAAACTCAGAGAATGCCTCTTCCTATGTCAGCAAAAGCCAGCCAAGGCCAACTCTACACTCCTTAAGGAGACCTTTAACCTAAGACACTATATCTTGGATAATGAGACTTTCCTTTGTACCTTATTATCTATAGACATATACTATGTTATGGCATATTAATGGTAAAGAAAATATAGACATCTTAGGTTGTAATTTCTATTGAACTTTGTTTACCCTTTCCTGTGTCAGCTATTTCGAGTACCTGTTTAGGACAGGAAGCCTGGTGGGATTTTCTTATTGTATGTCACAGAGACATATGTTTACACAGCCTGGAATCGCAAGGCCCAACCGACATTACTTTCTTAATTGTCTTGTCTTACTGAATTTATGATTTGTTCAGCTAGGAGAGTTCCTTTCTCACGGCAAAATGTATATAAGCCAGATTTCTGCACTGGGTAGCCAGAACATTTCTGGCTCCATAATGCATTATGTTACCATTGTCTTTAATAGGGAATTGATCAATTAATTAATTAAATCATAAAATGTATGCATTTAGCCTGTTGCCTTTTTTTTTTAACCAAGTTTTCAGGTCAACACACCTGACTTTGTTTTGAGGGAGGGAGGGCTGTGCAGGGACACCAGCCTCACTTTCTCCTCATGAGTCATCGGATTCAGTGATCAGATATTCATCAGGATGACAGGAGGATGCACTGACAATTGATTAACAGTTAATGAGGGAATGAATAGTACAATGAGAGGTAGGTTAATCCTAATTGCAGGGCTAAGGGACTGTGATTCTCACCACGTCATTCTCATGACATGAGACTCATCTCCACCCAGATCACACTTGCCTCTGAAATCTAGACAAAGGGATCCACCTCCTGGCAGACCACTTACAAGTGGAACAATGGGCCAGAATTCACCTGGATTATATTCTCTTTACCCTTTAATCAGAAATAAGCCATCCCTGTGGGTGGGGGCCCACCCAAGATTGAGGAAAATATTAACCAGATCTCATCATCAGTCATGTCTTTCAGAAGCTGCCTTGAGTGAGGCAATAGAAAGGGAATAAACCCTAGATTCCCCTCCCCCATGTTCATAATTGATCATTAATTATCATTTTTCTCAGTTCTCAAAATGTGGCCTGGGAAGCTCTGAGACCCTCTTTGGGGCTCCAAGAGGTCAAAACTATTTTCCCAAAAATAGTATGACATTTTAATTTTTAATATGGTCAATATCCATAGATAAAATCCACATTTAAAAACAAGCTCTTTGACACTCTCAAAATTTTTTAAGAGTGTAAAGGAATCCTGAGACCAAAAAGTTTGGGAACCACTGGGCTGTACTGTAATGAAGGAATAATATGACTGGAAAAATCCATTGAAGTCAAAATATAAAAGACCTCGAATGCCAGAATCAGGAATTTATGTAAAGACATGGAAAAAAATCACACAGGATGAGAAGGTGTGGATAAATTGTTCTCTGCTCTCTTGAAAGGAATAGCCCCATTAATGTAACAAATCCATTGAAGTAATTCACATAGATTAACCAGAAAGAAAGTAAGTAAGGTAGGGGTGAGGAAGTTCATTACCTAATCCTTATTTTAAAAATTAGACTTTAGCTATTTTATTTCAATGGAAAGATTTTTTTTAAACATTCATTCTAATTTTTTACATTTTTATTTGTCAGATTAATGCCATACTCTGCTTTAGAATTCAGTCTTCCCGAGCTCCAGCAACTGTCTAGATTATTTTCCATTTCAAACACAGTCTCCCATTTATATGGATTCTTTACAATTTGAACAACACTTTTCCTTCACACACACACACACACACACACACACACAACCTATGAAGCAGAAAATATAAGAATTACCACCGTAATTTTTAGATGAAGAAACAGGTTAGCTGTTGGATTAAGACTTTAAAGGGGCCTCAGAGATTCTCTAATCCAACTGTCATTTCCATTGAATTGTAAGCATCTTGAGGGCAGAGACTGCCTTTGCTGCTTCTGTATCTCCAGTGACTAGCACAGTGCTTGTCACACTCTTATTATTGATGAGTCATTTTAATTGTGTCTGACTCTGTGACCCCATTTGGAGTTTTATTGGCAAAGATACTGAAGTGGTTTGCCATTTCTTTATCCAGCTCATTTCACAAATGAAAAAAACTGAGACAAATAGAGGTAAGTGACTTGCCCAGAGTCACACAGCTAGTAAGGGTCTAGGCTGGATTTGAACTTATGAAGATAAATTTCACACCCAGTGGTCTATCCACTGTGCCATCTAGCTGCCCTTTGGCACATAGTAGGTGTTTAATAAATGTTTATTGATTGCTTGATATTTTTTTTAAAGATGAGGAAACAGGCTTAAAGAGTGTGACTCATCTAAAGTAACAGGGACAGGATTCTTCTGATAAGAACCCAGGTGTTCAGATTCCAAATCCAACCCTCCATTGAAGACAATGTAAATTCCTGCTTCAATTTTTTTTTTTTTGTCTTTGGATCCCTAGCACTTGCCACAGTTTCTGGCATACAGTGCCTAAGAAATGCTTATTAAAATGATGGCATGTGAATATAATGGAATATGGTTGCATTCTTTCTTTTCTTCTTTGAGGCAATTAGGGTTAAGTGACTTTCCCAGGGTCACACAGCCAGATCCTACTGACTCGAGGACCAGCACTCTATCCACGGCACCATCCAGCTGCCCCAAGACCATTGTGTTCCAAGAAACAATGATGGGACAGTCTCAGAGAAATCTGGAAAGGCTAAAGTAACCAGAATCAGGAGAACAAGGTATGCAATAGCAACATTGAAAAGAAAAACATCTTTGAAAGATGTTAAGAGCAGTACAATCAATGATCAAACGTGACTCTGAAGAGCTCCAGATGAAGCATGCTGTCTGCCTCCTGACAAAGAAGGAGACTTTTCACTGTTGGGCATGGTCAGTGTAAGGATGTGTGTTGCTTTATTACGCATATTTGTTATAAGAATTTTGTTTTAATTTTTCTTTTTCTTTCAGTGAAAGAAGTGGGAGAGATAAAATAGATTTTGTTAATTAAAAACTTAAATTTTAAAAATGCTTGTTGATTAATGGAAATAGGCTGAGTGATTTAACCCTGGTCATACAGCTACTTAAGTGGTAGAAACTGATACTTGAACCCAGGATTTCTGGACCCTTCCCTTAATTTACTGAATTTATAGCTATCTGAGAGCTTAATATATCTGTTTTTTTTGTTTCCCCAGCACAGAATGGGATATGAGAGGAGGTACCGTTCTAGGTCTAAAATTAACTTCAGTATGATCACATAGACTAAACTTCAGTTTTCCACTGTAAATATTCACTAAAAAGAATTCCAATCATAAAATTGAGAGCCAGCTGGTAGCAGAGTCAACTGGAGTCTGTCCAATGACAGACCCCCAAGTGGAGCACAGGTCCTCTTTTTCAGAGGGGGAGAGTGACTCAGTACTTTGAACCGCAGGCCAATCACATACAATTCAGAAGTCATGCGGAGAAGACTAGCTTTGGCTTTGCTCAGCTCATCTCTCCTGTGCTATTGTCTTGGCTTCCTCATGAGGTCATGTGGAAACTATATGTTTAAACTCTTGAAGCAGTTAACTGAGCCATGAGTAAGCATCATTTTCCATCTGGCAGAGGGAAAGGGGAAAATTTGTGTTGTTGATCTTGTAAGTTAATAGATTATCTCATGGAAATGCAAATAGTAACAGACCATCAAGGGTTTGTAGTCTGACCCACTATGGATCAATTTTGTCTACATGTTATAGTCAAAAAGAAAAAAAAGTCAGAATTTATTCAAAAAGTTGATGAATAATAAGGTGAAGATATCACATCTGGTGCTTTAGGATAGACATAGAGACTACATTTGTGAATTTTTTTTTTGATATAGAGAACTCTTGAATGAGGAAAGTCTATCTACCATCACAATTCAGCTCCTTCTCTGAAACAACGTCTGAGAGATAGAGATGAAATGACTTATCCCGGTCACTTATCAGTTATTTATTTAGGGTCACCCAATCAGTATGTCAGAGGAGGATCTCGAACTCAGCTTTTTTTCTGACTTCTAGATCAGCTCCCTATGATAAGGACAACAACGGATCACTTCTGTTTCTTAATAACTCTTTCACGGAAAAGTATGAAATATTTTGTTCAAAACTTTAATGCAATTCAGGGAAAACAATAGGCAAAAACAACAGAGAAGACAAGGATTTATTAAGTACCTACTAGTCTGGATAGAGCACAGTCTCTGGAATCAAGAGGATCTGATTTCAAATCTTACCTCAAACATTTACTAGCTGCGTGACCCTGGTCAAGTCACTTAATCCCAATCGCCTGCAAAAAAAAAAAAGTATCTACCATATGCCAAATACATTATAAATACTATCACTTTTCATCTTCACAACCCTAGGAAGTAGGTACTTTTATTATCTTCATTTTACAGTTGAAGAAACTGAAGCACTTAAAGGTTATGTGGCTTGCCCATGTGACCAAAATTCCTAGTACATAGTAAAAGCTATATAAATGAGCTATCAGTAGAAGCAAGTGTCTGAGGCCAGATTTGAACTCAAGTCTTCCTGACCTCAAGGCAGCTGGTGGCTCAGTGGATAAGCTCCAAGCCTGGAGTTAGGAAAACCTGAGTCCAAATCCAACGTCAGACAATTCCTCGCTGCATGACCCTAGGCAAGTCACTTGACCTCTAATTGCCTGACAAAAGGATCCACTGAAGAAGGAAATGGCAAACCACTCCAGTATCTTTGCCAAGAAACCCAATGGATCATTAAAAATATGTATTGAGAAGTATACACACACACACACACACACACACACACACACACACACACACACGCATACACACACACACACACACACACACACACACACACACACACACACACCCCTATTTGTGTCTAATGGTAGCCATCTCTGGGGGAGGGAGAAAAAGAAGAAAAAAAGGAAAAAGAAATTTAGTTGTATATTTGAAAGGTGCAAGTTGTGCACTGCAGATGTGCCGTTTCATGTACAATCATCTTTTTTATTATACTATGTTATGGAAATGTTTGTTTTATTCCGTAAATTAAAAATAAAATTAAAAAACATGTATTGAGAGATTTGTTTTTCAGGTTTGCTTGTTTTTTTTCAATTTGATCAATTAGTGGAAGGAACAGAATAGTAAAAAATACTTTTTACTTTTAAAATAATTTTTTAAAATACAATAAAGGCAATATAAATGGTAAAAAAAAAAAGTTAGAGAAAGAGAATGATTGAAGGGGTTAAATCTCAGAAGAGACAAGAAGTGTTGGAATCCAAAGGCACAAGTTCAAGTTTTGACATTTGAAAGGAGAAAGGCCACCTCTTCCTGGGAGGCTGGAATGAAAAAGGAAAACTTAGGGGACGATGTTGAAGTTGACATTATAAACTCAAAATCTAACTTTTAAATTGTAACACTTTATTTCAATTCAAGGTATTCACATTCAACTACACAAAAAGGAACATTTCCTTTTTTTAAAAAAAAAAAGAATTTATTTTGGAACCACAAAGAAATAAGTGTAAAATTATCACAACATAATTTAACTGGAAATTTTGAGTCTCTAAGAAATGGAAACATCATCCCTGATGTTTTCTTTCCTAAATGCAGCAACTTTTTAATTAAGTTTCCATAAAATATTTTCTTTGGAAAAGTGTACATCTTGGTGGTTTTATTTCTTTTTGAATGGTGCTTATTTTTAATGTGATAACAAAATAATGTTAAATTCAAACATTGTCAAAGCATTATTTTAAAATTACCTTCACAGATTGTATAACATATATTCTCTTACTATAACATTATCTCCTGTTCCCACACATATATACAGGTTATTTCAAAAGTTTTAGTGCAGTTTTATGCTTTAAAACTGCACTTACTTTTTGGAGTTTGTGTGTGTGTGTGTGTGTGTGTGTGTGTGTGTGAATAAAATCTATGAAGATGTTGATTGATAGAAGAAAATACACATTTAATAATCATAACAAATATGAGTGGAATGAATAAACTAACCCATAAAATGGAAGAGGGTAAGAAAATGGATTACAAAGCAAAATCCAACAATATGTGTTTTACAAGAAAAATACATATGGTCTGAGATCATATTTACATATATACATATGTAACATAGATGTGTTTAACACATACATAATTCCCTCCAACACCCCCAAAGAGGTATTTTTTACCCTTTCATACATGATGACTCACAAGGGAGAGGGAGGAGAAAGAGACTGGGCACAAGAGAGGAAGTGAATGAAATTGCCATTTTCTTAGCTGTTCCTGAATCACTTTTTGGTCAAGAATTCTGCACCAAGGTCAGCAATAAGTCTAGCATGGATATATGTTCCTTCAGTGATACAAGTGTGCCCTAGAAAAACATAGTCTTACAGCATTGGAAAGGATCACAAAGGAAACAATCCAAATGTCACCTCAGTAAAAGACAGTGCTGCATAAGGGAAATAGTATTGGATTTGGAATAAAAAGACTTCTGGGTTCTAATTCTGGTTCTGCCACTTGTATCATAACAGTAACAACAACAACAACAATAAAGCAATAATAAAAAATAAAAATAAACTGATAATAAAAACATATCATTTGTATAATACTTATTATGTGTCAGGCAACTGGGCTAAGTGTGTTGAAATTATTACTTCATATGGACCTCACGACAACCTGAGAATGCCGGGGTTATTATTGTCCCAATTTTATAGTTGAGCAAACTGAGGCAGACAGAGGTTAAGTGACTTACTTAGGGTCATGTGGTTATTACAAGTCTGAGATCAGATTTGAACTCAGGTCTTCCTGACCTCAAGCCCAGTGCTCTATCTACTGCAACACAAGGGAAGTTTGGGTGAGCCAGCTAGGTGGCACAGTGGGTACCACAATGGATAGAGCATTGGGTTTGAAGTCAAGAAGACCTGAGTTCAAATCTGATCTCAGACTTGTAATAACCACATGACCCTAAGTAAGTCACTTAACCTCTGTCTGCCTCAGTTTCCTCAACTGTAAAATGGGGATTGTGCGATTGTTGGGAGGTTCAAATGAAATAATTTTTGTTTAAAGCATTTACCACAGAACCTGGCACATGATAGGAGCTTAATCGATGATTATTTCTTCCCTCCTTCCTCACTTAACCTCTCATGGACTTCAGCTTTCTCAACCATAAAATGAGGAGACTGAATTATTAAATGACCTCTGAAAGGCTTCCGAGATTTACTGGTCTTCTTAATGATACACTCATTTACACCGAAATATCACATCTAGTGTTAATACCTGGAGTTTCTTATTTGACTCAATGTTTTCATCTTGTCCTGGGCTAAGAACAGAATGTGGAGAGAGAAATATGGGGCAGCATCCAGAGGAATATCTTATAGCCTTGAACACATTAAAGGGAATGATCAGTATAAGTTCCTAATTTTTAAAACTTCACAAATTGAATCCACAAAAATTCATTCATGAATGATGAATTGTAAAACTCTATGTGTAGTTGGATATCCATTTTGGGAGTTTGAGTCACCTCAAGTTCAGACCTCTCTTTCATCTGTGTATGGATTCTATTCAATCCAATGTTGGATTCCATCCAACATTCCAATCCAGTCCCATGTGGACTCTCTCAGCGATGCCATGTAGCCTATAGCCTTCAAAGCCTGGTCAGACCAAGTCAGGCCCCACTGAATCTTGACCTCCTTGATTCAGGGATATTTCTTCCAGGCTTATTGTCCTTGGATTCCAGCTCCTTTCACCCTTTGGTGAGTTACTTCCAGGGGTCTCCATTTTGGAGATGGGCACAGGTCAGCCAACTTCATTCCCCTGCTAGCTGTGCTTCTGACTCTCTGGACTTTGCCACCATGCTCTCCCTAGGGCACCTTCTTTGGCTCTTCCCCCAACCCTTTTAGTTCTTTAATGTATTATATTTCCCCTTAGAGTGTAAACACCTTGAGGATTCAGAGAGTCTTTCTTTTTGCTTATATTTACATTCCCAGTACTAAGCAGTACCAGGTATATACTAAGACCTTAATAAATCCCTGATTCTTTCATTCCAGGTTTTCCCTTATATCTATGTGACATCAAAAGCAATAAAGGAAGACTTCTAGCACACTTACCCGGGGCAAACTTATGGGAGGTTTGTACAAGAGTCACATGTGATCAGTAGGCAGGGATGACTTGCAATATGGAGGAAAGCTCCAAATCCATGAGTCATTTTATCTCTGAATCTCTGCATAACAAGTGTAAACTCACTAAGTGAGTTCATAGAAGGGAAATTGCAATAAATTAAACTAAGCTTATGATTGGATGACCAATGCCCATCAAGGCTATTTGTCTTTGTCTTCCTCTTTGGGCTTAGCTCTTCCTTAACATGTGGATTTTACGTTCTAATCATCTATTCATTGGCTTTCTTTGCCCCCATACTAATGAGCATGAGTTTACAAGCAGTGTGTATGTGAAAGGATAAAGGCCAAGTTGGATTCTCAGGAGGGTGCTTGCTTTGGATGGAGATCCTGTCCAACCTGAAACTCTACTGTGGTTCACTTAATCCCCTGTTCAGTGAAAGGCACAAATGGTTCTTTCAGGATCAGATGGGTACTTACTGTGCTGTGTAAATTCTCTCCTGGCACATTGCTAACACCTTATTTTAGAGAAATGATAAACTTCCTTTGGGAAATACATATGAAGATGCTCATCTTTCTTGCCTTACACCACTCTCTCTGACTCTTTGATGCTCATCCTATAAGCTGATTCTCTTATCCAATCCAGCCCCCTTTGAATTCTCCCACTGATGCCATGTAGCCTACAGCCTTCAAAACCTGGTCAGACCAAGTCAGGTTCCAATGAATGTTGACCTCCTTGATTCAGGGTTATTTATCCCAGGCTTGTTGTGTGATTTCAATCATATCCAATTATTCGTGAGTCCATTAGGAGTTCTTTTGGCAAAGATACTGGAGTAGTTTGTAATTTTCTTCTCCAGATGATGTTACAGATTAGAAAACTGAGGCAAACAGGGTTAAGTGACTTGTTCAGGGACACACAGCTACCAAGTGTTCTGAGGCCATATTTGAACTATAAATGAATCTTCTTGATTTCAAGTCCAGTGTTCTCTCCACTGCACCATCCAGTTGTCTTCTCCCAGACTACCTGCTGTCTTATTATGAATTTATTATTCCCAGGTGTTCCCAAACATTGCCTAAGCTAAACTGACAGAAACACCTAAATGTGAATACAGACTGAACTTTGTAATTTACTAACAACATCTATGAGCAAGTCACTCTCCTCCCAAAGCCTCAGTTTTTCTATCTGTAAAACAGTTGAAGTAAATGGTCTTTAAGTTTATTTCTAGCTCTAAGTTCTTTGATCCTATGATGACTCTCCCTCATCTACTGTTTTTTTAACTTTATGTATTTTTAGTTTTCAACATTCATTTCCACAAGATTTTGAGTTCCAAATTTTCTCCCCCTCTCTCCTCTCCCCCACACCAAAACACCATGCATTCTGATTGTCCCTTCCCCCAATCTGCCCTCTTCTATCACACCCCTCCCTTCCCTTATCCCCATGTTCTTCCTTTTCTTGTAGGGAAAGATAGATTTCTATACCCCATTACCTGTGTTTCTCATTTCCCAGTTGCATGCCAAAACAATTCTCAACATTCATTTCTTAAACTCTGAGTTCCAACTTCTTTCTCTTCCTCCTCCCCACCCATCCCCACTGAGAAGGCAAGCAATTCAATATAGGCTTTGCAGTTTTGCTAAAGATTTCCATAATAGTCATGTTGTAAAAGACTAACTATATTTCCCTCCATCCTATCCTGCCCCCTATTTATTCTAGTCTCTCTTTAGACTTATCCTTCCCCTAACATGATTGTTTCTTATTACTCCCTCCTCCCATTTGCCCTCCCTTCTATCATCCCCCCACCCCAATTTTCCCCTTCTCCCCTTCTTTCCTGGGCACCTATAAGTTCTCAGTTCCTCCAAGGTGACACAATCAAAGGAAAGGAGTTCCCTCCTCTCCTGGCCTGTACTCTAGTCTGGGAGCTACCACAAGCTTTTCTGGCCAGGATATGTGAGTAGAATTCCCTCTCCAGAGACTCTACCACCTCCACAAGCCAGTGCTCCTCCTCTTCACTCCAGGGCCACCACTTAGGACTGAGACTCAGATCAGCAACTCAATTTCCCCAGGTTCTTTAGGCTGAAGGCTCCAAAAATGGATGCTGCCACTGCTGCCTGGAGTCACCTGAGGCTGCCTGGGACCAAGGCTAGGGCATGAGGACTCTGTTCCCTTCTCACCCAAGTGAAAAAGCTTTCTTACTGACCTTTGAAACTGTCTCTGGTGTTTGTGGGTTGAGGGATCTGGGAACCACAGCTGCTGCCAGTGGTGCCCTGAAACCTGCTCAGGTCTTGTCCCTGCCATGCCCATGTGTGGCCAAGGCCAGACTGCACTCTGTTCTGCTCCCAGTGAGATAGACCTTTCCTGTCAGCCTTCCAGGCTGCCTTGGGCTGGAAATCTCTTTCGCTCTGTCATTTTGTGGCTTCTGCTGCTCTAGAATTTGTTTAGAGTCATTTTTTACAAGTATTTTATGGACTGTGGTGGGGGAGAACTCTTACAGGCCATCCTTCTACTCCTCCATCTTGACTCTGCTCCCTCCCTCATCTGCTGTTAAAGATATGATCCCTCCTTCACATCAGGGCTATGAATCAATGACTCCATTTGCCCTTGACTTTGGTTCCTCATAAAATTCTATCACATGTAAAAGGAAGGGTTAGGGAACATCCTACTCTGGGTTTCATGCAAAAAGATCATAGGGAGGATGACAGAAGAGAAGGATTTGAGCCAAACAAGGAGAAAGAAATCATGTAAGTGACTCAGAGGGCTTTGGTCTGAGGTGGACTTGGGGGTAGGCAAGAGGCAATTTGGCAAAACTCAACCAGTCAATAATCAATCAATAAACATTTATTTAATACCTGCAATTTACTAAGCACTGGATTGTGTAGGAAAAAAATTGGAACATTTTGAATTTGTTAGAAAAGGAGGACATTTTGAAGAATAATCTCTAGGCCCAGATATCAGTCCAGATTCCACTTCCAATTTGTAAGAGAAGATAAATCAAGGGCAATTAAAAAGGATACAAAAGGATTAAGGAGCATCTAGGAGGACTAAAATATTGACTCTGAAAAGGGAAACTTGGAAGGAAAAAGTTAAGGGACTTGGCAGGTATGGCAAGGCAAGTAAGTAAAGCTAAGTAGAATAATTAAAGGGTAAAGTAGCTGGAGGGTATTGGTGGAGCAAGTTGGTAAAATTAGAAAGAGATTAGTGCCAATCCAAGGCAGGTGGGTGTGGCTGAGGCTATGCAATTATTCAAACAAATTATTTATATAAATTCATGCAAATTGTTCATACAAAAATTATTCATACAAAGGAAAGGAATATGAATGAGGGTATCTGTAAAAAAAAGTTTGATCAGATGCTTAGGGTTGGGGTATAAACACCTACAAGCAGTTTCAAGAAATAAAGCTGAAAATTACCAAGGAAATTGGAGGAAATCACACAATGATTTGCATGTAGTGGACAATGTTTGTATTTCTGCCTCAGCTGAAGGACAGTTATCTGTGTTCCCAGTATAAGCTGATCTTATTCCAGAAGAATTTCCTGAAGAAATTCACTTTTTAAAATGTTTTAACATTTTCACATAAAGTTTTGAGTCCCAAATTCTATCCCTCTCTCCCTCCCTCACCTCACCCTTCTCTGAGACAGTAAGCATTCAACAATAGGCTATACATGGGCAATTATGTAAAACATTTTCATATTAGTCATTTTGTACAAGAAGACTTGAATAAAAAAAAGAAAGAAAAAGAAAAATAGCATACTTCAGTCTGTATTCAATCAATAACAGTTCTTTCCATGGAGGTAGATAGTATGCTTCATCATTAGTCCTTTGGTACTGTCTTGGATCATTGTGTTGTTGAGAATATAAGCCATGCGTACTTCTTCAATGAACAACGTGTACAATGTTCTCCTGATTCTATTCACTTTACTAGGCAATAGCTCATGCAAGTCTTTGCAGGTTTTTCTGAAATCATCCTGCTTGTCATTTCTTATAGCACAATAATATTTCAGTACAATGATATATCCATTCCCCAATTGATGGGCATCCCTTTAATTTCCAATTCTTAGCCACTACAAAAAGAATTGCTATAAATATTTTTGTATAAATAGATCCTTTTCCTTTTTATTGGTTGTCTTTGGGATATAGACTTAGCAATGGTATTACTGGATCAAAAGGTATGCAAACTTTATAACTGTTTGGACATAGCTCCAAATTGCTCTACAGAATGGTTGGATCAGTTCACAACTCCACCAACAGTGCATTAGTTTCTCAATTTTCCCACATCCCCTCTAACATCCAACATTTTCTTTTTTTGTCATTTTAGCCACTCTGAGAGGTGTTAAGTGGTACCTCAGAGTTTTAATTTGCATTTCTCTGATCAATAGTGATTTAGAGCATTTTTCATATGACTATAGATAGCTTTTATTTCTTTGTCTGAAAATTGCCTGTTCATATTCTTTGACTTTTATCAATTGGGGAATGGCTCTTATTTTTATAAATTTGACTTAGTTCTCTATGTATTTGAAAAATGAGGCCTTTATAAGAGATACTTGCTGCAAAAACATTTCCCAGTTTTCTGCTTTCCTTGTAATTTTGGTTGTATTGCTCTTGTTTGTGCAAAAAATTTTTAATTTTATATACCCAAAATTATTTATTTTACATTTTGTAATTGACTCTATATCTTCTTTGGTCCTCAATTCTTCCCTTATCCATAAATCTGATAAATTATTTTGTGTCCTCTTAATATGCTTATGGTATCACCCTTTATGTGCAAATTATGTATATATTTTGACCTTATCTTGGCATATGATGTGAGGTGTTGGTCTATACCTAGTTTCTGCCATACTATTTTCCAATTTTCCAAGCAGTTTTTGTCAGTTTATGATAAAAACTCAGATCTTTGGGTTTATCATATGCTAGATGACTATGGCCATTTACTACAATGTAATTTGTATCTGATCTATTCCATTGATCTACAACTTTATTTCTTAGCTAGTACCAGATTTTTTTTATAATTACTGCTATATATTACAGTTTGAGATCTGGTACTACTAGATCACTTTCTTCTACATTTTTTTCAGTGATTCCCTTGATATCCTTGAGCTTTTCTTCTTTCAGATGAATTCTGTCATTATTTTTTCTATAAAAATAAATCTCTATAAATAAAATAAAATAAATCTCTATAAAATAATCTTTAGATAGTTTTGTATGGCACTGAATAAATATATTTATTTAGGTAGAATTGTCATTTTTATTATGCTGGCTCAGCCTATCAATGAGCAATTAATATTTTTCCAATTGTTTAAATCTAACTTTATTTGTGTGAAAAGTGTTTTATAGTTATGTTCATATAGTTCCTGTGTTTGTCTTGACTGGCAGACTCTCAAGTATTTTATATTGTGTACAGTTATTTTATTTTATTTTACTTTTTTAGAGTCTTCTGTGTATTTATTGTTTAATAGCAGAATGCCCAACACAGATCATCATAACTGCCAAATAGTCAGCTGTGCAAAATAGTATATATAGTGCTTAAGTACAAATGAGAGACATGATTTTTTTAAATAAATACTTAAACACAAATTTATGGTCCTACAAAAGAGCATTTAAACTAGATGGTCTAAGTTGATCTGCCTCCTTGGACCCACAGAAACTGTTATTTTCCCAAAAACCATATAATCAATATACTGAATCATCATCAGTTCCACTGTGTGAATAATGGATCACAATAAAGAAGTCCCTTTTTCTAAGAGCTTTTTCTGGCTCCCCAACAAAACATGATCTGGTCTGGATAAAAAGACAACAGGAATTTCTTGAAGGTCAATGGTCCAAAATGCTAAGTATGGTTAAGTATTCTACATGATCTACATTCACTGGTTCCTTAGTTAGGATATACTTAGATTACTTTCTTCAATTCATCATACAGGAGAAGCATGAAAGCTCCACCCATGCCTCTAAGAACATTGGACCAGGTACCCTTGAAGAAGCTTTGCCACCCTCATCTTTAGCAACCTTCTTCCAGAAGTCAATTGTCCCAGTGTACATGATATCAGCTCCTTTGTGCCCAGACTGCATCATCATTCACCACCTTACTGTATCAAAGGGATAAGAAACCATACCTGCTACAGCAGTCACTGTGCAATCATCCAGCTTATCACAATATGAGTGTTCTTGGGATCTGGGAGCATACCTTTTGCTGTATCATAGAGGCCAAAGTAAGCTGCTTTATAGATAATGATACCCTGCGCTGAGACATTGAAACCTTGATACAAGCCACGGATTCCATCAGACTTAGTGATTTTCACAAGGCAGTCTCCCAGGCCTTTGAATTCCCTCTCAGCGCCAGATTTCCCAACATCAGCTGCCACAAAATCCAAGGGGTAGAAAAAGCAGAGAGAAGTGGCTCCAGCTGCACCACCAGAGGCAAGATTGCCAGCAAAATACCTCCAAAACTGTGTGTGCTTGTCCACTCCTCCCAAAAACACCTGCTTATACTTATCCTTAAAGGCAAAGTTCAGGGCCTGGGTGGGGAAATATCTGATGACACTTGCTAAGTTACCCCGCCAGAAGGAAAGCACCCCTTGTTCCTTGGGAATTCAAACTATACAATCCACAATGCCTTTGTACTGCTTATCTGCCGCAATTTGTTTACTTGCATGCGGCACTGCAGCTTAACTCTCTCGATGGGGGGCCACTGCCATCTTGGAGATAGCAGCAGCGATGCCACTGGCCAGGAATTCCTTGGCAAAGGAGATGGCCTGTTCTGTCATGGATACCGAGGGGGAAGGTGTTGGAGTTGGAGAAAGAAAGCCAGGTGAGAGAGGGATGAAAGCTGGGGAAGTTGCTGCCACCTGCACACAGCCCTTTGCTACAGCTCAGACAGAAAGGATGTACAGTTATTTTAAATGGAATTTCTCTATCTCTTGCTGTTGAACTTTTTGGTAATATATAGAAATGCTGATGATTTGTGTGGGTTTATTTTGAATCCTGCAACTTTATTAAAGTTGCTAATAATTTCAAGTAGTTTTTTTAAGTTGATTCTCTATGATTATCTAAGTACAACATATCATCTGTAAAGAGTGATAGTTTTGTTTCCTCATTGCCTATTCTAATTCTTTTAATTTATTTTTCTTCTCTTATTGCTATAACTAACATTTCTAGTATGATACTAAATAATAGAAGGGATAATGGACATCCTTGCTTCATCTCTGATTGCATTGGGAAGGTTTCTGGCTTATTCCCATGCAGATAATGCTGCTGATGGTTTTAGATAAATATTACTTATCATTTTAAGGTAAGCTCCATTTATTCCTGTGCTCTCTTGTGTTTTTAATAGGAACGAGTGTGGTATTTTGTCAAAGGCTTTTTTCTACATCTCTTGAGAAAATCATAAGATTTCTATTGTTTTCATTGATAGGTCAATTATGCTAAC
The DNA here is from genome assembly GCF_028372415.1 of Notamacropus eugenii. Classification (NCBI taxonomy): domain Eukaryota; kingdom Metazoa; phylum Chordata; class Mammalia; order Diprotodontia; family Macropodidae; genus Notamacropus; species Notamacropus eugenii. The sequence goes on from NC_092877.1 coordinate 340,640,539, forward strand.
AGTTCTTCTAACATAGAACAAACCCTGCATTCCTGGTATAAATCCCACCCTGAAGAAATTCAAAGAATGCTTCTCTATTCTCCAAGACATTAGAGATAATTAAGGGCTCCTAAAGGGAACAAAAGGAAGATTTCAGTCAGAAAGAAAGGACTCTGAAAGTTGAGCAGGGAAATGTCTGTTGTCATGATGATGGAGAATGGAAGTGTTCCAGAGATGACCGAGGAAAGCAAAAGGACAACTATTCAATTGGAGCTTAGAAAATAGATGTGAGGCCCTTCCCAAAAGGATAAAAAAGCTAGATGGCCTGAAAATGAAGAAGCTGGCTGTTCTAAAAAGTATACAGTAGGATGACAAAAGCTATCAGATGAGATATGATCCATTCAGGAACAAAAGAAGAAAAGAGTAGCAATAGTTGGATATTTCCCAATCTGAACCACTGAGGCAGCCAATTGTTGACTTGACATCAACAACAGAGAGTTTGTTGCATGTATCCAAGACATAATAGAGCATCTCCCAAGATATATCAAAATGGAAGACAACTACCAACTTTTGGTTATTCTTGTGAGCACCAATGACACTTCTGGGAGGAACAAAAAAGTATCATCAATGATTATGAAGTCTTAGGCAAGATACTAACATCCATAGAAGCACAAACACATTGTTTCCTGTTGAAGGCAAGGGATGAAGAGATAGAAAAATTAATTTGGGAAGTTGATATCTGAGAATGAAATGTGGTTTCTACACCATATCTAACAATAAAGTGTTAACAGGTTCCTGATCAAAGATAAAGTACATTTAACAAAAGCTAGTATTTTCAATAAGTCTTGCTAATTTAATCAAGAGAGCTTTAAATTGAAAAAATGAGGGAGAATATTGCCTATGTATATCTCCTAAGTTAGATATAATAAAGAATAACCACAAAGAAGGAAGAATAACATCCAAGATATATAGAAATTCACAAGAAACCAAATGCAAGAAAGGAATCAGTAGTAAAAGCCCATAGCCTCAAATGTCTATACACACACAGAGTTTAAGCAACAATCAAGAACTGGAAGTCCTGACAGAGAGGGGCAAAACTGACTTCATCTTTCACTGGGACTTGATTGGCTGACAAGAAAATATGAATCATCATTCAATACTTATCATTTCTCCCAAGTTCAGAATCCTGAAAAAACGTTGGATCAGGTCCTGGAGTTGACAGCCTCTAAGGTCCCTTTCAATGATAAATTCATGATCCTACGATCACTATGCTAAGTACTGGGAAAACAAAACCAATAATGAAACAGTCCTTGCTTTCAAGAAGCTTAAACTGTATTGGGGAAGATGACACGTCACATAAAAATATAACACATATGTATGTGCATATAAACATATATACAGAATACATACAAAATAAATACAAGTTGATTTTAAGGAGGTAGAAGAAGTTAGAGGAAGAGAAACACTAACAGATAGGCTGTTCAGGAAATCCTTTCTGAGAATCCCATAGTTGAAAAACAAAATGTCTTTACCATTTTTTACAATGAATCCATTCATTGATCAACAAATATTTATAAAGCACCTACTATGTTCCAGGTACTCTGTGAGGTGCTGGTGAAACAAATAAACAAATACGCAAAGAATGGAATAAACTCTTCCCCTAAGGAACTTAAATTAGAGTTCTCACAGCTCCCTGAACTCACTGCTAATTAATCTTTTCTCTGGCTTCTTTTTGTTTTTGTTTGTTGATCTATCTCTAACTTAGTTGTTTCCTTTCTGCTGCACACCCCACATCCTTCCTTCTTCTCTTTACTGTATGGTATTTTGACTGTTATAAAGTTGAAGGAATGATCACTGTTGTCCTCAGATCCAAAACTGCCTGCTTTTTCTTACTGTTAAAATTATTTTCAGGCAAGGCTTTCTGTCTAACTAAATGTATTTGGTCTAGGAATAAGGATATTTTAGGGGTTTTGACCACAAAAATAATACTTTGCTACTACTCAGCCAAGCCTTGAAGAACAGGACATTGGAAAAATAAACAAAAGTCAAGAGGAACAGAGAGCTTCTTTGGGTTTTAAACAATTTCATGATGTTTCAGTTAAGCACAAATTTGAATCCCTATTTCTTTCTCAGATCCATCCCTGTTTAATTCTTTTTTTGTATTTATGCTTACTCTGAGGTTTTAGGTTTTCAGAAAGGTGGGGTTAGTAAGTCAGAGTTTATGGAACCATCCTTTACCTTATATTCAAGTAATATGAAGTAAAATGTAGTAATTCAAACCAAGAATAACACTACCATGACCACTGAAACCATTGGAAAGACTTATGAAATACATATTTTATCTAGGATGCTTTGACAAATATTATATATCACTTTGTTCTCCATTTTTCATTCTCCAGAGATCTTGCTGTTGATCCTATTTTATGAATGTTGTAAGAGCAACATGTAGATAATTCATTATTTGGCTGTTGTAAAGAAGTAAGCCAGAAGTCGATTTAAAGAATGATGCAAATATTAAATCATTTCTCATTTAAAAAAATATTCCTTTATTTAAATACAATTCATGAAGCAACATGGGTTCAGATTTCTTATACTTACTACCTGGAGACCTTGAACAAGTCACTTGACAACTTAGGACTCTGTTTCTTCATTTGTAAAGTGAGTCAGATGGCTTCTGTGTTGCCTTCTACTTCTAATTTATGATCCTCAAACATGGGTTAGGCATCTACTACGTCTAAGACAATATGTTAAGAGCTACAGAGCCACAAAACTACATATTGATTCTGGGATTATAGATTTAGAGCTGGAAAGGACCACCCTGCTCACAAAGAAATATAGTTACCTCTTCTACATCACGACTTACCCCATGGTCATTTTCATTATATCACAGGTCAGCATAAGAAATTAGATGGAAATTTGGGGAGAAGTTTGTGGAAGCCACAGATGACACAGAAAAAGTTCTTTATACAATATTTTTATTTGACAGTGACCTACATATAGCCTATGCTGAAATACTTAAACCAAATTTTACTATAAGGTACTGTAAATACCCCATAAAAGAAAAACAAAAATTCAGACTTCTCTAGTACAAGAAGATCGACATTTTTTATGTGGATTTTCCAGATTGCGGGGGCAATGTGCCACTAACCTCCCCAGTGTGGAAGGCAAAATTGTAAAGATCAGGACATCAGTGATACTGGATAGTTCAGTAGTGCCTGGGGCCTTTGGAGGCCAGGGTTGTCTAGAGTTCTTCGGATGAGAAGCCAAGTTTGGTGAGAAAGTCACCAGTTGGACTAGTGGCTCCTTCTCCAGGAGGTGAGATCCAATATAAAAAAGTTACTTGCGTCATGTGACTTCTGATTTCTGAAAGTGTTTAAAGATTTAGGAGAGTTTTGTTTTGGAAAAAAGTACATATGTATGTATATACGTATATATGTATACACATATATACACATATATATACATATATATATAATATTAGATTTTCAGAAAGATTTCCTTGCTATTTAATTTAAATAGCAAAGAGACATTCCAGCAGTGAACATGTAATTATAATTTTATAGGCTCAGAAAGTAAGTAGTGTCCTGGCCATTTAAACATGTGGAACTTGCAGTATCAACTGTAAATCATTCTCCGTAGCTTGGCCAAGGTTTTTCCTTGCATAAGCAAATATTCTTCCAAGTATTTGGTGGTGGTAGCTTTAAGCAGCTGTTGAATATTACTCTGGCTGACTTTTTTTGTTTCTATTTAAACTTAAGATGGGAGTCAATTTTAAACAGACAGCCTTTACCAGCTATAACACAAAATGAAGTCCATAGGAAGTTCTGGCATACCAAAGTATGGACAACAGTGTGGATGGTTTAGGTTTGGAGGGTGTAAGAACAGGTGTTAGTTACATGGGAAGAATTTGGTTAGGTACTGTTTATCTAGAGGACAGATAAGACTGGAAGGATTGGGTAGATACTTGGAATCCAGATCGACAAGAGATCTGGAGTCTGGGAGATGAAACCCAACAAAGAGCACTTGAAATCATGAAGCAGGAAATGCCAGTTAGCCAGGGATTTTGGCACGGACATGACTTGTTTCCCACTCTCTTCTATGCTCTTAGATATGCTTAAGGAAAGCAATGGAGGACAGATTGGCACATGCAGTGAGACAGAGGGGGAAAGTCCCTACCAGCATATCTTGCTCCTAATTATTTTTTAAATAAACTCAAAATTTGTCAACACAACCAAATAGTCAAACATACCTTAGCCCAAATTCTTACCTGGCAGAACAAATAACAGACATTGCTCTTAGTTCTTAATCTTCAGGGGCAGAAGGTTTGGTCTTTCCAGAGGTTCTTAGACTTTCTCATACACATACATGTCTGTATATATGTATGTGTATGCATGTGCGTACTGTCTAGCTATGCATACATACATGTGCATATGCATACATATATGTATGTGTAGAATATATTGTGGAATGTGTATATATTTTACAAGTGGGGCAGCTAAGTGGCACAAAGGATAGAGTGCTGGACCTGGAATGAGGAAGATCTGATTTTTAATCTGGCCTCAGATACTTACTAATTGTATGACCCTGGGCAAGTCACTTAACTGCTAGTTGCCTCAGGTCCTCATCTTAAAAATGGGGACACATTGGAGAAAGAAATGGCAAATCACTCCATTATCTTTGCCAATGAAATGCCGTAGACAAAGTTCATAGGGTCACATAGAGTTGGCCATGACTGAACAACGAAAAGCAATATATACATATATACATACATGTGTGTGTATATATGTACATATATGTACGTGTATTTTGTGTACATATGCACGTGTGTGCTTATATATATTTTCTGCTAAGAATCTTTAAGACTTATATCTATTCAATTAGTCAACAATATTCCTGGGAGATGCATATTGACATAACAATGGATGAATGGATATTTTTCACATAGAATATTACTTGATTCTCCCTAGACATTTATTATGTGCTAATCTCAATTTTCCATAAATATAGGCAGACAGGATGATAAGATGATGTTTGATAAGGCTCTCCTGGATCTCTGTTGTGTTCCCTTAGTGAAGTCCCTTTACAAGGGGTGCTCTTTCATAAGCTATACCCTCATCTGACTCTAAAACCCTAACCCCAATCCTTCCTTGCTCCTTTAATACTATATCAATTAATTCATTCCATAAACTTGGGGTATAACTTCTCATGGCCTTTCAAAGGGTGAGGAGAGAAAGAAATGGCCCTGGAGAGCTTGGCAGAGCTGAGATATGCAGGGAAAATTGAGGTGAGACATCTTAGAGTCATGATTTAAAAAAAACACAATTACTAAAAGCAGATTATTGTGCTAACCTGGAATGTTAGACAGAAGACTTAGACTTAGAAAGGGCTGGGTTCAAGTCCTACACCAACACTTGCTAGTTTGTGTGACTATGGGCAAGGTACTAAAACTCTCCAAGATTCAGTTTACCCATCTATCTCTAACTTCCCCTTATATGGTTATTATAAGGCTCAAAAGAGATAATATATGTAGAGCACTTTGAAAACATAAGCACATTGTATAAATTTCGACTATTAATACTAATCCTAGTAGATATGACACCTATATTATGTCCAAGAGCTCAAAGGACTGGGAACTGGCTACTTGGGAAGCTCTTAGAATCCCAAGGATGACAATTTGGGGGCTGGGGGGAACCTCAGAGACCACCTAGTTCAACTCATTTTCCTCCTCAGTAAAGTGAGGATATTCATAGCACCTGTCTCTCAAGGTTGTGGGGATCAAATGAGATACCATATGTAAAATGCTTTGCAAACCTTTTAGCCCTATATAAATATTAGCTATTGCTATAAATATTGTTTTGCAGATTAGGAAACAGACTGTTTTTTTGGTTTGTTTTGCCTCTCTTTGTATCCTTGTGCTTTGAATGGCACCAGGCACATAGTAAGCAATTAATTAATATTTGTTGACATGACTTGAGGTTCAGAGGTTAAGTGATATGCACAAGTAGCTAAGTGGTACAGTGTATAGAGCACCAGTGCAGGAATCAGGAGGACCCGAGTTCAAATGTCACCTCAGACACTTGACACTCACTAGCTGTGTGACCTTGGGCAAGTCACTTAACCCCAGTTGCCTCATCCTAGGTCATCTCCAGTCATCCTGATGAATATCTGGTCACTGGATTCAGATGGCCATGGAGGAGAAGTGAGGCTGGTGACCTGCACAGCCCTCCCTCACTCAAAACAAAGTCAAGTGCAAGTCATGTCATTATTTCTCTGATGGCATGGTCTTCTTTGGCAACGAAGGATGAACACACACACCATGTACAAGTATACATGGGTAGAAAGTGGTGGTAGACATGAGATTTGAATGTAGGTTCTCTGGTTCTCTTCCTATAAATCAACCCAGTATACTACCACTACATTTATTATCCTATCATTTAACTCAGTGCCTCAGTTTCCTCATCTGTAAAATGAGAATTGAACTCTGGCAGCCTCTCAGGTTACCTTGCGCATCCAAATCTTTGTTGATAAGGCAATATGAAATCAATAAATGGTCCGTTTTAGATATAAATATTCACATAACAGTCAATGTTTGGGTCAATTATAGTCATTTGTAGATATATTCAATACAGTCAGTTATAGATATTCACATTACAATCCATTTGCCTTCCTTACAGGCAGAGTCTACTCCTTCGGGGAGGGAATATTATCTATTTTAATTAAATCAGTCATATCCTCATTTAAAGTCTACTCCTAGATATTGATTTATTTTCTTTAGATTTTTTAACATGATAAGAAATGGAATTTATCTTCTCTATTCAGGTTGAGACACCAGCAAAGCCTTCTTGTGTCCTTGACCCCAGATGCTCACTTTTACTTCTTTGCCTCTAGGAATGAATATAATTGTTCCTCTCCACTTCTTGGTTCCTGGCAGGTCTGAACTAGACGTAAGCATAAACCTCACTGAGTGGACTAGAGGCTCTGTGACAACTAGGCATGCCTGTATGGGGGCAATCATCCCTTTCCCAGAAAAGCAAACTAATCATCTCCTGGAACTCATGCAAATTTGAAATCTGCAATCAAATTTCTAAAGGGCAGTTCACTTCCCGTTGTCATCAGCGTCCCTATTATTGATGTAGTTTGGAACTCCAGCTGGCCTTGGTGTGTTTTTATCATCCCTTAGATTCACTGAAGAAATTCTAACCCAAAACACGATGGAGAGCAACACGGGCAAGACTTCAAAGCTTGACCTCCCACATGGTTCTTCTGCAGGCTTTGTGCAGTCTTTATTAGCCCCTTGGAGCTTTACAAGCTGTCTTTGGAACTTGAGTGGGAAAGACATATCTGATAGTCCCCAGACCCTAGCTAGAGTAGAGTCAGGCTTCTTTAGCTTTTTCTACTGGCCCCTTGTCCTCTTTCCAACCTCTTGATGTAGATGGTTCCCCAAGGTCCATTCATTGTTGTTCTTCGGTCATTTCAGTTGTGTCTGACTCTGTGTGATTTTCTTGGAAAAGATACTGGAGTGGTTTGTCATTTGCCATTTTCTTCTCCAGCTCACTTTATAGATGAGGAAACTCAGGCAAACCAGGTTAAGAGACTTGCCCAGGGTCACAAAGCTAACAAGTTTCTGAGGACACTCCGGGCCCAGCACTCTAACCAATGTACCACCTGGCTGAAACCTAAGGTTCATAAGACTTCCATCCAGACTGAGATTTCTTAACTTCGAATCTCCAAGGGTCTGTGGATAGACGTTGTTACTGCTTGTCCTTTGTTCTCAGAGACAGCCTGCTAGATAGTACAGTAGATAGAGCACTGGACTTAGAGTCAAGAAGACTCATCTTCCTGAGTTCAAATCTAGCCCCAGACACTTCCTAGCTGTGTGATCCTGGGCAAGTCCCTTAACTCTGTTTGCCTCAGATTCCTCATCTGTAAAATGAGCTGGAGAAGGAAATGGTAAACCATTCCATCATCGTCAAGAAAACCCCAAAGGTCATAAAGAGTCAGGCATGACTGAAATGACTGAACAACAACTATAGATAGATTTCAGGGAGTCTGTGAACTTGGATGAGAAAAAATATTCCATCTTTATTCTCACTAACTTCTAACTGAAACTGATCATTTCCTTTAATTATTTAAAACCCTTCTTCTGAGAAGAGGTCAATAGGTTTCACCAAACAAGAAAGGAATCCATGACCCAAAAAAGGTGAAGAACTGCCGGACCAATCCTCTTAATTTACAGTTGTAAAAGTCAAAGCTCAGGGATGTTAAGTGATGTAACCTGAGGTCATCAAACTAGTAAGTATCAGAAGGGGCATGGGAAGCCAAGTCCCCTTCTTACCACTCCATTGTTTCTTTCATGGTACCCCTATCACTGACTCTCAGGTTGTACTCACCTTTGGTAATCCCATTCCCTCTCAAAGTTCTAAATCCCATGTCTGTGTAGACAACCCCCAAACCTTTATGTCTAAGCCTGAATTCTTTAACCACATTCAAAATTGCCTCCAGGAAGCTCCCCCTTGAATATCTCAATGGTATCTCTAATTCAACATCCTTCTCCTTAAACTTGCTTCTCCTGGTTTCACTATTTCAGTTGGTAGTGTCATTTGTCTGGTTTCTAAAACCTTGATTCTAAACCTCAATCTTAAATTTGACTCTCCTCTCTTCCTCAACTCTCATCCAAACAGTTGCCAAGTACTTTCTGTTCTATTTCTGTTATATTTTTCCATGACACTACCTTCTCTTCCACACCTACTGCTCTAGTAGAGGCCTTTAAAATCAAACACCTGGCCTATTGAAATAGAATCTTAATAGCTAGTTCTTCCTCTCTTTACTCTCTCCCTCTTCAAACCATCCTCCATATAATTGCCACACTTTTCTTCCTTATGGATCAACCCAGGTGATTTCATTCCTCTGCTAATAAATCTTCAGTAGGTCCCTATTGCTTGCAGAATAAAGTTCATACTTTTTTCTACTCAGTGTTCTTTTGGTCAAGTCACTTAACTTCACTGTCTGCCTCAATTTCCCCCACTTGTAAAATGGGAATGATAATAGCACCTACCTCCCAGGGTTGTGGTGAGGATCAAATGAAATGATACTTGAAAAAGAACTTATCACAATTCCTGGTACATAGAAGGTACTTAAAAATGTGGAATCCAGAGTTACTAGTGGAGATCATGGGTGTGCATAGCAACTCTGCCTAAAAGTTGATGTATAATAGGAGAGAAAGGAACGAAATTTAGGATGCTTCAAAGAGCAGTAAATTAAACTAACAAGACTTAAGTCACAAGAGGCACTTAATCATTGAATCTTTCTCCTACTCATCTGTAAGGTCCAGTTCAAAATCATAAGTTATAGATTTTGTGGTATGTATGGATTAAGGGAAATTAACAATGAGAACATGAGTTTTTGTTTTCATTTGGGGGGACTTGGTTGGTTTGGGGTGTTTTGAGGGCGTGGGGGATTAGCTTTCATCAACAACTAAACTAAACTGTATTTTGGCTATGTCATTTCAAGTATGGGAGTTTCTTCCAAGAGGTGATTGGTGAGTTCTTTCTCTTTTCACCCAGCCTTCTGGTTCTAAAAGAGTGGCAAAGTTTTCTTTTGTGACTTCTTGAAATATGATGCCTAGAGTCTTTTTTGGTCATGGCTTTCAGGGAATCCAATGATTTTTAAATGATCTCTCCTTGATCTTTATTCCTTGTCAGTTGTTTTTGCTACCTTCTATTTTCTTCTATTTTTTTTTAAGTCTTTTGGCTTTGTTTTAATAATTCTTGCTGTCTCATGTAGTCATTATCTCCTATTTGGTCAATTTTGATATTAGGGAATATTTTTCCCCTTAACTAATATTTATACCTCTCCTAACAAGCTATTAATTTTTTCTGTTGCTTCTTTCATTTTTAAAACCATTTTACCTTTTTTTTCACCAACTCTTGCTTCATCTCTTCCAGGAATTTTTAAGTGAACTTATGCTTAATCTATGTTTTTCTTTGAGGTTATATCTGGAGGTGATTTGGAATCATTCACTTTTTCATTATCATCCTGATAACAACAATCACTCTTTATAATGGAATTCTTTTTTGTTTGTTCATCCTTCTGGTTGACTTTCCAACAATGGACTTTATGTTAGGGCCAGGTTCTGTACACACTTTTGCAGGAAATGTCTGGGTTAATCTTCTGCTAATTTCTTTGGATATTGATATATATAGAGAGATATATACATATAGACATATAATATATATGTGTGTATATCTATATCTATATCTATCTATCTGTATGTATGTATGTATATATCAAGGACTCAGGGACAGTGCAGGCTGGCAACTTGAACCCTTTGTTTACTTCCAAAGTGGTCTAATCTAGGGAAAATATTGATTTCTGTAATTCTGATCTGAACTTTACAAGTTCCAGAAATAGGTTTCAGTCTAAGCAGCATTATCTGTGGGCTTGCCTCTGGTTAGAATTCCAGTAGACTGCTGCTGGAAGTCACTATCAGCCAGCTGAATAGCTCCACAGGTTAAAAGCAACAGAAATGCAATCTCCCCTTTGGTTTGGAATTCCTTCCCTAGTTATTCCTCTGCAGATTTCCTATGAGCTTAGAGACTGAAACTGAGACTTCTCTTCACTCCTGGGATCAGAGCCACAAAGCTATTGTTTGATTCCTGAACTTGCTCAGCACATAGCCTATGACTCATAGCTGCTCTTTACCCTGAAATGCTACCCCTAGGCTCAGGTTCCCTCCTCAGTCCACCCTGGACCTGTAATGTAGAACTGAGTATTGAATGACAAAGCAGTTGGTTGGCACTTGGCACTGTATTTGCACAAGATCAGGCACTGTTCCATCCCCTAGTCCCCATATAGATCCTGGACCTCTTACTGGCCTGGTAGACAGCCTCATTATTCAGTTGGTTCTTGTATTCTGGAATGCTCCACTACTGCAGGTGAAATGCCATCCTCAGACCTGACTCCCTATGCTGACACGGGTTTTAAATAGGACTCACTATGATTTTTTTCTTAGATTTTTTTCCCCAGGACTCAACCTAGTGCATTTTCTAGATCTTTGTGGAAGAATTTGGGTTGCTAGGGAGCTCAGTTGTATTTCTTCTTCCCACTGTTCCATCAAAGTGGCCTCACAGTCCTTGGTCCCTTAATTTACATATGAAAAGATTGAAGTCCAAAGAGGTGAAGTGACTTATCCAAGGTAGCAATGATAATGCCAGAATCAAGACTTGAACTCAGGTCCTCTTACTCCAAACCCAGTCTTCTTTTCACTTAACTATATAGTATTTCTGAATGTCTTTTGTACATTTTCAACATTCCAATTACATGTAAAAATTCACTTACCTTGTTCAAATGGCATATCTGAGCTTGCAATTTCCAGTTTGGGCATCCCGACTCAGTGCAATCAGTATGAGATCATGTTCTTTTTATATTTTTTAAACTCTTGTCCAAATCTAAACATTTTATTGACAAACTTTCTCTTGACTGAATTGAAAAGCTTGAAAATTGGGAAGGACTATGAACAGTAAGGTACTTCTCATACAGAAAGAATCCAGGAAGACTTTTTTTTATTATATTTCATGATCATTCAAAGATTTTGGCTCTAAAGTTTTCAAACAAAGCCAAAATATACTGCATTTGTTTTGTTTTTCCTTTGGGACGACATGAATTATTTTAAGGGGATGGGGGGAAGGTGGAAGAAACAAGCTAATGAAAAGTGTCTTGTTTTCATGGCCAAAGAGCCTTGTAATTGCATGACATAAGTGTAAGTGAATCAGATACATATGGACTGGATCTCCTTGCATTTTCATGTGATTATAAAAGGAGAATAATGAGAAAAATAATCTTTTTTTAAATTTTAATTTTCCTATTAGAAACAGGGCTTTCAAAATGACAACCAAAGCCCTATTTGAACTTAGATTTTAGCAGCTACATCAACAGGGGAAATTATCTTTACATTTTTATCCATCAGCAAAGCCCATAAGAAATGTTTCCAGTACCTGTGTTTTGCATGGTCCCATGATAGATACCTGTTTAAGCAGTGGTGACATTGTTTGTTTATTTCTCTCTAGGGAAGAAAAAAAAGAGTCCTGGAAATTCACTACTATCCCTGGAGTCTTAATTGGCTAGAATCTCTAGGTCTGAGGATGGGGGTGGGGGAGGAAGGGAAGAATTGTGAATAAAAGTGCATTGTGCTAATAGAGTGCAAGGTTTATTTTTTGCCTTGGGATTGTCATTTTGTTTTGTTTTTGGTAAATAAATAAGTCAGATGAGAGAATTAAGTGCAGATGAAGCACTGACTCTTAGTAACTCATGAATCTGGGAAGAGGGAGTCAGCCAAGCCTCCTTAATTTATCAGTGGTAAATTGACCAAAGGGCTGAGGGGGATGGGAGGATCTGGGTAGGCTAAATTAGCAGCTGGGATAGGGTAGGGTGGATGAGGTACTTGTTTCTTCTCCCCATTAGAGTATTAGCATTCATCATCGTAGAGCCCCTTCCAATTGGTCAAATAAATATGCCTTTCTGGATTTCTTTTGACCTGTTTTCCAGGTCAACTGCTTTTTGATATGAGATGTCTTCCATTTTCTTCATTTTTTAATGTTTTCATTTGTTATACTATTTCTTGCTGTCTCCTGTAGTTATTGATTTCTGTTTTTTCTCTTCTAATGTTTAGGGAGAGGATTACTTGAGTGAGGTTTATTAAAATAACCAACTTTCATTTCTAAACTATTCATTCTCCTCTCAGTTTTTTCTGGACCTTTTATTTCATTTTTTAATCTCTTGCTTTATTCTAGATAGTTGGGCATTTCTTATAGAAACTCCCTTGGTTTTTTTTCTTTTGAGTCACTGCTTGATAGTTGTTATAGAATAACCTTTTTCTTCTTTGGAGGATCCCTAGACCTATAGTGACTTTTTACTACTTCTTCATGTTTTCTTTGATTTACTCATCTCTCCAACTTTAGTTTCTGAATCAAAGTTTGTAACAGAGGCAAGTTAAACCTTGCCCTGCCCTATACCATCCAGTGGAGTGTTTGACACTTCTTGGTTTCACCCTGAATTTCTGCACTATCTCCACTACCCAGAGTTAATCACTCTCCTTCCCACCCACGCCCTTCCCTTAATCTCTGAGATTCAGAGTGCTGGAACTTCATGATCTTTTGTGCTGTTTCTGGACAGAATGTTAGGGACCTCAGAGCTCCCCAATACCTGAGCTGTCTGGGTCCACTCACTGCTATATCCTTGTGGTCACTGCCACTTGCTGGGGTTTCTAAGGTCCTCACCCTTAGGCTTTCTAACTTCCCTGGTTTTTCAGAGGGCAGAATGAGGAGGCCCTCCACTCTCACTGACTCAGAAAATACAGCCATTCAGTCTACACAAACCCTATCACTGATTCCACTGGCAGACTGGGACTGTTTTCCTGCGGTGGCATTGACGTTGCTGGCAGACCATTTTCCTTGTGCCCGTAGCTTTCTGACTTTTTGTATAGTTCTGGATTGAAAGAAACCAGTTATTGTAGTTTCTCATTAGATTTCTTGATCATTATTTGGTCTGGTGTGAATTTCAGGTTTTTGCCAGAGTCGGTATATGGGAGCTAGGTGATCTGCTTCCATTCAGACAGGTTCCCAAGGTTTCTTCTCTTGTGTTCATTTGGCGTATCTGAATATGTTGATTTTCTAATTTTAAAAACTGTATGCTCCTTCATCCTGTTTTATCAAATAATGTGGGAAAATACATGGTTGTAGATCATAATTGTAGAGTTGTTTGTCCTTCATTCTGAAAGAGGACCAAGTTGTAGAGATAACTTATGTTATTTTACATTCCATAAGTTATAAAATGCACACATCTGTTCCCTTGATGGATCAGGGTATCTTGTTCTAGAGAAATGCCTCTGAAATAAACTGTGTCCACCCCTTCCTGATATCTAGCTGGTGTTAAAGTTGACCTTTACTGTGACTGGTTTAAATTATTCTTGCTAATGCTGCAGAATGCTACCTAAACGTACTGTATAAAAGAATGATTTTATCTTTCACTTGGTGTAGATGTGTCCACATGTGAACATCTATCTACCCAGCTAGCCAAATAAAGATCTTTTTGCTTTATTTCCAGACTCCTGCTTACCCACTGACCTTGTCCTCATGGATCCAGTGAGATTGGTGTGTAGTGACCTCCTAAGGGTCAATTTCAAATTTAATTCCACCACAATTAATGTTTTCTTTCTCTTTTCCTTCTTTCTTTTCTTCTTTCCTTCCTTCCTTTTTTCTTTTTCTTTCTTCCATTTTTTGGGACTACTAGATCTCCCTAATTTTGCCCAAGCTGGAAAGGCAGCAGCTACTCATAGGCCTGACTCTACCACTGATAGGCGCAGCAACTCTAACCTGCTCTATTTCTGACCTGCTCCTCCTTAGGCATCCTGGTGGCACCCTACTCCTGCAGGATCATCATATCAGTGCCAGACCTAGCATCTCAGTAGAAGTCAGAAGATGAAAACAGTGAGAAAGGAAAATATTTAAGACAAAAGCAAGTTTTTTATCTGTGAAACAGGTATTCCAGAGAGCACAGTGGAAGGTAGGTAGGCAGGTAGGTAGCTTTAGAGTGGGACTTGGGTAGAGGGGATCATTTGAGGAGAATAGCAAAAATGGGTTAGGCAGTGGAAAACTGGGGAAAGGGGTTGAATGATGACCACCAGGGTTCAGAATCACTGGCATGGGAAGGGTATGACCAGAGAGGAATTTATTAATGACTGGGGAATCAGTTTAGGTGGGTTTTCATTTTCCATTGAGATTTGACCTTAGGGTAGAGTCCTTTCAGGATCTGAGGCAGTTCAAGAGAAGGGACCAGTGATGGATGGGAGTTCAAGGAATAGTGTTAACTGTCTTTCCCCTAAGGCAGGAGGAAAGGCTAGAGATTTGATGGCACTCCATCAAACTCCTTCCCCTTTTCCCTGGAAAGGAGGAGAAGTCTGGTGACCCTCTTCCAACAGAGGGCAGTAGATCCTCTATCCCCACCCTGATCCCTCTAAGTTATATATTACAAAATGATATCAGGACATTTCCTTGGTCCTAGATGACTTTCTCTGGTCAGTTCTTTAATTCTCAATTATGAAACAATTCTGTAAGGAGAATTTCTAGTTTAGACTTCTTGCTATCACTATGATAAGAGTGAAACGTTCTCCCAATCTCTATTTGGAGCTTCTAGACATTATTCCTAAGAGCTCAGAGGTCACAACACCTGCAGAATTGAGACTGGGAAAGAAGCCAGAGATTTTATTTTAACCAGTTTGCAGGTGTCTGTGTTGTTCTTGTTCAGTCATTTCAGACTCTTTGTGACCCCATTTTGGGATTTTTTGGGCAAAGATACTGGAGTGGATTCCCATTTCCTTCTCTAGTTCATTTTACAGATGAGAAAACTAAGGCAAATAGATTTAAGGGACTGGTCCAAGGTCACACCATTAGTTAAGTGGCTGGATTTGTACTCATGAAGATGAAATGTACTGATTCAAATTCAGTGCTCTATCCACTGCACCACTGAACTGCCCAATAACAATAACAAATATTACTTGCCTCTCTGTAAAATTCTGTTTTTCTTATATATTCTTTTATATATACATATATATCATATATATATTTGATATATATACTTCTATATTCACATTCTATATTAAGTTGTTGAAGCTGGTGTTCTGGGCTCTCTGACTTTACGCAGAGAAATCAGTGTTCTGAGTGTGCTCTGAGATAAGTATCTCTGCATCTTTGATTGGTGATTGATAGCTGTACCTAATCAATGGGCACTTGGATAACTTCGATTTTACACTGATATGCATTAAATCCTATTTGTCATCCTTATCAAAGATATGACCACTTTCTATGAGGTACACTGGATGAAAGTTCTGGAAAAACCTGTTCTCTTTTTAAGTTAGCTCAGAGACCATACAAGAGCTAAGGCATTTAACTAACGCACTAACAAGAAAAGTCTTTTCCCCTAAACTTTGATTGGATTAGGTTAATGAGCACACTAATAGAAGGAAAATGCAGATTACTTCAATTAGTGGAATTATCATCTGAGTTCACCTTTGACAACTAGGAAGGAGAATCCTTAGGAAGAATCATCTAAAGTTTAATTGGTTTTAGGAAACTTCTCCAAGGATGTGCCCAAAATTAAGTTAACTATTGTTCTGTCCCTAAAGCAAACTGTGAACTAAACTGTGAACCCTTGCTCAGTCTGACTCAAGATAGCTATCTACTGGAATACTATAAATTATAAATCTGAAATGGCTTGTGTAAAACAGATTACCCAAGAACGTGAGGGACATGGTCACTTTGAATTTTTCTCTTCTCAAAGCAGAAACACACTTAGATTAGATAATATAAATTAATAAATATGGTTTTAGACAGACGGGTGCCTAAAATACAAAATTCAGAATTTTCTTCCATGGAAGTCATCTAATCTAGCAGTGTCAAATTCTCCATGGAGCAAGTACATCCCAAACTAAATTAAAATGTAATTGGAAAATTACTAAGAAAATGAATAAAAATACAATACAACACAGACAATGTTAATTTGTGGTTTTCTAAGTCAATATGCAACCCATAGGGATGAGTTTCCATTTGAATTCAACATCAGTGTTCTAGTCTGCCTCCTTTTCTTTACAGATAAGGAAATAAATAGGCTGAGATGTGACCTGAGGTACCAAGGCTGTACAGAAGTATCAAAGGTAAGATTTGAAATTGGGTTTTCTTGACTTCAGGGCAGCTACGTGTTGTAATATTGGGCCTGGTGTCAGGAATACTCATCTTCCTGAGTTCAAATCTGGCCTCAGACATGTACTAGGTGTGTGACCCTGGGCAAGTCACTTAATCTTGTTTGCCTCAGTTTCCTAATCTGACAGAGTTAGACACAACTGAAAAAATGACTAAACAGCTCTCTTGACTTCAGTATCAGAATTTTAAGCACTACACCACACTGTTCCCTCTCAACATCAATTCTTCTTGATACCCAAAATGATTTTTCTGAGTTTTTTTGTTCTTGTAATTATATGCTTGTCAGATTTCTATGATAGTAACTTGTTTACCACCTCTTTCCATTGAAAGAGAAATAAAATATAACAAACTACACAAAGACTCTGTAAAAACAGATGGTCCCATTTGATATTGTAAAACTTTATCTGCAGTCCTCGGGTTGGAGGCATTTGGAGTTTTCTCTGACACTGCCTCAACCCTGCTGTCTTACATCAAGTAGATTTCTTTAACAATTGGAAAAATATCAGGTCACTTCCTCATTGTGGGGCTTGAAGGGAGGCAGAATAGACATCTATAGTCTGTTGTCCAAACCTTTTCCTATGGAGACTTTAATTTCTACCAGCAGGAGGTTGAAGTCAGACTCTTAGCCACTCTTCTCTCTTCAGTGAGAGGGGATACTGGGATGGAATTGTATCCGTTTGCTCCTTTAAACATCATTAGTCTATGGGATGGGATTTTCAGGCTCAAGCTAATTTCTAATCACTCTTAATTAATGTGAGTAGCAGGACCCAAAGCTTCATATTGAAGGCTTGATCCCTTTCCCACTAAATACCAGTTCCACAATGAACACACAAAGCAATTAGCCAAGAAACCCATTTATTCAAATGGCAAAACAGGAAATAGAGAAAGTCCGAATAGGCCATCCAGAGAGAAAGCACTCTATCACTGGGAGCAAGGTAGCTCTTAGCCAAGAAAGAGGTTGCTAGATCTCACCCAAGAGTAAATTCTCCAAAATCTCTAGTGTAGCACTAGGGGTAGGGATGAAATGGAGACTGTCAGCTCCTCTTGCTATGGCTTCTTCCTAGAGTCTTTTCCCTCAGCAACTTGAAGCAGAGTTGGCCCTGTCTATCTTCTCCTCCCAAGCTAGAAATTAGAAGCACCCAAAGCTCAAAAAGTCTGAAAAGAACTGAAGAGCTTTCATCTCCAGTCTCACCTCTCCCCGTTCCCCTCACTGAGGTGAGGACACTGATCTGCCCCAGTAAGGAAAGAGTCCCATGCTAAACTTTAGTCCCATACATGAGTTTTAAGACAAGGATTATCTATGATATTCCCAACCAAGAGAATTCTCTCCCACCTGAAATTTCCAATTCAAAGAGTATGTTGTAGGATGGTAATTTTTAAGAGAATTTTTGTATTCCCAATGCCCAACACCACCATACTACTGTGGTCATAGTACACGATTAATCAAAGTGCATGGAATCTAGTTTGTGAAGCATTTAGTGTCTTTATGAATTAAGACTGTCATATTTCAGGCATTTTATTTCAATTAATAAGTATTTTGATTAAGTACCTCCTATGTGCAAAGCAGCATACTAGGTACTGGGATGACAAAGCTGTTAAGCAGTCCTTGCTTCAGGCACCTTAGAGTCTAATAGAGTCTAGAATGTACATACAAATAAGCATGACAGAAACCCTTGCGGCAGAATTTAGTCTCTGTTTACTTCACAATACAAAAAGAAGCTCAGTTTTTCTAAGTTGAATCTGGCTCAAGGATACGTTCATTGGCACATCAGGTTTTTCAGCACATTCATTCTCAGGTCCCCCACCAGCTTCACCTAAAAGTCCTAATCACATATGACGGGATGTTTTGAGGAGGTTTAGGTATGTGTGTAAGATTCCACACTGGATTCTAAAACACAATTTTAATGATCGCTCCAACTCTTCTCCCAAAGACAGCTTCAGCTCAATTTTATTTGAAGTACCTGAAGTGGTCTTTAAAAGGAAACATCCTTCACAGACACTCAATATTAGAAGAGATGTCAGAAGGGAGCTAGGGTAACTCATGATTGAACAGAAATTTCCTATTAACACCCCCAATAAGTGAGCACCCCCTTAAAAAGACGTCAGTACTTTCAACCTCCCAGGGTAGCTCAGGCCACTTTTCAATGGCTCACTAATTGTTAGGAATGTTTTCTTGTGCCAAGTCAACTCTGACTCTCTACAACTTACACTCCTTGTTACTAGTTGTGCCCCCTAATGCAAGGTAGAACAAGGTGAATCCTCCTGGAGTGCCCCAATGGGGATAAAAGGGGTTCAAGGACAGAATGTGGTCGGTCAGTTAGCAAGCATTTATTAAGCATTTACTATGTACCAGGCACTGTGCTAAGTGTTAGGGATACAAATAAAAGCAAAAAAAAGTCTCTACCCTCAAGGAGCTTACCTTCAAATAGAGAAGACAACATGCACACAACTATATACATATCAGATATTTACCATGCAGTGGGAGCTAGGTGATGCAGTGGGTAGAGCATTGGCCCTGGAGTCAGGAGGAGGTGAGTTGAAATCCAGCCTCAGACACTTGACACTTACTGTGTGATCCTGGCCAAGTCGCGTAACTCCTTATATCCTTGAAAAAATTGTATATACATATACATACATATATACACACTCACATATCTATATGTACACACACACACATACATGTGTATACATGTATGTATATACATAATAGGCACGTGAATGCATGTGTACATGTGTATGTACCTAAATATAAATATATTTGTGTGTGTGCATGTACATAAATGTGTGATACATGTACATAAATATATACATTATATACATATGTGTGTACATGTGTGTGTATATGTGTGTATAGATCTAGATTTAGTGTAAATGGGAGGTGATCTCTGAGGCAAGTGTAGCAGCAAGCACCATCCAGGATGGCCTGCTAGTACAAGTTCTTAGATCTGTTTTTCTAAAAAGAAAGCAATTTTTGAGGGGTCAACAATCTTCTTTAATCACATATACCAACAGAAAAATACCAGCAGAGAAATAAAGACTAACAGACAGGGCTTCCAACTGTCTAACTATAAGCAATACATGCCACAGATCAACAGACAGATCCTTCCATCTGATCCCTATATACGTACATAGTTACCAGAGAGAGAAGCACCAACATTTGAGTTTTCAAAGCCAGTGGGTATCTTAATGGCTACCCAGAGTCTCATCTGGCATATGAATCTTCTTCCAAAGAATAAGCCCCCAAAGCAAAACCTCACCTCAGAGT
Organism: Notamacropus eugenii; assembly: GCF_028372415.1. Classification (NCBI taxonomy): domain Eukaryota; kingdom Metazoa; phylum Chordata; class Mammalia; order Diprotodontia; family Macropodidae; genus Notamacropus; species Notamacropus eugenii. Next base: position 340,660,534 of record NC_092877.1, read on the forward strand.
ATATATGCACTTTTCAGAGCCAGAGGGCACAACCCTTGTGACCTAGTACCACATTAGCCATTAACAAAAGGTGTGGGCCTTCCTATAAAACAAGCCTCCCCAATCAAGTTTCCCTTAATGGGTTTCACATGAGGCCCATTAATGGGGAAGGGGAGATCTTTGAATTCCCATTAACATTATAGCAAGGTGTAAGCAGAGGGGAAGAGGGAGGAAAGACCTCATACAGAAGGTGAATTTGAGCTGAGGCTTGAAGAAGGTCAGAAGGTGGAGGTAAGGAAAAAGCATTCCAGGAATGGGGAAGGGTCAGTGAAAAAGCATATCCTCTGTGTTCTAGCCAAATTGGCCTGGATTGCTCCCTACGTTGTGCAATTTATCACCTGGGTATGCACAGGAGGCCTTGAGCTTGGAATACACTCTCCCTTGGAAACCTTGACTTATCTAATGGTTCTGCTCAGGGTGTACCTCCTACTGGAAGCTCTCCCTGATGGTATCATAACTCTAATCTGGAAGGACTTCAGAGGCCATGAAGCCCAAGGATACTGAGGCTCAGAGAGGGGAAATGACTTACCTGAGTCACATGGACAGCAGGAATCTGAGGCAAGATTTGAATCTGAGTCTTCCTGACTCCAAAACCAATACTCTATCAACTATGTCACTGATTCACTTATATTAGGTATTTGTTGAATTGAATTCTTTCAGATAAAGATATTTATTATATTCTTCCTGTTCTCTCCTCCAAGCTAAACATCCCTAACTAGTTTCCTCAGTTATATGGGGCGGCTTCCAATCTCCTTTGCCATCCTGGTCCAACTGTACTGCACTCTGGCTTTCTTAGTGTTCTTCACATTTTCCTATGGATGACTTTTCACCTCATTCAAAGATAAAATGGAGGGGTTTAGCAGTTCAGGGTGAAATCATTGACAAGGTAATCCTTAAGCAGTTTGTGTATATGAATCAGTGCAAATTACACAAGGAATTTGTTCACACCCTTCATTGCAAGTTGCAAAAATTGAGAACTTATCAAAGATCTAGTAAGACTAGAATCATATCTCAGATATTTACTGTCTTCCATAAACAAACATATTGTAAAGCCCTAGTCTACAAATAGAAACCTCAAAATGTCTTTTGGCATTCAATAAATGAGTTCAAATTGGCCCTAAAAATTCCAGAACATTTTCACAGATGTCACCAGGTCAACAAGCATTTATTAAAGTGCCTATTATGTGTTAAGCCCAGTGTTAAGGGCTGGGGATACAAATAAGGGAAAGTGAAAGTCCCTACTCTCAAGGAGTTTACAGTCAATGGGAAGAACAACATGCAAACAATGGTGTAAAAGTAAGGCATATACAGAATAAATTGGAGGTAATCAGCAGAGAGAAGGCATTGGCATTTAAGGGGGAGGATGAAAGTTTTCTTATTGAAGGTAGAATTTCAGCTGAGACTTGAAGAAAGCCAAGATATAGAGCTGAGGAAGAAAAAAAATCCTAGGGATGGGGGATAGTCAGTGAAAATACCCAGTCAAGAGATAGGGTGTTATACATGGAACAGCAAGGAAACCAGTTTCACTAGATCATAGGGCATATAGGGGAGTAAGGTCTGAAAAGACTCAAAAGGTAAGAAGAATCTGGGTTATAGTTTTGAAAGGCAAACAGGATTTTTTGTTTGATCCTGGAGGTGATAATATTGAGGTTTAGGGGTACTGGGACACCAAAAGAGTGACATGTGGGTCCCGCCTGAATGAATTAGACCCAAGCTTTCTTCTAGTCAAAGACAAAGTTTATTAAAACACTGTCCAAGGTGGGTGTGATTCCAAAACTCCATCATATTAGTCAGACTCTTATGGAATCTAAGCATTGGCTAGATTCTTAAGGAGTCTGAGCATTTTCAAGAAAGCAAGATGGATCTTTTATACAGAAGACTATAGGAACAGATAAGGGGTCTACACAGAACTAAGGGAGAAGCACTCTAGGTGGTACCAGGTAGAGACAATGAAAGGACAGTTCATTAACTGGGAAGGGATGATTGCCTCAGGTGAATGCCAGGGACCTGAGTCATGTGGGAAAATCCAGGGGCTTTTCCTTTTTGAGGTCCCATTACCATCACTAGGGAGTCACAGAAATTTGTTGAATAAGTTGGGGGTGTATGGTTAGAAATGTGCTTTAGGAAGACCCACTTGGTGGTTGAATGGAGGATGCACTAGATTGGGGAGAGATCTGAGGCAAGAAGACTCTGCATCAAAGACTGTCAATCAATAAATATTTCTTAAATATCTACCAAGTACTCAACTAGATTATGGGATACGAGTACTTGGAATGAAACTATCCTATAAATAAGATGGATTTTAGTGTGTGTAAGGTGGATTTTTGTTACTCTTTCTTAGAGTTTAGTTTCCCAGGATCCATGGCCATAATAATCTCTATCTCCCAGGCTTATGACTTATAAACATCTCCATCATGCTTGCACTGCATTATATAATGGTAAATAATATAACAATGGTGGTTAAATTGTAAATATCCACAGCAACTGCTCAGTGAAATATAACAACGAGATAATGTAAACTTGTGAGGCTATTGCTGGCAATATGCCCTCCTTGTCTGTTGCCCTATAAAGCAGGTAGGCACTAGTCAGTGAGTGGGGAACCCTTAGGGTTGAATGTACAAACTGGAATGCAGTGTGTACCTTCATTGGCCTCAGTTGGGGGAATCTGTGTTTGCCTCAACCAGCCCCCTTTGAGGCTCAAGGGCATTTAGGGAAATACACAAGTTGTGCCTGTCTCAGTTGACCTCATCGAGAGGTAGGGGTAGGTGCTCACCCTTCTTGAAGGCCCCTTCCAGAAGGGTGATTAGGGAATGCTGTAGGAGTTGGTCCCCCCATTATCAGCAAACCCTCTTGAGAAGACTAGACTAGAATAAAGCAAGATTATTAACCCCTCTGAAGCTATCTTCCTGTCTGACCAGATCAAGAATAAGCCTGTGTTAACAGCCCTCCTATGTGCTAGTGTTACCTTTCTTACACATCTCTACCCTTAAGGAGCTTACATCCTAATGGGGAAGCCAAGTATAGCTAGGTCAAGATAAGCCTGTAAAATAAATGCCCTAAAGTATTTCTATTTTTCAAATTCAAATTTCTGTTAAATTGAAACCAAAAATCCACATTTTTAATAATCATAACTTTGATTAGTGTGAATTCAGATCCATAGTCAATTTTCCCAGGACTATTTCTAGCTGAACTCCATTGAAAATAATGAGATAATAATTATAATAATGTAAAGCATTCATGACACTTTAAATTTTGCAAAGTGCTTTGAATACATTATACAATTTGACCTTTACACCACCCTATGAGGCAGATCATGCAGGTATTTTATTTCCCATTTTACTGGTGAAGAAAATGAGATTCAGAGATATTAAGTGGTTGAATCCTACAGTTAAAAAGTGGCAAAGCTAGATTTCAAACCTGAATCCACCTGGACTCCCAAGTCCAACACTTAGTCCATTTTACCACCCTTAAAGTGCCTTGTGTACAGTGCTTTGTGCTAAACCCATGTTGGGCAGATAAAAATGACAGCCCTTGCTTTCAAGGTTCTTACAATATAATAGACTTATTTCAACCTTATAAATTATTTTGCTGAGTGCCTTTATTACATCTTTCCAGTCTTTCAAAATATAGCTTTATTAGCAGCCAGTAACATACCTTGCAAGGACAGAAGTAATATGAAAGAGACTGCAAAGCAGGGATCCTCTGTGACCTATGAAACAGCCAGAGCTAACTGCGTATTTCATACATTTGTATGTATTCTTTGGGTGAATAGCACCCGGGAATATACTACAAATTCCTTGATCTGCACATATCTATGTAAAATATTTAATTTGGTCTTAATTTCCTTTTAAGTGTTTATTTCAAAAGATGGTTTATTTAATACAAGATCATTTGTTTCCATTTATGCTAGTCTTAATTCAGTAATTAGTAACAGATGAAAAGGAAATCCATTGTTTTCCTTGATATCAAACAAGTCACATTACACTTGCATTACACACATCAGATTCAGGCAGCCCCTTGGACCAGGAGGCATATTCTCAAGCATCCCAATTTGTACATTATGCATGATCCCAAAGAGCTAAACCAGGGCAGTCCCACTATGGGGAATTCTTTATGAGAAAAACAAATATCCTCATAAATCAATTTATGGCTAAACCATGAAAGAGAACAGAGTTAAAATCTAATCTGCTGGCATTGAAAACATTTTAATTTCTGACTAAACGGATGGTACCCATAGTATTCAGATGAATGAACAGCTTTTTGGAATTAATCATCAGGGATCCACTAGCCATAAGACAGAGGAAACACACACTCTTTTGGTTCCGTAATGATGGAGGGGAGAGTTGTTGGGTCAGGAACAAGGATCAAGGCATATTATCTCCTCAAACACATGGTAGTGGAGAGTATGGGGCAAGTGTGAGAGAAGCACCTGAATCAATAAGTAACTAGCAAATAGGCTCCCTGGGGCCTGGTGGAACTCACACGCAGAACCAGCTTGTTGGCCTGTGTGGTCTTACACAGAAGAAGAGGGTGACTGGGAGGATGGCAGTGCCCACAACAGGAATAGGGAAGTTAGGAAAGGGGGAAGATATAGGAGAAAGATAATGAGTTCAGTTTTGAACACGCTGAGTTTAAGATGTCTAAAACATCTAGCTGGAGAGAGACATTTTATTTACTCAGTATAAATAGCCTGCTCCTATTGGTAGATTATTGTCTTTTGCACTCAAAGAAGACCAAAATGACATCACTATGTTGGTGTCAAATGGTGTGTCTAACTGTGCCTGATCAGATCAATATGAGCTTAGAAAGTTCTACCTAAGGTCAGACACAAATAGTCCATATGAACATTTGAAATAGAGGTGTTTCTAAATTTGTGCATCTCATGTTTCTTTTGAGCTACTGCAATGCTGCTTTGCTCATAGAGCAGACACACCATGTTGGGTGATCCTGTGCCATCGTCAGCCATATTTCACAATCAATTGCAAAGTTCATCAGAGAGACATTGAAAGTATCCTTGTACTGTTTCTGATCTCTGTGTGAGCACTTGCTTTGTGTGAGTTCTCCCTAAAATAGTCTTTTAGGCAAATGTTCATTTGAGATTTGAACAATATGACCAGCCCATTGGAGTTGCACAAACTGGAGTTTGAATGCTTGGCTGTTCAACTCAAGAAAGGACTTCCGGGTTCAAAATCCTATCTTGCCAAGTGATCTTAATCTTAAGGCAATTCAAATGGAAGCAATTCAGTTTCCTAATATGACAATGGTATACTGGCCGGGTTTCACAAACGTACAACAATGAGATCAGCACAACAGCTCTGTAGATCTTCTGTTTGGTGGGCAGAGTAATACCTCCTCTCCCACACTTTCCTTTGGAGCCTCTCACACAGTAAGCTAGTTTTGGCAAAGTGTGCCAATCTCATTTTCTACGTGGATATCCCTAGAAAATATACTGCCAAGGGAAGTGAACTTATCCATAGCATTCAAAATTTCTCAGTTTGCTATAACCAATGGTTCCACCTATGGATTGTGCGATGCTGGCTCATGGAGAACCTCTGCTTTCTTGGTGTTAATTGTCAGACTCAAACTAGCACAAATGGCAGAGAACTGATTTATACTCTTTTGTGTCTTAGCCTCAGAGGCAGCACTGAATGCACAATCATTTGCAAACAAAAAGTCATGCACCAACCAACTCTCTTTCCATTTTAGTTTTGTCTTGTAGCCTTTTCAAGTTAAATAATCTACAGTTCAGTAGTTGATCTTCATGTCATTTTCATCCTCACTGAAGGTATCCAACAACTTGGAAGGAAGGAAGGAAGGAAGGAAGGAAGGAAGGAAGGAAGGAAGGAAGGAAGGAAGGAAGGAAGGAAGGAAAGAAGGAAGGAAGGGAGGGAGGAAGGAAGGAAGGAACGAACAAACGAATGAATGAATGAACGAATGAACAAACTTGTTACAAAAATATATAGTCAGCTAAAAAATATTCTTTCTGTGCTAGCTCTGAGATCACCAGGATTTCTTTCTTCCCAGGTGTTTCCTGTCCTGGTATCAGTCTCTGTCCTCTTTCAGTCCCTGAGCACTGGAATACTTCTAAATGCTAGCTGTCCTTAATGTCAACAGATGTGTCTGTCTTTCTCTCTAAGTCTCTCTGCACTGGAAAAAATTCTCACTGTGACTTTTTCTTGATTTTCCCCAAAGGAATTCATTCTGATGTGTTTTCTAGATCTTTGAAAAGAGGTTTGGTTGGTGGGTGAGCTGTACTACTTCTTCTTTTCTGCTATCTTGAGTATGTCTTCCATGGTCCTGTGTATTTTTCCTGGCTGTCTCCCATGCCTGGAATGCTCTCCCTCTTTGTCTCTATTTCTTGGCTTCCCTGGCTTCTTCAAGTCCCAGCTAAAATCTCACCTATTGCAAGAAGCCTTTCCTGAGCTCCCTTAATGCTAGTGCCTTCCCTCTAGTGATTGTCTCCCATATGTACATGTGAATCTCCTGCCTAAGAGCTCTTCTGGACCTTCCTAGCTGTAGAGTGATAATCAATAGTAACTGTTGCTGTTTCCCTCCCAGCCTGATGTCTTTCTTCTTCTTGGCCTCATTAAATGGGCCATGCCCTGGCTACTTCTTAAACAGTCGATTCAATGAATGGATGTTTCCTCACCCTAAGTGAGTATCAGCAAAGACCTTGGCCTAAAGGGGCCAAGGTCTCCCAGAGCATCCTGGGTCATCTCCAGTCATCCTGATGAATATCTGGTCACTGGATTCAGATGGCTCTGGAACAGAAGTGAAGCTGGTGATCTACATAGCCCTCCCTCACTCAAAACAAAGTCAAGTGCAAGTCATGTCATCATTTCTTTGAAGGCATAGTCTTCTCGGCAATGAAGGACAAACACAACACACATACACACATATATGTGTTTGTTCATATGATGCATACCTACATGTATATGTACATATGAATATATGTATATGATATATGTATGCACACATATGTATTACTGTGGATGCATACATATGGAGAGAGAGAGAAAAAAAAGTTTGAACGTAGTAGTTTGCCTGTTGTCTCCTTCATTAGATCCTGAGTACTTCTTGAGAGCAGGAACTTTTTTCTTTCTTTGTGTCCCAAGCCCTTAGCACAGCACTGGCACATGGTATGGACTGTATAAATGCATATTGACTTACAGACTAAATGGCAGGACAAGAAAAAATTATAACAGTTAAAAATAAAAGGACCTTTGAAAAACCTTCTTAAAGAGTACTTTTACATGGATGGGGACTGATCAATCAATCAATATGTATTAAGTACCCACCGTATGCCAGACACTGCGCTAAGCCATGGGATACAAAAAGGAAAAAGACAGCCCCTCTCTTCAAGGAGCTCATAGTCCAATGAGAGAGACAGACAATAAGCAAACAAATATTTACAAACAAGCTATATACAGGTGAAATAGGAAATGATTAACAGAGAGAAAGCACTAGAATAAGAGGGGTTGGAAAAGACTTTCTGGAAAGAACAAGATTTTAGTTGGGACTTAAAGGAAGTCAGGCAGAATGATTTGTTACATGAAATTTTTTTGAGCCAGGTTTTAAAAGATTTGCTTTTTTTGGCCCATCCAGCAAGTCATGGAACTAATTTGGTTGTCAAGAATCCTCCTTAATGGTATTCTCTGCCCATAATGATTTACCTCATGCTGGATGATACCTGTGATATTATGATGCTTCCATAAGTTGATTATTGATTTGTGTCATATTTCTGTCCATCCACCAGTGAGTTAAGTAAAGGATGCACATGCTGGAAGAACAGCTGTAGTAGAGTAGAAAGAATACTAGAGTAAATCTGGGCTTCAATCCCAGTTTTGACACTTATTAACCTGGCAACCATAATGGAGCTGTCACTAAGCTTCTCTGAACCTCAGTTTCCTCAACTGTAAAACGGGTCTAATAATACTATCAAGGCTAACTATATCACTGAGTTGTTGTGGGAAAAAGTACTTTTAAACCATAATGTTGATTGATTGATTTGTCAATCAACATACACTTATTAAGTATCTTCAGGGCACTGTGGGGGGGGGGGGGGAAGACAAAAGTAAAACTGCAAGCATTCTTTGTAAATGAAAAAGAATTACATAAATTTGTTGAATATATTCAAGGCAGACTTAGTGCTTTTTGGTTTACAGATCATTCTTTAGTTTTACTTTTATTTTTTTTCCTCAGTGCCTTGAGAATGCCTAAAGTGCATGTTGATTGAACTCATTTATCTTTCCAATGATTGCTCTTGGCACTCTAAGAACTCACGGCAACTGAGTAGAGCAGTGGTTAGAGTGCCTGGTCTGAAATCGGGAAGACTCATCTTCCTAAGTTCAAATCCAGTCTCAGATCTTTATTAGTTGTGTGACCTAAGACAAGTTACAAAACTCTCTTTGCCTCAGTTCCTCATCTGTAAAATGAGGGGGAGGAGGAAACGGCAAACCACTGGGGCATCTTTGCCAAGAAAACCCCAAATGGGGTCATGAAGATTTGGACACAACTAAAGAAGAACTCAGAGTTCTTCTAGTATTCTAGTCCACACCCACAAGTTGGGAAATTGTTAATCTTACCTAACCATCACCTAACCACAGCAAGTATTGTTCAACTGGAATTGATTTATATGGCCTTCTCCATAGTTACCTCCTGCAGAAATTCATGATATATTGTACTCATTACGGGAAGATGGGTCATGTGACAAAGGGTAAATAGACAGGCTGCATGTCCCATTGTTTATCCCAGCAATGGCAGGAGAAACAGGCCCCTAAACCTTTGAGTGGACCCCTATAGAAGATTTGAGAGCCTGTGGACAAGAGTGTTGAACTGTCAGTCAATAAACATTTATTAAGCTCCTACTCTGTGCTAGGCATTATGCTAAATGCTAAAAATGCAAAGAAAGGTCAAAGATACTTCCCACCCTCAAGGAGTTTATAGTCTAATGGGAGAGGGTTCCTTGAGTGTTATAGTATGAAAGGACTCAGAGGGGCTGTAAAATCTGTTAGAGGAAGTACTCACATGAACAAAATCACAGAAAAAGAAGATGCGTTTGTTTGTATTACATTTCTTTCCATTTGTTGAGTTCAACTGAATTGAATTGCATCTGATAGTATCCCCTGCTTTACTCCCAGCATCCCACAGAGAGAGAGAGAGAGAGAGAGAGAGAGAGAGAAACAGAAACTTGGAGGAAGAGGGCATATAAGGCAGTAAGACAAGTCTGAAAAGCTTCACTGATGTCATCAGAAGCAAGGTAGTTCAGAAGTTCAAGGTGGGACAATAGTTGAGAGATAACAACGGTCTGAAGTTAGCTTCCTGATATTCATGTTAATGGTGTCCTCCATGAAGGCGAACAAACAAGAATTGTTTGTATGTTTAACTCCCTGCTTATATTATCTATCAAACTTTGTATCAGCATCTTGGACAGTGCCATGTACACAATAGGACCTCAATAAATATTTACGGAATAAAATAAGGAGGGGCCATCAATTTTGTCTTTGTGAGTTGACTCTTAATGGCAAGAAAGAAGCACAACTGGTTAATCTTCTAACTAAAAAAAAATTTATGGTACAGATGATCATACTACTTGAGAGGGATCCAAATTCAAGACTTTCACTTTATTGCTTATGTTCAGAACAAAAGGACAATAAACTCAACCTCAGCCAGTTCAAGGAAAGAACTGAACTGAGACAATATGGGCCGCAAAGCTCTCTGCACTGTGGTTTCCTGTCTTCTCATAGCTTATTATGTATATTTGCCTGTACCAGAGAACATGGAAGAACAGTGGAAAATCATGATCTATAATTCATTCTGCAGAGCTTTGGTAGATCTGGTAAGAGAAACATTTTCATTGTGAGTATTTATGGATTTTATAGCGGCATGTGCTCTTTCTATTAGTTGGCACTTTAGATAGGGAATTAATTTTATTTTTGGTTAAATCAATGAGATAGTATTAATTATTTGTTTTCATGTAGTGCTGTGCAAGGCACAGGATGACACAGTAAGCATAGTCTGTGCTTAATAGAAATGTATAGCTAGAAGAGAAGTCAGATAATGATGAAATATAGAAGAATTTTAGTGGTGGTGGTTGTTGAATATAAACCTTCTCTTCTACTCCCCTTCCATTTATTTTATAACTCTTTGAGATTCACTTTAATGTCATTGCTAAATGTGAAGTTTCATTGACTTCTGTCTCTAGCTCCCCATTAATGTTTTGTTTTTATTAAATGTAAAAGTTCACTACTGTTCACTTATTTGTTTAGTGTTTAATTTTTCTCATCTGTTTGAAAGGCCCCTTATTGTCCTGTACAAGAGTCTTCTATGGGAAGAATTGATTTGGCAGAGGAAAAGGGAGCTGACCCAAATTATCTTATTCTAAGGGACTAGAGCTCAAGGTGGCCTGTTCTGTAGGACCCTGTGCAAATAGGTGCTTAATACTTTTTCAAGGTGAGACTACCTGAGAGTCAAGAGATCAGAAATTAACACAGACTACTATGGGAGATCAAAGAACTAGTGCTGGCATCCTAGGATCATAGATTTAAGACTGGAAGGGACCTTGGAGGCCACAGAGTTCAACATTCTAAGCCAATGTTTGGGCAGCAGAGGTACAGAAAGATGAGGTGACTTACTTGTCAAGGATCAAGGGAGACAACTAGGTCAAATCTAATAAATGAGCTAATCTTGCAGTTTTCTCTCAACCAAGTTTCTCTCAGAGATGACTGATAAAAGCCATCTGGCCACAGTCTTCACCTTCTCTTTACAAGTTTCTCTCCACTCCAGTCTAATTTCTGTTTAGCTGCAACAATTTTCCCACTCTACAAGTCAGACCATGTTACACACTGTTCTCCTCCATTCAATTAACTCCAATGGTTTCCTATTACCTCCTGGATAAAGCATAAAATCCTCTGTTTGGCATCCATAGCCTTTTATAACTAGTCCCTTCCCCAATCTGTCTAGTCTTCTTGCATCTTATCTCCACCCCGACCTCCAGTGGACAATGATCTCCAGGCTGACAGGCCATCTCTCTGCTCTGGATGTTTTCTCTGGCTATCCTCCATGCTTGAAATTCTTTCCCTCTTCAAATCTGCCTTCTGGCCTCCCTGGTTTCCTTCAAACCTTTTCCAACCCCTCTTAATTCTAGTGCCTTCCCTCTGTTGTTTCCTATTTATCCTGTATATAGCATATATACACACACATATACACATATATATGTACATGTATTGTGCATTTGTTTGAATTCCGTCTCCCCTATTAGATTAGAAACTCCTTGAGAGCAGACTTTCTTTTGCCTCTTTTTGTGTCCCCAGGGCTTAGCACAATGCATGACACATAGTAGGTGCTTAATAAATGTTTACTGATTAATTGATCATTCTCTTGGTCTCCCTACTTCAAGACTGAATCATCCTCCCCTCCCCACAAAAGTGATTTAACTAAAATGCAAGTGTCCTCCCATGATCATAAAATTCTGGTGGCTCCTTATTAACTCCAGAATCAAATAAAAAATCCCCTGGCATTTAAAGCCCTTTACAACTGGGCCCTTTCCTGTCTTTTCAGTCTTCTTATACTTTTCTGGCCTTCATATACTATTGATTCAGTTACATTGGCATTCTTATTATTTCCTGAACACTAGACTCTATCTCTCAACTCTGCCTTCTTTTCCCCTACTGCTCCCCGTGCCTTCCCTCAGATTTTTTCCATTTATATTGTATATATCTTGCATGTTGTCGCCATAGAATGTAAGCTTCCTAAGTATGATTACCAACTTTTGCCTTTCTTTTTATTCCCAATTTTTGGCCCAATGCCTGCTTAATAAATGCTATTGGCTGATTGTCCAACTGTAGTTCTACATGAGGCTCTCAAAGGGTGTCTGTCAGAGCTCGGTTTCTTAACCATTTTATGCTATGGTTCCTTTTGGCAGTCAGTCATCCCTATAGAACCCTTCTCAGAAATATGTTTTGAAGTTGTTAGTACAGGGGACAGAGCAGTGGGCCTGCAGTCAGAAAGACCGGAGTTCATGTTTGACCTAAGACACTTAATGTGTGACCCTGGGTAAAGTTGTGTAACCTCTTCTTCAATTTCCTCAACTGTCAAAAGGAGATAATAATAGCGTCTGCCTCACAGAGTTGTGGTGAGGTGTGCTCAGTACAGTGCTTGATGTATGATAGGTACCATACAAACACGTATTCCCTTCCTTCAATGCATGAAATCAAGTACCTAAGATTATAAAGGAAAGCAATTATATCGAAATACAGAAATCAATTTAAAAAACAAATATATGGACTCCAGGTTAAGAAGCCCTTCCCTGCAGGAAGAGCTGAACATCTCCTTTCATGGTGAATCTACAATTCAGTCATCATTTCTGTTGATTTGACTTCTGAGACTCCAAGTAGGTGTTAAGCCCAATATTTAAGACATGCATATGCATGTTTGCAGTGAGGTTAACAATACTAAAGTCTCTTCCAACCCCATTTTCCGAGCGGTCCTCTCACCAGGGAAGCATACGAAGACCTTTCAAAAAGGTTACTGACACACCTGCAGAAACATACTTCTTGGTCTTCAGAAGGCTTATTTGGATAAGCTTTTCTTTACCCAGCTAAACCAATTTTATCTATAGTCAACAGACTTCACAGTGAATTTTATATTACCAGGGGAAATCATTTCACTCTCATCTGCTTAAGTACTTTTAATGGCTCTTTTCTTATCAGGGTCGTGCAAATGGCAACGTACTCTTCGTACCTTCTGGCCCCTTCATCTCGTTATTCTTGCTCCTGGCTCTTGTGGTTGTTTTAAAACTTTCTTATGATTCTAAAACTTTACCTTTGTTTCTTTGGCTATCTCTGGTTCTTATAGAATTTCATATAAACCAATGCAACATTTAGACTGTTCATTTTTATGCATGCCTGACCCTCTGGAATCCTTTTTTTGGATCATAGGCTCATTGATCTAGTGTTGGCAGGTATATTAGAGATCATCTATTCTAAATCCTTCATTTTACAGATGAAGAAACTGAAAGAAATGAAATGGCTTCTCCAAGGTTATACAAGTAGTAAGTGGAATAATGAGAATTTGAATTCAAGTCCTCAAACTCTTTCCTCTGCCCCAAGATGTTCTCATCTCCCATTTCCTTGAATGATGGCTTTTATGCCACCTTTAAAAGCACAGTTCATCATTGATTAGGATCAAAATCCATATATATATAGAAATATATATAGAAATATATATATATAGTCTCCTGCCACCACCTTGCCTCTTTCCATTGTAATTTGGGTCATCTACAGCTGTTAGTTTCCCCCTGAAATTACAATGTCCCCATAGTCATAGCTAGATTACATCCTATAGAGAATATTGACATAAAAATGGGCCTTTGTGGCAGAAAGTAACTTAAGAGTGTATAGAAAGCCCTTCCACCATTACCCAATGAGATCTAACCTGATCTTTTCATATTCTTGGATTCTGGGTCCAACTATTTGTCCATCTGCCATACCTGTCCCGAAATACACATTAATGTAGTCTCCTCTCTGAAGAGATAGATTACAACACCACTTTATCTTCCTATAAATAGCCATTCTGCATCTACTTTGTTTGGGCTATTTGATGGCTACACTGATTACTTTTGAATCATCCTGGTAGACTCCATTTAGACAATAGAGCATTATTTGAAAATAGGACCTTTTTCTTATGTACTTGGACTTTGTGCAGACATATTCTAGGATGCAAGTGTACAAGCCTACATCTCTCTGTTTTGTGCCTTGCTCAGTGCTATTGCTCAGTAGATTATGAAACCAAAGTAGTTTTTGTCAAATTTATATTCCTGACCTAAGCTGTTATATCATAGATAGATAAACAGAAATAAATACATGACATATTATAATGTGTGTTTATGACATATATGTAATACAATATGTTAATATATAGATAGATAAGACCACTGGAATAGGTCTCATAAGACTGAATTTTGCTTTAAGTCAATTTTTTAATTCACTAAAAAGGCATGATAGGATCTATATTCTATCCATTTGTCAATGTATTGTATGACTCCAAAAATAATGTAGGAAAATTTGCCTGCTCCTTTCTCATATTTTCATTATTGTGGACACAAACCATACTCCAAAGAATTACATAGAGGTAGAAAAGTAGGCATTTGGGCAAGAACCCTTTTATGTTTGACCTTGAGGCCGAAGGGCTACTCAAGCCTTTTCTTACCTGTCGTCCAGGTCTTCGGGGATCAACCGGATAAACGTGTTGAGAGAAAAGACTTTCCAGAGTCGAACAAGGGTTAGGCTTTATTCAGGGTCTTGGTTACATGTGCAGGGTGAATTCTTCCTCAGGAGAGAGGAATCCTCCTCCTCCAAAGGGGCAAGGATCGTACAGCAAGAGGATGGGAGCGGGAGAGGGGGGGACCCTCTTCCCTCCAAGGGCCCCTCAGCAGGAAGAGCACCTTCAGGCTTTCCTGACCCTACTTAAGCTCTCCCGCCGCATAGTTTGCACATGAATACCATGCGTGCTCTCAGACCTTAGCTAGTCAACAACAGGTGTGCTCAGACCACGGGCCAATCTCAAGGGTGGGATGCTCTCCCCAGCAAGTTTCCCACTGAGAAGAGGCAGAAATGCAGAAGATAGCCCGTGTTTCACGCCTCAATTCCCAGCTGTTCCCTGGGGGGCCTCATGAGAACTCTGAGGTTTAGAAGTCCTCACCTTTACCTGCCCAAGACTGTCCATGTGAAAACTGAGCTTACACCCCCAACACTTTTATTTTTATGTTTGTATCTCCAGTGCCTATTGTGAGAACTGGAACACAGTAGGTACTTAGCTTCTTATTGAATTATATTGAAATAAATCTGAGTTTATAGTTACTGATTCCTTTGGTCATCTTTTTTGAGAGGTAGAACTGATATTGCTAACCATGATCTTTTCCAATCTTGTGCTCTCTGATATTTTTTAAAGATTAACTCCATTGTCTTTGGAATTGTGTTGTCTTCCTGCGATCTTATTTTTCTGGTTGGATTATATAATGGCATGGATGCAAATCCCAAAGGATGAAAAATCCTGAGAGGATTGCAACCTGCACCTTTGGAGGGAGTAGTTGGACAGAGACAGTCTAGTTCTTAAACTGAACTCTTCCCAGCACTGGATGGGAGAAGGTTTTAGAATAAGAATGGGATTCTCCTTGTCCTTATATTTATCAACTATTTAATAATAGAATTGTGGAGTGAGGAAAATGGAAATAGAAATATTTCATGTCAAATTAATATGGGGGGAAGACTAGTCCCAGGTCTACATGTTATGTCATGGTCTCACCTAAAATGATTCATTCACCTTGCTTTTTGGTTTGTACATATAGACTTTTCTTATTGAGAAACTAGGACTGATGCACCATGGAGAATTTTTCTTCATGATGACAAGATTACTGAATACAGAACCACATTCAGATGAAAACCTTACAGTGACTGACACAACATTTGTTGGTGTTCCGGTACGTTTATACATGCCAACAAAAAACCTGGATGGGCTAAAGAGAGCTGTGATTTATATTCATGGTGGTGCAGTTAGCTTTGGAAGTCCTGGTAAGTATATAATCTCCTTGGGAAACAATATGGCTTTGGCAGGACTGTTATAAAACTTTTCTGTTTGCAAAATTCTATGATCTATAATACAAGAATCATCCATTTCTGTAGAGAGAGATATCATAAGTAAAGGAGGGACATATATTTATTTGTGCCTTAAATTATTCCTTTGGAGCTGAGGTTTTATTTTCCTTCAAGTTCTATATGTTATTGTACTGATGGCTTTTATTTCAACCACATTTATTTCTAAAAATGGGGTTTCCCTTACAATCAAGATGAGAAAAAACAAATACAAAAATGTTCAGCAAAACTGATCAACCCTCTAAGAACTTCTGATGACAATATATTCATAATTCTATACCTAAAATTCCCCATCACTGCAATGATAAATCATGAATCAATCAATCAATGAGAATAAGCTTTTACCTTAACTCAACCCCTACGACAAGTGCTAGGGATACAAATAGACGGGAAGAAAGTGCATGTCTTCAACCCTTTTCCAATTCAAGTATGGGTGTGATAATTACACAGCCAGTTATTACTGATTGTTCCTGTTGCTACTGTCCTTCTTCTTCCTCCTTTTCATTCTTTCATTTTTCCTTCTCTTCTTTTGCTTTTTCCTCTCCTCCTCCTTTTCTTCCTTTTCCTTCTCCATCTCATTCTTCTTCTTTCTCTTCCTTTTCTTTCTCTTTCTCCTTTTTTGTATTTACTCCTAATCTTTAACATTCAAGTTGAGTTCAATATAAGTCAACAAACATTTCTATTAAACATTTATTAAGAGCCTCCTGCTGAATATCAGGTCACAAGTGAAACTGAGAAGATCTAAGTTCACAGACACACACACATACACATACACACACACATACACACACACACACACACACACACACACACACACACACACACAAGAAGCCATGGAGTACACCTCTGGGAGTTAGAATTAACTCTGTCCCATGGTGACTGATCTGGGTCCCACAGATGGACCCTTCAGGCTTTGGGCAGGGAGAGCTCCTAAGACATCAGGACAAGTCAGCGTCAACTGCCTTTGGTTGGTTAGTTGGTTGATTGTTGTCCTTCATCTTCAAAGAGGACCAAAATGACATCACCATGATAAAGTGAAATTTCAGTGTGTCCGACTGTGACTGAGCAGACCAATACAAGCTCAGAATGCTCTACCACAACTTGGGCACAGATAGTCCATGTGAATATATGGGGTGGTTGCTCCAAATTTGCACATCCTACATTTCCTTTGGGCTGTCTCAGTTCTGCTTTGCTCACAGAGCTCAGCACCCTTTCTGATGAGGGCCCACCATGCTGAACAGTCCTGTACCAGTGTCTCCCATGTTGCACAGTCAAATCCAAAGTTCTTGTAAGAGACGTTGAGAGTGTTCTTGTATCACTTCTTCTCACCACCATGTGATTGCCTGCCCCATGTCAGTTCTCCATAAAATATTCTTTTTGGCAACTCTACATTTTGCATTCAAACAACATGGTCAGCCCATTGGAGCTGTGCTCTCTGAAGCATAGTCTGAATGCTTGGCACTTCAGCTTAAGCAAGGACTTCAGTGTCTGGTATCTTATCCTGCCAGGTGATCTTTAGAATCTTCCTAAGACATCTACCTGGCATGACACTGGTAGACTGTGCATGTTTCACAGGCATACAACAATGAGGTCAGCACAATGGCTCTGTAGGCCTTCAGTTTGGTAGTTAGCCTAATACCTCTTCTCTCCCAAACTTTTCTGCGGAGCCTCCCAAACACTGAGCTAGCTCTGGCAATGTGTGTGTCAACCTCGTTGTAAATATGTACATCCCTGGAAAGTACACTACCAAGGTGAGTGAACTTATCTGCAGCATTCAAAGCTTCTCTATTGCTGTAACTGATGGTTCCACATATGGATGGTGTAGTGGTGGCTGATAGAGCACCTGCATTTTCTTGCTGTTAATTATTAGGCCAAAATTAGGACATGCAGCAGAGATACTTTGTTGTATCTCAGTTACAGAGGCTCATCTGCAAACAGAAAATCATGCACCAACACTCCCTCCACTTTGGTCTTGGCTTGTAACCTTTTCAAACTGAAGAACTTATCATCAGTATGGTAGTTGACCCTGATGCCTTGTTCATCCTTACTGAAAGCATTTGACAACATGGCTGAAAACATCATGCTAAAAAGCATGGAAACAAGCACACAGCCCTGTTTCACTCCATTGGTGACTGAGAAGGCACGAGAGCATTGTCCACTATCCAGAGCCTGGGCAAAGATGCCATCATGAAATTGACATACAATGCTGATGAACTTCTCTGGGCAACCAAATTTTGACATAATTTTCCATAAGCCCTCACAACTAACAGTCAGATCTACCTATCTCTTGGTATGATCTACAAATGTTGTATATAGACTTCTGTTCTGCTCCTAGCATTTCTCCTGGAGTTGTCAGGCAGCAAACACTATGTCGACTATTCCTTGGTCCTTTCTGAAGCCACACTGGCTCTCAGGTATATGACCATCTTCCAGGTGAAGGATCTGCCTATTAAGAAGGACTCTTGCCAGCAATGACTGAGAGACCTTCCTGTGATTGTTGCAGGACAATCTATTCCTTTTACCTTTATAGAGATGGACAATGGAGGCATCCTTGAACTCCTGGGGCACAGCCTCCTCGGGAATATTTCAGTCAGCTTTTGTATGAGCAATGGCCCCCCTACATACCTTGAGAATTAATTTTATGCAGGTAGTTTTAGATTTTTAAAAAAAAAATTGTTTATCTGAATTCTTGAGTACTAAGTGAGCCCCCACAGCAGATGTGGAAGCATGATCAGGACACCCATGATTTCAGAAACATTGTATAAGAAGCTGGGGATAGAAAGATAAAAACAAGCCTACCCTTGTCCTTAAGGAGCTTGGTTGATAATCACTTTGCACTTATTGAATTTAGGTGATCATAAATTCCAGCATCAAAAGAGTAACTTTAATTTGTCCTTCTTAAAAGCATCACATAGGGTTGAAGTATCATTGTATTGGGAGTCAAGAGCCCCAGGTTCTACTCTCAATGCTACTACGGTGTGATGGGAAGAAATAGATTCTATTTCTTTCCATCTTTTCCCTTCTTAACTGTAAAATAAAGAGATTAATGAGGTAGACATTTTTGTGACTTAGGCTGTCTGATTTTATCCATAATTTAATTTCTACCAGGTACTAGTAGGATTGGAATATCATTGTTCCCAATTGGGAAGAAATAATCCTTTCTCTCATCATCCTTGCTCTCAAGGAGCTAACATCAACAAATTCCAAGCACAACACAACCCCATTTAAATCTTTAGACTACTTAGTGTCTGTGTTTTCATTAACTGAAGTAATATACCAATGCCATAGAAAAAGGCGCATCCTTTTGAACTTGTAGTGCGTTTCTATTTGAATCAAGGCACATTTCAGAAAACTGAGTAAATCATTTCAGTAGCATCAGGCAATTTAAAATGTATTCTCAGACGTGAATCTGTAGGCCATGATTTAATCAACTATAATCTTTGACCATCAACTGATGGCTAATGGTTGATCTAACATACTTATTATCCATACCCCAGTCAGTAAGTTAACAAGCATTTACTGAACACTTACATGAGGAAGCTAAGTGGCTCAGTGGACACAATTGTGGGCCTGGAGTCAGGAAGACTCGATAAGTTCAAATCTGGTCTTAGACACTTATTAGCTGTGTGACTGGATAAGTCATTTAACCCTGTTTGCCTCAGTTTCCTCATCTGTAAAATGAGCTAGAGATGGAAATAACAAATCACTCCAGTATCTTTGCCAAGAAAACCCCAAATGGGGTCATGAGGAGTCAGACAGAACTGAAAAATGATGAAACTATAGGTACCAGATGTTGTTCTAAGAGCTGGAGAATACAAAGAAATGCAAAAACATGAACCCTGCCCTCAAGGAGCTCACATTTGAATGGAGAGGAAAACATTTTAATAACTATGAACATATAAGATATATACAGTGTCAACAAAAGATAATTTTAGAAGGAAGGCAGTTGGAAGATGGGGGAGGGGTGGGAAAGTATGATTAGAAATGAGTATTTAACATACAATTTACAGCAGTAAATAAATATAATAACTTTGTATCTGACAAGTGTAAAGACCTAAAATTTTGGATAAGAATTCATCACTTGGTTAAAAAAAATTGTTGGGAAAATTGGAAAATAGTATGGCAGAAACTTGGCGCAGACCAATATCTTATACCATTTATCAAGATAAGGTATCATGACCCAGATATAAAGAGAGTTATTACAAGAAAATTAGAAGAACATGGAAAATATTATTTATCAGACTGATGAATAGGTGAACAATTTATGAATAAATAAGAGATAGACAGCAAAGGTAAGTGTTAAATGGATAATTTTGATTACAAAAAAGTAAAAAGATTTTACACAAATAAAACAAATGGAGCTAAGATCAGAAAGAAAGCAAAGAATTGGGGGGAAATTTTATAGACAATTTCTTAGATAAAGGTCTCATATCTCAAATACATAAAGAACTGAGTACTTTATAAAGCCAGAGTAACTGGGAGTCAGAAATGAAGAGGAGGAATGTTCTTGGCATGGAAGGCAGCCAGAAGAAAGACTATCATATCTGAGGAACAGCAAGTAGGATCCTAGAGCCAAGTCAAGTCATGTCAACAAGCATTTATTAAGCACTTACTACGTTCCTCTTAAAGAATGAATGATCAACAAAAACAACTATGTTTCAGATACTGTGTTAAACATTGGGGATATAGCTTTGAGCAGAAAGCTTTTGAGCATTGGGGATATAGCTTTTTGCCCTCAAGGAACTTACATTCTAGTGCAAGTAAGATAACATAGAGAGAGGAGAGAACAGGCTGAATGACAGGACTTTGGGTAACACCCAAATGAATATGACCTGGATAAAGAACATCAAAAGGGACTGAGGAGAAATCACAAAAAACTCATCAGAAAATAATATCTAGTACGAAAGACGCACAGACAATCAGAGACCTAAGAAATGTTTTACCATCCCAGAAGCCAGGGAAATTCTATTTTCCTTGAATCATAACCCAGATCCTGACGCAAAAAGACACACATACACTAAAGGGAAGAGGAAGCGTTAACCAGTAGACATTTTCGGATGGAGTCCAATCGCATACAAAGCTACATATAATTCTATTAGCATTTTTCATTCTCAGAGACAAGGATCTGTAATTCTGTCTTAGGGTACAAAGAAGCTATCATGCTTCTGATGCAATTGCTTTATATCCCCTCCCTACTTTTCAGTAGAAGTTACTCCCTTCTGGCAATTCTGACTACTGTGTCTCTGGTTAGTGCCTTTCATGACAGGGCAGTGACCAATATCCTGGCAGTCAAAATAACTTCTTTTAAACACTTTTCTCCAGCTGTGTCACTTCTGTTAAAATTCTAGTTGCTAGACGTCTTATCCCAGTCACAGATACAATTATATTTTTTTTGAAATTATACTTTCCCCTTAAAACCCCTGAAAAGCTTAGGCTTCTTACACTTCTAACGCAATCTATGATATGATATGTTATGAAGGTATGATACAATATGATATGATGTGAAGTTTCTTGGGTACTTAGAGAAACTGCAGGAAAATCTAGAATTTCAACCAACTTTCCAAGATCTCTGAGGAAAATGATGGTGACATATGTCATACCATTGGCCAATGGATGCCATCAAGATGACTAACACTAAATTGACATATTAGTAAAAAAAAGTATCTTACATACTTACTACATGCTAAGTACTGTGCTAAATTCTGCTATTGAGCATAACATCCTCTAAGTTCCCCACTAATGAAAGATCTGGAAGCTGGGTGTGAGATGAGTCCGGAGATAGTACACATTAAACCTTGGTCCCATCCAAATGGCCTCTTCCCTAATCTCAGTCCTACTTTTAGATCCTGTCATAATGTTGAACCCTTTTCATTTTGTAGTCCTTGTTCCAAATGAGAAGATGCTCTTGGCCAGTATGTAACAATTGAGCCAGGATCTATATTTGGCCCACTTGTCATACCTGCATGTTTTACTTGTGTTGGCCAAGGTCATCAATTTAACACTTTTCCTTCCAGCCATGCTGCCTTATGACCTGCTGACAAGAAGAATAGCTAGCGAACTGGATGCTGTTGTTGTGTCATCTGAGTAAGAGAGAATTGTTTGCTCTTTTAAAATGACATTTTTGTTTTGTTTTGGTCAAGGGAGGAAGGAACTCATTCTTTATCTATGTACCAAATGATAGCCATGTCCCATTATTTTCATTAGGGTTTCTTGATGCTTAGGAAGTTATTATCCATCTCCCAGGGAGCACCATTTTTATTGCCCTTTCCCTTATATGCTATGGGACATAAAGTGACAATTGCTAGAAGATAACCCTGCAGTGTGGATATGCCTATCAGTTCCAAAATACAGATAGGGAGCACCCAAATCCGAGAAACACAAGCAGAGCTGGAAGCCTTTGAAGCTATCTAGTTCAAACTCCTTCCCTGTTTTACATCCAGGAAACCCAAGGCCCAGAGAGGTTAAATGATTTGCCCAAGTATTAAGTGACAAAAACACAATCTGACCTAAAATTCTGACTCCCAAACTGGTGTCTTTACCATGTTCTCTTCGGTTCTGGGAGTCTACAAGAACTTCTCCATGGTGGCACTAGTAATTTGGGGGAGCAAACAATAAATATAAACCTGTCTAAAGACTTCACAAATTCCTGCTGAGGGAGACTTCTTCTGAAGAAAAATAGAATCACCTGAGAGTCTTGCATACCATACAAGAAAGGGATCTTGGGGGCAAGTGGGGCAGAATCCTCCTAGACTCCCTCCAAACACCTCCAGAGTAGCTTAGAATCTTTGATAGACCTTGCAACAGCAGCCCTGCCTATATGAGAGTATTCCACATTTCTGATATCATCCTACCTCTTTCTCTTATTGTGCTGGCTGTACAAAATGGAAACTAAAGGAAAATGGATACCATGAAGAATTTCACCATGGCGCACTGATATTCTCCCACTGAATCTATTCTTTTATGGAGAGATTCCTACATAGTCACAGTGAGAGTCATGTGATCAATGTTCTGTTCTCTTTAAAGTTACAGCCTTGCCCCTAAATACCATTTTCCAGCTCCACTGCATGATGTCTACAACGTGGTGAAGTTCTTTCTACAGGATGAAATTCTGGCAAAATATGGTGTGGACCCTACTAGAGTATGCATTTCAGGAGACAGTGTTGGGGGCACCGCTGCAGCCTCAGTAACTTATATGGTAAGATACTCTGCATTTTTTAACTATTCCAGTTGGAATCACTTTTTTATGTGATCACTATTTATTTTATGTACTGCATTGTTATATTTCCATGTACTATATTCTGCTGGGGCAGAAGAATCAGATGACCTGGCTCAAATTTCAATTCTGTTTACTATATGAGTGGCTTTAGAGGTCATCTGCCTATCTGAGTCTCATTTTCCACATCAGCAAAATTAGGGAAGGGGGAATGGTTGGAATAGATCAGTGGTTCTCCAAGGGTGGTCCAGGAAATCTGGTGATCTCTGAAAACTTTTTTCAGGGAGCCCATGAGAGTGAAACTGTTTTCCTAGTAACATTGAAATGTTTTAATTTCTAATATGGTAAGTATCAATAGATATGATTCACCTGAACAAAAGTTCTTGGGTAAGGGAGTTCTTTAATAATTATTAAGAGTATAAAGGAGTCCTGAGATCAAAAAGGTTGCCACCTGTTGGTCTAGATGAGTCTTTAATGTCTTTCAGCTCTAAAATCTTATGACTATTCAATCCTATACAGAGAACTAGCATGTCTCATCTTGGCCCTTATAAAGTTTGCCTAGTGTAGGCAAGAACGTTGGTAAGTTAAGAGATTGAAAATAAGAGGCTCTTTAAAAAAAACAACAGCTTCTTTCTCAATTTCTTAAATTTTAACATGTTAAATTAAATTCCATAAATATAAATACTTTT
Organism: Notamacropus eugenii; assembly: GCF_028372415.1. Lineage (NCBI taxonomy): Eukaryota > Metazoa > Chordata > Mammalia > Diprotodontia > Macropodidae > Notamacropus > Notamacropus eugenii. The sequence continues at coordinate 340,684,125 of NC_092877.1, forward strand.
ATGTTTCATGCACTGTGGTAAGTGCTGGGGATACAAAGAAGGGCAAAAACAAAAAACTCAAAAACACTACTCTCAAAGAGTTTATAGTTAAATATGGCATCTACCATTGAAAAGTTAATAAGCATAATGAATTCTGTCTTTAAGGAAGTGATTCCTTTTGGTAACCTGTTCTTTCAACTATAAGGACATCTAGCTATAAACATCCTCACCAGAATTTCTTCCATATTCTAATTATCCATATTAACTAATAACTGTATCAATTAGTAACATTAATCCATAATTATACAACTTATGACCTGAAGAAATCTATCCCATCAAATTATTTTCATCCTCAAAGTGCTTAAGTTGTTTTCCAGATAATGTAGTGTGCAAATGGGGGGGGGGGGTGAAGGATGGAGTAGAAGGGAAGGGAATGAACATCTATTGAGCACCATGTACCAGATAATTACTAAATGCTTTACAACGATGAACTCATTTGATTCTTACTACAACCCTGTGAAGTACAGTTATTCCTTAAGGGGGTTAGGGACATAGTACCCTCACAAACTGGAAAATCCTCATAAAATGTTTTAGCCTTCCCTTCATACCAGAGAAGAAGTCTGAATTTTTTCTTCTTTTATGTGGAGTTACAGTACTTTACTGTAAAATTTGGATTAAGCATTTGATCGTAGGCTCTGTCTGTGCCTTCCATAAAAGTCCTCCAAAATTCCCATTTAATTTCTTATGCTGATCCATGATACATTGAAACCATGAAAGGGAAAGTCAAAATGTGGACTCAACTGCACTCAAATCTGTATTGCAGGCATGAGTGTTATTGGTCAATTCAGGAACCTCTGCACCATGAGTACTGATTCACTGCTCCCTAAATGACTATTGATACTTAGAATTCTTCAGCTGGGGGAATCCTCCTCTCTAAACCAACCATGTATAAATCCTTTTAGAGTCTTTCCATTAACTCTCACCCAATAACTATCACCTGAAGAGCAGTTCTCTTTAAGATAGACAAGTGACAAGTTTTTATCAAACTGGCTATCTTTGCACTAAACAAACCAACACAACAGGTCATCTGCTCACCTGAGCTATGCCCTCCACATCACAGTGAGAATTACAGCCACACAGCTGCATCTCACCATGGTTCCAAAGTAGGTGTTAAGTCCTGTCTGCTTTTCCATTTCATGCCAAAGGGGGCAGCAGAGAGCAACAAGCACTTTTAGGAAAAGCTTTACCTTGGTTCCAACTTCGGAAAGATTCTCATTCTCACTGTCATCTGCGGTCTTGGTCAAAGAAGTCATTTCTCTCTCTGACCAGTCAGGAATTGCTCATCTGAACTCTCTCAATTGATTGTTTCTACCGGCTTCCAACAGAGCAGTTTTTCAGAATTCTCTTCCCCAGGTTCACAGCTCGTCCTCTGCTGTGTCTACAGTAGCTTTAATGAAAGTCTCCTGAGGGTGACTGACCTTCTACTGGAAAAGAAAAGTCACATTTTCCCAAATTTCCCTATCATATTGATGGTCTTTTAAAAAAAATCATACAGTCTACAAATATTTATTCAATTTCTCATTTTCTCAGTTTTGTCTCCTTTAGTAATAAAATAGGTATATGTAAATTAGCTGAAGTACCTATCCTGGATGCAGCTTTGAAAGTCTCCAAAACATGATCAGTCTCTTTGGTGCCCTTGAACTGTGTTTCTTTATACTCACATTTCTCTAATTTTAATAAATAAAATCTCTTTCTCTGTCTCTAAACATTAACTGTTCCCACACAAATGAGATATCACTCCATATAGTACCATTGAGGTCTGAGTCCTCAAATCCATACCTAAAACCTATAGATCATTTTTTCTCCAAAACTGTCCAAATTCCACCTGAAGGCTAGGTGACTTCATAGTTTAGAGTCAAAGGGTTTATTTCCATTCACATTAGGCATCAGAATGTTTATCTAACACAGCAGCAATCCTTGCATCCTTTGATAATATAAATCTCTTCCTTTACACAAAAACACTTTTTCTTCTCTTTTCAGAATATGTTCTAAATGTATGAATGCTCTAAAAAGAGAGAGAAAGTGTTTCTTACACTTTGATGCTGTGCAGGCTTCAAGTAAAAGAGAGAAGTCAGTCACTCAGCATTAATTAAATGTTCCCTGTGTACCAAGCATCTTGCTAAGTGCCAGGAATAGAAAAGGTACGTAGGTGGCACAGTGGAGAGAGCACTGGGCTTAAAAGCAGGAAGACTCATCTTCCTGAGTTCAAATATAATCTCAGACACTTACTAGCTATGCGATTCTGAGCAAGTCACTTAATCCTGTTTGTCTCAGTCTCACAATGGGGTCACAAAGAGTCAGACACAAATGAAGACCAACTGAACTGAAGGATACAAAGAAAGGCAAAAAATAAAACAGTCCTTTCACTCAAACCTCTCACAGCCTAATCGGTTTGATCAGAATGATCTCTGAAGGTCTCTTTAGTTTTATAATGCTACATTGCAGGGGGGCAGCTAGGTGGCTCAGTGGATAGAGCACCAGTGCAGGAGTCAGGAGGACCTGAGTTCAAATCTCACCTCAGACACTTGACTAGCTGTGTGACCTTGGCAAGTCACTTAACCCCAAGTGTCTCATCCTGGGTCATCTCCAGTCATCCTGATGAATATCTGGTCACTGGATTCACATGGCTCTGGAGGAGAAGTGAGGCTGGTGACCTGCACAGCCCTCCCTCACTCAAAACAAAGTCAAGTGTAAGCTATGTCATCATTTCTCTGATGGCATGGTCTTCTTTGGCAACAAAGGAAGAACACGCACATGCAACATTGCAATACTAGTAACTTGTGTTTATAGAGTTCTTTCTGGTTTACAAAGCATTTTTCTCATCTGACTCTCAATAGCACAAGAATTATCATTCCCATCTAAGGTGGTGAAACTGAGTGAGAAAAAGACTTGTCCATAGTTACACTGCTAGTAAATGTCAGAAGCAGGATATAATAATATTAATGATAATAATAGTAACTCACACGTATATGGTACTTTAACCCTTCCAAATCACTTCATATGTTATCTCATTCAATATTCACAATAATCACATGATGAAGGTACTATCGTTTTGTGCATTTTATAAATGAGGAAACTAAGGCTGAGAAAAGTGACTTGCTCAGAGTCACACAGCTTATAATGGAGAAGAGGTGAGGAGAGTGGAGGACATATGAAGGAGACAGATGAGAGGGAGAAGATAGGAGTGAGGAAAGGATAGGAGAAAAGAGGAGAGAAGGCAAAAGGAGAAAAGGGAATGAAGGGAGGAAAGAGAGGAAAGGTGAGTAGAAAAGAGGAGAGAGAGGAGAAGAAAGTGGGGAGGAGGAGAAGAGAAAAAGGAAAGGGGAGGAGAATGAAGAGGAAGAGAAAAAGATAGAAAGGGGAGGAGGAGAAAGAGGGAAAAGTGAAAGAGAAGAAGAAATGGAAATCTAGCTGTGTGGTTTTATCTACAGTCTAAAAGACTTTATGACAAAGTTCAAACTTATATCATGAGGGATTTTTCCTTTCTTTGTTTTTGGTTTCTTCATGAATATTAATTGAATGTCCCTCCATCCTTAGGTTTTGGCTTTGCTAGCTCATTACAGCTTGTGTTCTATAAACAGTCATGACACTGGTCTACCTCTGTCTTGCTGAGTGAGGTTGACACTCACCCTATTCAGCAGAGATCCCCAGCTTTCATTCTCTTCTTTGCTTAAAGGCTTCTAAGATATTTTTTTTCTAACTATCCCATTCACAAAAAAGAACAATTTCATATCCATACCTAACTTTACTGCTCCCTGGCTATCTTCCTTTAATGCTACTGTTGGGTATGAGAAAGAGACAAATTTAACAGCATCTGCTCCTATCCCTCCCCCTGGAGCTATCTATCCTGCTTCCACCCCTCCTGAGCTAGTAGTCCTAAGACCCATAGGTAGTGAGTGACCTGTGATACCTTCAAGAGAGCAGAGAACACTTCTTAAAGTCTAGTTCCATTTTGTCCTAGGAGAGGCAATAAGATCAGAGAGTTGGGGCTGTAGAAGATGCCTGGCCTCTCTTGCCATGCACCATTGGTGCTTATCCCAAATCTCTATTTTAAGAAAAACAAAATTAATCCTCAAAGTCGACTTCCACTTTCCCTTTACAAATACCCTCTCATCTAAGAAATTCTTCTCTCCTTTTCTCACAAACATACTGACAGATAAAAACTGAATCTTAGAAAATAAAGGTAAGAACACACCATGGCTAAAGAGAATGAGGGCTGGATTTGGAATTCATGGCCCTGGGTATGAATGTCAGCCCTGCATTGAATACCTCTGTGATCTCTGTCTCTCCAGATCTGTTTCTTCATCAGTAAAAAAAGAGGGGTTGGCCTTCATGACCTCTAAGACAAAGATTCTTAACCTTTTTGTGGCCATGGTCCCCTTTTGGTGGTTTGATGAAGCTCATGAACCTTTTTACAGTATCAGATTTGCAAGAACAGAAAACAAAATGCAGAGGATTAAGAGGAAAACAATTATAGTAAAAATTATCACTTTTTTAAAAAAAAGTTCATGGAGCCCATATTTAGCACTCCTTCTCCAATGTCTTCATAGTTCAACTAGTCCAACCACAGAGCTTCCTAGGAACCTCCTCTACACCATACCCAAGAAAGGTCATCCAGGATCTGCCTCAAGACCTTACTACCAAAAGAGGATGCCCATTCCACTTTGGAATAGCTCCACTTGTTAGAGAGCTTTTCCTGATAAAACTAACCAGCTACGATGTGAAGTGGATGAGGGGCAGCATCACCCAGTTTGCCTTGGTAAATGTTTGGGGATAATGCTTTGGGATGATTCTGTGTGGTCTTCCTTAGCCTTAGTGCTACCACTTCTTGCACTTTGCTCAGAAACTCCCTTCTCTGAGTCTGTGTTCCTGTCTGATACTCCTGGAAGCTCAGAGCCCTGAGTGCTCAACCTAAAACATTGTGCAACAACTGTGGAGAAAGACTTGCAGGTGTCGCTTCTCAAACTTGCTACACACTTCCATTCACTCAGTGTATGTTCTAGGACTCAATACCCAAGACAAAGGTCTTAGAATCTTGAAATTTCAGGATTAGAATGGACCTCCAAGATTATCAAGATGAGATGATACTTGAAGAATATATGGTGTCTCCCCTTATTAGAATGTGACTTCCTTAAGGGTAGGAACCAGGTTTCTTTGATATAGATATATGTGTATATATGCATGTATATACATACACATGTACATATACATATATGGATCCTCAATGTCTTACACAATGCTTGGCTCATAGTAAGTTTTTAATAAAGGCTCATTGACTGACCAGCTGACCTTGACGTCATCCTGGACAATCAGGAGACCATCTACTCTCCTGATACCTTCAGTTTCTTGTTCAAGGCTTCATCAACTCAACAATGCCTTCCTACATTCCTTCTGGTGCTATTACTTGTCTTTTTATGAAAGGCAGCTTGAGAGTAATAATTTCAGACCCAATGAGTTAGAAGATACATCCTCCACAGAACTGCCATACCTCCCAATTGTATGTATTTGTTGGAGAAAAGGGGAAAGGAAAGAAGGAAAGGAAAGAAGAGGAGAGGAAAGAAGGGTTAGAAATGGGAAGTAGTAGAAGGAAGAGGAGAAGGACGGAAAAGGAAAATAGGAAGAAGCAGAAGAGGGAAAGGATGAGGGAGAGGAATGAAGAGGAGTAGAAAAAGGAGAAAGAAGAGGAAGACTAAGGAGGATGAAGAAATAGAAGAAATGGACATTCAGCGTTAGGATTCTACCTGCAGCCTTGTGACTACATCCAAATCTATATCAGGAGAGGTTTTTCCCTTCTCATTTGGTTTGGTTAGTTCCTTTAAGGGATAGTAATGGAAGTAACAAATCCATTCTTGGGTTTCTGGCTTCCCTAGCTCAGTATAGCTTGTGGGCTGAAAACCGTGGTGACATTGGTCTACCTCTATCTAGATGAGTAAGGTTGCCCCTAAAACTCCTGAGCAGTGATCTATGCCTTCAATTCTCTTCTCACAGAAACTTCCAGACTTTTTTTAAGTACCTTGCATATTTTCCTTCTTTTTTCTTCTTTCCTTCTTTCCTTCCTTCCTTCCATTTTTTTTCACAAAATGACTAATATGGAAATGTTTTACATGATTGCACATATATAACCTATATCTAATTGCTCACTATCTCAGGGAAGGGAGGGAAGTATAGAATTTGGACATTTTGTTTTTATATGTAACTGGGGATAAAAATAAAATATCATTTAAAAAGTTCCTTGCATAGAAAAAAACATTTCAATCACAAGTTTAAACAAGGTTTTTGAACAAATCTCAAATTTAGCTTAATGATCACAAAGTAATAATATTTAATGAGTTACAGTGGTTTCAATTGTTTTCTTAAAGTTTACTTTCTAAATATTTTAAAAGAAAAAATGTTAATATGATATAAATAATGAATTTGTCTAGCCTTTTCACATTCATTTGGAAGATACTATCAGCACTGCTGTTATTAACTCACAGCAGTTATTTAGGCCTGGTTTTTGAGTGTTCTAAGTCCTCTTAGAAATATAAACAGTTCTGAGTAGGCAGTTGAGAGATGTCTGATTCATTGACTGATTGCTTAATGCCTATTCTAATATTCACAGGTGATGGGTGATCCTGAAATCAAAAATAAACTCAAGGTGCAAGCTCTAATTTACCCATTTTTACAAACAATTACTACAGACTTACCATCCTACAGGGAAAATGAGCACGGGGTATTATTGACAAAGGCCTTGATGTTGAAATTTGTGAGTAATAGCTTCACCACTGATGAAGCTCTTGAGCAAACCTTGGAAGCCAGCCAACATATACCTGCCAAATTTAGCCATCTCTTCAAGTTTGTCAACTGGAGTCTTCTGCTGCCTGAGAGGTTTAAAAAAAACCATGTCTATACCCACCCAACTTATGGAAGTACCAAGACAGTAGAGAAATTTCCAGGGATTGTGGATTTCAGAGCCTCCCCTTTATTGGCTAATGATTCAACATTGAGCCAACTACCATTTACTTACATCATCACTTGTCAGCATGACGTCTTAAGGGATGATGGGCTCATGTACGTTTCTCGCCTACGCAGCAATGGAGTCCAAGTTGTCCATGACCACATTGAAGATGGATTCCATGCATTGCTCTTTTTCACAATACCTCCATTCACTTTACGTAGTAGCTTTAAGTTAGTGAATCTATACCTTGCTGCACTAAATGAGAATTTATAAAGAGCGGTGTATCTATGCAATAGTTAATGATGAATGATTTGTTCTGTGATTTCATTTTTAAACAGTTTGAAACTCAGAACATGGTTTCTAATGGAAACAGTATTGACCATTGGGGGCTTGGGAGGTAGGTGGGCATGTGAGGTTCTCAGTCCAAACCAGAAAAGCCCATCTTATATATTATATTAATAGTCTCATGGAATATAATTTCTAAATATAATTATGCTTCTCTTGGGAAAAAACATTCAAAATTCCCCAGTTTGATTTTAAGAAATACATATCCTTCCAGGACTATCCTATTTCAGTCTTCTTCTCCTACCTGGAGACCCTGAGCTTCAGACCCACACTACTCCCTGACCATCTTCCTTTAATGCTACCAGAATAAGAAAGGGAAAAATTTAACAGCATCTGCTCCTATCACTCTCCCTGGAGCTGCCTCATTCCTGATTCTACATCTCCTGGGCTAGCAGTCCTAAGCCCCATCGGTAGTGACCTGTGGTACCTTCTAAGGAGCAGGAAATACTTCTTAAAGGCTCCCTATATCTAGTCCTAAGAGAGGCCATAAGATCAGAAAGTTGGGGCTGTAGAAGATGCCTGGCCTCTCTTGCCACGCGCCATTGATGCTTATCCCAAATCTCTATTTTAAAATAAAGCAAAATTAATCCTAAAAATTGACTTCCACTTTCTCTTTACAAATACCTTCTCATCTAAGAACTCCCTCTCTCCCCTTCTCACAAACACTGACAGATACAAACTGAATCTTAGAAAATAAAGATAAGAACATGCCATGGCTAAATGAAGTGAGGGCTGGATTTGGAATCCGTGACCCTGGGTGTGAATGTTAGTCTTTCATTGAGTACATCCATGGAGCCATCATCAATCATCTTAGCTTTTGTCTTGCCACTGGACTCCAATGACACTGGAAGAGAGAGTGAGGGTGATGATTTTTGTGCAGCTCCTCCTCACTTAAATCCAGTTCATTCACCAGTCAAAGCATGACCTGCATAGCATCACTGGTCCTCTTTGAGAAGGGAGAAATAACCACCTCTGTGAGCTTGGTTGTGGTTTTACCCTCCAGGTCTCAGTTTCTTCACCTATAAAATGAAGGGTTGGCAGAGATGACCTCAAGGACAGGGATTCTTAACCTTTTTGTGTTCATGGTTCCCTCTGGGCAGGCTGATGAAGCCCATGAACCCCTTCTTAGTATCAGGTTTTCAAATGCAGAAAACAAAATGCATAGGATTACAAGGAAACCAACTATAGTAAACTATAGTTATCAATTTTTAAATTTAACATTTTATTTTTCCCAGTTACATGTAAAAAGAGTTTTTAACTTTTTTTTTAATTTTGATTTCCAAATTCTCTCCCTCCCTCCCTTTCCTTTTGTCTCCCTGTAACAGCAAGTAATTTGATATAGATTATACATTTGCAGCCATGTACAACATACTTCCATATGAGTCATGTTGTAAAAGAAAAAAAGACCAAAAAGAAAAAGAAACAAGAAAGTTAAGTTTAAAAAAGTATAATTCAATCTGCAATTCAATAATAAAAAAGTAAAAAAGTATAATTCAATCTGCAACAGATCAGTTCTTTCTTTGGTCGTGGATAACATTTTTCACCAAAAGTTCTGCAGAATTGTCTTAGATAATTCTATTGCAGAAAATAGCTAAGTCATTCACAATTGATCATCATACAATATTACTGTACAATATTCTCCTGGTTCTACTCATCTCTATTCATCTATATAAGTCTTTTCAGGTTTTTCTGAGAGCATATTGTTCATCATTTCTTATAATAGTATTCTATCACAATCATAAACTACAACTTGTTTCTGCCATTTCCCCTCAATGGGCATCCCCTCAATTTCCAATTGTTTGCCACCAGAAAATCACTGCTAAAAATATTTTTGTATATATAGCTCCTTTCCCTTTTTGTTTTTTATCTCTTTGGGATACAGAACTAGTAGTGGTATTGCTGGGTAAAAGGCTATATATGGTTTTATATCCCTTTGGGCATAATTCCAAATTGCTCTCCAGAATTGCTGAATAAGTTTACCACTCCACCAACAGTGCATTAGTGTCTCAATTTTCCCACATCTCCTTCAAGATTTGTCATTTTCTTTTGCTGTCATATTAGCCAATCTGATAGGTGTGAAGTGGTACCTCAGATTTGCTTTAATTTGCAATACTCTAATCAATAGTGATTTTGAGTATTTTATATATTTTATAGAGAGAATTTTGATGACTTCATCTGAAAACTGCTTGTCCATATCCTTTGATCATTTATCAATTGGGGAATGACTCTTATTTTTATAAATTTGGCCCGGTTCTCTATGTATTTGAGAAATGAGGCCTTTATCAGAGAAATCAGCTGTAAAAATTTTTTCACAGTTATGATTAGTAACTGTGTATTTCCCTCCATCCTATAGTTATTGATTTTCATGGAGTTCATGTTTAGAACCCCTGGTCCAATGTCCTCATAGTTCAACTAGTCCAACCACAAATCTTACTGGGAATCTTCTCCACAACTTATCCAAGAAAGGTCTTCCAGGATCTGCCTCAAGACCTCACTACCAGGAGAGGATGTCCATTCCATTTTGAAATAGCTCCACTCTGAGAGCTTTTCCTCACAAAATCGACCAGCTATGAGGTAAAGTGGATAGCGGACAGCATTACCCAGTTTGCCTTGGTAAATGTTTGGGGGTAATGCTTTGGGATGATTCTGTTCGGTCTTCCTTAGCCTTGGTGCCACCACTTCTTGCACTTTGCTCAGAAAGTTCCTCCTTTGAGTCTCTTTCCCTCTCTGATACTCCTGGAAGCTCAGAACCCTGGGTGTTGCAACAACTGTGGAGAAAGGCTTGCAGGTGTCACATCTCAAATTTGCTACACACTTCCATTCATTCAGTGTATGTTCTAGGACTCAACACCCAACGCCTTAACAGGACAGAGGTCTTAGAATATTGAAATTTCAGAATTTGAATGGACCTCCAAGGTCATCAAGATGAGCTTATAATTCAAGAGAACAAGGCATATCCCCCTTAGAATGTGAACTACTTAAAGACAGGAACTCTCTCTCCCTCCCTCCCTTCCTCCCTCTCTTTCTCTGTCTCTCTGTCTCTGTCTCTGTGTGTGTGTGTCTCTCTTTCCCTTTGTCTCTTTCTCTGTGTGTGTGTTATACACACACACGCACACACACATACATTCTTTGGATCCCCAGCGCCTAATGCATTGCCTAGCTCATAGTAAGCTTTTAATAAATGCTTATTGACCTTTTGGCTGACCTTGACATCATCCTGGACATCTCTGCTGATGTTTTCAGTTTCTTGTTCAAGGCTTCATCAACTCAGCAATGGCTCATCATCATTCTTTGAAACATTTGAATTTGCTTCTTTCTCAAAAGATTCACCTTTACCCTCAATTGGTAAAGACTCTAAATTATTTTTTTTCAAATATTGGAGCAGTCCTGTGATTTCACTAGCATGGTGGGCTTCCTTGGAGGAAATTCCCTCAACTAGGGTTCATTATAAGTTGCTCAATATGATGCAATGGCTAAAGTTCTGAGCTTGGACTCAAGAAGAATTGAATTCAGAGCCCACATCTGAAACATACTTGTCATGTGACCATGGCCAATCACTGAAACTCTGTCTCCATTTCTTTAACTGGAAAATGAAGGACTTGTCTTCATGACCTCTAAATCTGTCACTCTATGATTATCTTAGAGAGTTGCCCTGGGTGCTTAGTTACTCATAGTCACACAGCCAATATATGAAAGAGGGAGAAACTGAACCCTGGATCTTCTCTAGCATCAAATATACACTCCTCTGGTTGGCTTTTAAGGCCCTTGACAACCTGATCCCAAACTAACCTTTGCATCCCAAGTGTATATTACACATATACACACTATAGTTCAATCAAACTAACCTTCTCACTGTTAGTTATGTACAACCCTCTATGTCCAGTCTCTGTAGCTTTGTACTGGATGATCCCTCAGCCTTGAATACATTCCTTCTTTGCTCCTGTCTTTCAAAAAACCCTCCTTTTCTTCAAGAGTCAGTCCACTTACCACACTTCTGCATGAAGCCTTTCATGATTCTGGCCGATTACTAGTGACCCTCCCCTAAATTATTTTGTATCTGTTTTGTATGTACATATATACACCTATATATATGAACATGTGTATATAAATATACATGTATGGATGTATATACACATGTGTGTATATATCTATATTTCATCCTCAAAAAGCTTCACTTGATCCCTCCTTCCCATTCATTACTATCCTATATCTCTTTTGTCCTTTGCAGTGAAACTCCTTGAAAAAATCATCTACAACAGATGTTTCCACTTCCTGGCCTCTCATTCTCTTCTTAATCCCTTGTAACCTGGCTTCTGACTTCTCGTTTCTACCAAAGTCCTCATTCATCCTGATCTCTTTGTAGCCTTTAACACTGTCTATCACCCTCTTGTCCTTCCTACTTTCTTTTCTGTAGCTTTTCGAAGCACCACTTTCTCTTGGTCATCCTCCAACTATCTGACCATTCTTTCTCAGTCTCCTTTGCTGTACTCTCATTCAGGTCACACTCACTTACTGGAGTCATCTGTTCTAGGCTCTCTTCTCTCTATATGTACTACTTCACTTGCTGATCTCATCAGCTCCTATAGATTTAATTATTAACTCTAGTCTGATGATTCTCAAATCCACCTATCCAATCCTAACCTCTCTGTTGACCTCCAGCCTCACATTTCCAAATGCCTTTCTGACATCCAGTACACATCTTAAATTTTACACACCCAAAACTGTGCTTTGTAATCAAACAACTTGAATTTGTTAAGTATCTAGTATCCTCAGAGCACTAGGGAAACAAAAACAAAAGTAAAACTTTAAGCACAGTTTGTAAACTAAAAAGCACCATATAAATTTATATTTGATGTATTCAGTAAACATGGTACTTCTTGATCTCATTTATCTTCCAAAGAATTGGCCATAGGTTAAGAATTCAGAGTACTAGCTGAGATAATTCAAGAGCCCATGACAAGTTGGGCAATAGTTAACCTTAGCTAATCATCTCATAACCTGAACAAGTATTGTCTAGTTGCAGCTGGGTTATATGGCCTTCCCAGTTGGATCTCACATGTTACTTTATTTTTACTTCTTGCATACATTCATGATGCATTACCTTGTACTCATTATGGGAGGCCAAATCATGTGGCAAGAGGAAAGGGTAAACAATAGACAGGCTTCATGGCTCATTGCTTAGCCCAGTGATGGCAGGAGAAACAGGCTCCCAGACCTTTAGACAAGTGAATCAGTCTGTCAGTCAACAAACATTTGCTAAGCTCCTACTCTGTGCCAGGAATTGTGCTAAATGCTGGGAATTCAAACAAAAGTAAGAGACACTCTCCACCCTCAAGTCTAATGGGGGAGAGCTCCTTAAATGTGTTTTTTTTTTATTTTTGGAGTGCGGAGTCAAGGCAATCGGGGTTAAATGATTTGCCCAAGGTCACACAGCTAGTAAGTGTCAAGTGTCTGAAACTGGATTTAAACTCAGGTCTTCCTGACTGCAGGGCCAGTGCTCTATTCACTTCACCACCTAGCTGCCCCTCCTTGACCGTTTTAAGGTGAAAGGACTGCAAAAAAAAGAAGATGCCTTTGTTTTTATTACATCCCCTTCTACCGCTTGCATCCTAGCCATGGATGACCTAAGGTCAAAGCTTCACCTCAGCCACTTCCTAGCTCTGTGATGCTGGACACATCACTTCATTTTCTTAGTAAAGGTAAAGGGCCTTGCTAGAAGTTACACTGGTCACATGTGGCAAAGCCTAGAATCAAATTTCAACTTCAACCTTGTCAGATAAATTAAAGATAGCCTTGCGTGCCTTTTTGTCCTGGCTCTGTCTCTTCGAGGATCACAGCAGTCATTAGAGGGCAGTAACATTCATTTAAGGTGGTACTGATGCTGTGCGTGCGCGCGCGCATGTGTGTGTGTGTGTGTGTGTGTTGTTGTTAATGAGCATGATCATGACATGTATAGTATGTACATAGCTTTTTGTTTGACTTCAGGACACACTGTTTACAAATCCAGACTTTAGTCTCTTACATGACAAGGTTTATTTCCTGCTTAGGATAGGAAATCATAACTCTCATGTATACACTGCTTATAATTTGCTTTTTTCCAACAATCCTCTAAAATAAGCAGTACAAGTATGATTATGCCCATTATGCAGATGAGCAAAGTTAAAAGGATGATTTGACTTGCCCAATTCTGCACAACTAATTAGCGCCAGAGCCAGCATTCCTTCCTGGCTCCCTCCTAGCTCTCAGGCCACTGCTATTTCCACTACACATTTTGTTTAAAAGAATAAACAAAATTTCACCTCAGTAGGTGGAAAATACTGTAAAATAATCTATCTTAAAGAGCCCAAGATATTTTAAAAGTAGGACCTTAGGGGACTAGAGCAGGGGACCCAGGCAGAGTATGTGGTTGGCTAATCAGTGTGTGAGCTTTAAGGAACTGCAGGTAGGTCCTGATGTTCTCTTAGCCCAGTGCTTCCAAAAGCATATGTAGAGGAAGAGCCAGGAGTCCAAGGAGGGGCTAGGAATCGAAAGGGGCTCAGTGCAAATATATGACACAGAAGGTATTACAGGTTGACCTAGCCAATGTAGCCAGTTGCCTTGAAGAAAAGAAGCATTTAGATCATTCAGTTTAATCCAAATATGTAGCCATTTAATTCAAGAGTTTTGTTATTGATAATTCTTATTACTATTCAAGGAACTACCTGGAATGTACAAATTTACATATTCATATCAAATAATTTTAGGCCAAGGGAAAAAAGATAAAGTATTTCTTTTTCCAGGGCTCCAATATTCAATGCATTTATTAAATGTTTATATGCCAGACACTGTACTAAGATCTGGGAACACAAAGAAGGGACAGGGTTGGGGAGGGGCAGAAACAGGCCAAGAAAACCTCTCAGGCTCATCATTCTTCTCTTTCTGGGGGAAGGTCTGGTGGATTTCTAAAGCTCTCTTCATGTGACTGATGATAATCATGTATGGCTGTGTCTGGAGCTAGCTCAAAAAGGTTCCCAAGAGCTGAGGGTTAAATTTTCAAAGTAAGCATTTACACCTCAGAATAAGCAACCAGCGACAAATCAGGGCTTGGTTTATTGCTCTAGTGATTATCTAAAGGAGACTGAAGAAAGCTATAGAGAAAATGCTAAGACTGCAGATAAAACATAGGGTGCTGTGATGAAACTTTTGTCAGCACCCCTGCCTACATGGGTGCAGTTTTCAGTGGGATTCCCTTTCTGATTCTTACTAACCAGCTAGTCTTCAGTATTCCGATTGTCTATGATAAGTATAGGACATAGATTGACTGGTAGGATGGCATTGTGTGTGACCAGACCAAGTCAATTGTTGCAAAGATTCCTCCCTGCTTTGAAAAGAACAATACAGATGAACATCTCAGAAACTAGAAATCCAACTGTTACTAATTCACCATTTAATAGTAATAACAGTGTTATTTGTATGCTCATTGTCAGCTTGAGCCTGCATTACAAGTTTTTTTTTTAATTTAGCATTTATTTGGCACATTTATTCTACATTAAGACTATTTCTTATATATTAGGACCAGCATCTCAGGTTATTAATTGAGAATGAGGTTTCCTGAGCTGCCAAGCCTCAGTTGCTCAATTTTGCATCCTGAAGAATGTTATTCCTTCTTCCTCTTAACCTTTGGACATCTTTGTTTAGGAATAATGTTATCTATCAATAATGTGTAGCATTATCATTACCAGCATTCTAGTGTGTGTGTTTGTCCTTCGTTGCCAAAGAAGACCATCCCATCAGAGAAATGATGACATGACTTGCACTTGACTTTGTTTTGAGTGAGGGAGGGCTGTGCAGGTCACCAGCCTCACTTCTCCTCTAGAGTCATGTGAATTCAGTGACCAGATACTCATCAGGATGACTGGAGATGACCCAGGATGAGGCAATTGGGGTTAAGTGACTTGCCCAAGGTCACATAGCTCGTGAGTGTCAAGTGTCTGAGGTGAGATTTGAACTCAGGTACTGCACTGGTGCTCTATTCACTGCTCCACCTATGCACTGCCCCTATTATGAGCATTATTATTTGTACAAAGAGCTAACATTTTGATAAGATTTTACTATTAGTTAAGAGCTTTACATGCATTGTCTCAATAGGCACAGTAAATAGAGTGCCAGACTTGGAGTCAGGAAAACCCGAGTTCAAATCCTGCCTCAGATATTTCCTAGGTATATGACCCTGAGCAAGTCACCTAAATCCTTTTTGCCTCAGTTTGCTCAACTATAAATTGGAGAAAATAATAGCATCTACTCGCAGGATTGTTGTAAGGGTAAAACAAGATAATATTTGTAAAGCACTTAGTACAGTGCCTGACAGATAATAGATACTTAACAGATGTTTATTTCCTAATGCTCGTGCATTTAATCTTCACAATAACCCTGTAAGGTAAGTAGTGCAAGTATAATTCTTTGCCTTTTGCAGATGAGAAAACTGAGGCACAAAGTGGTTAAATGGCTTGACCATAGTCACACAACTAGTAAATGAAAGAGTTTGAGATTGCATCTTTTTTGAAATAGCATGCATTTTCATTTCCTGGAGAACAGGGACGATCTTTGGCCCTTTTTTCTTTGTATTCCCAGTGTTTATTTCTGTTCTTGTCCTTCATTCTTGAAGAGGACCAGAACAACATGGCTATGCTAGACTCAAGTTACAGTGTGTAGCTCCAGTCATGGCTGCTCGCACCAATATGAGCTTGTAATGCTCTACCACAGGTCGGGCACAAATAATCCATGTGAACTTTTAGAGTGCATTCTCTAAATTTGTGCATCTCACATTTCTCTTGAGCTACTTCAATTCTGCTTTATTCATAGAGCACAGCGCCTTCTCTAATGTGGGCACACCATGCCTGGCCTGTGCCAGTGTCCCCCCTGGCACACAATCAGTTCCAAAGTTCTTAAGAGAGACCTTGAGAGTGTTTGACACAGCAACTGGTACAGAGCAGGCATTTAATAAATATTATTGACTGATAGTAGGGTTGGTGGTTTGCTTTGAAAACCATGATCATAAATGGGCAAGTTTTATTCCAAACATTTAAAATGAATTCTAATTCTAATAATAATATTTGAGTACAAAACAACTTTGAGGGATTCTGCCTATACAGAAAATAAATATTTGATTGTAGAATTGTCTTGTAGGAACTCATAAAACAGGGCACTTCTATGCTACTTCTTACTTGCGGACTCACATTATTAATAACAACTGCATTCATGTAAAGTGCTTTACAAACATTTTCTCATTTGATCCCCCAAAGAACCCTAGGAGGTGGATACTATTATTATTCCCATTTTACAGATGAGGAAACTGAGGCAGAACAAATCATTTATCCAGGACTAACTACCTGGGAAGTATCTGAGGCTAGATTTGAATCCAAATATTTCAGTTTTAGGTCCAATGCTGTATGCACTGTACCCTCAGCTGCCTCACAAGTGCCTCATTTACTGATTGTGAAGGGCGTGGTGCCTCAGATTCAACTTTATTTGGTGCCCTTCCATAAATACTTTCCACTTTAAAATGGAAACCAATGTGAAATGGGAGTTTGACATGAAGAATTGCACCATGGAACACTGATATTTCCCCCCATTGAATTTATTCTTTTATGGGGAGTTACCTACATTGTCACAGTGAGAGTCATGTGGTCAGTGTTCTGTTGTCTTTAAAGCTACAGAGTTCTACCTCAATATAATTTTTATCTCAACTGGAAGATATCTACAAGATCTTTCTATAGGAAGTAACTCTGGCAAAATATGATGTGGACCCCACCAGAATATGCATTTCAGGAGACAACAATGGGAGAATTGTTGCAGCATTAGTGACTCAAATGGTAAGATGCTCTGCATTTTTAATTATTTCAACTTGGGTATGATATTTTAAACATGGCACAATAGAATGAGTGCTAAGGGAGAAGAGTCAGAAGACCTCGGTTCAAATTTCAGTTCTCTTACTGTCTGAGTGACCTTGGAGAAGTTACTTACCTGACAGGGTCTCATTTTTCACATCTGCAAAATGGGAAATCTCAAAGTGTGGTCAAGAAACCCTGAGGATTCCTAAGATGTTTCAGGGAGTCCACGAGGACAAAACTATGTTCATGATAATTATAAGATACTTTCATTTCTAAAATACTGCTTCAATAGATATGACTCACCTAAATAAAACCTCTTGGGGGTGGAGAGTGGGGACAGGAGTCTTCAATAATTTTTAAGAGTCTAAAGGAGTCCTGAGGGCAAAAAGTTAGAGAACTGCTGGCCTAAATATGTATTGGGCTCCTTTTACCTCTAAAGTACTATGATTGCCCAGTCTTGTAGGTAGCAGATACAGAGAACCAGCACATCCCATCTTTGACATTGATAAAGTTTGCCTATTATAGAAGAGTATGTTAGCAAGTTGGCAGATGGAATACAGGAGACTTTTTCAAATAATTCTTTTTCTCTGTTTCTTAATTTATGACCATGTTGAATTTAATTCCACAAATATTTGTTGGGTATGTGTTGGGTATCAGAGTCTTCTAGGTGCTAGAGAAAGTACAACGTCCAGTGCCCTTTCTGTAGAATTGTGCTCCCTTCTTAGGTTATAGGAATGTTCAGTCAACAAGCATTCACAGAATGCCTACTATGTGCTAGGCGCTATGATAAGTGCTGGAGATACAAAGAAACAAAAAGACAAAATGAAAGTCCTCAAGGAGATTACAGTCTGAACATAGATTCTATTGTTGAAAAGCTAATTGGCACAATGAACTCTCACTGTAAGGAAGTGATTCACTTTGGGAACCCATTCTTTCAACTAAAAGGATATCCATCAAATTGCACAAACTCACCAGAATTGATTCCATATCCTAATTAGCTCCATCCACATTAATCATGAACTAGATCAAACCTTTTAAAAATCTGTTCTGTCAACTTATTTTCATCCCCAAAGGATTTGAGATATGGTTCAGGTAAGATTGTGCTGTAGGTGGGGGTGGTATCAATAGACAGGAATGGAGAAAGGAATATATAAATCAATAAACTCAGCGTCTTCCATGTGCCACTTACTATGAAAACTCTTTACAAAAGATTGTCTCATCTGTCCTCACTAAAACTAGTGACATCGGTGCTGTAGGGCCAGAAGTAGGTGTACGATAACTGAGGTAGGAAGAATCAGTGGTCAGGGAAGATTATGGCAGGAGAATGGCTATGAGAAGGAAACTCTAATCAATGCCTCTCATTTTTTATGCTGTAAATTACAGATTAGTTGTTGATCTGTTTTAGTACAGGGAATTTGGTACAGGGACTTGCCCAGTACTTAGAAAGATCATTAATCCAGATCTTTGGATTAACAAAAGAAACTCAGCTAACCATATCCAACCTTCCCCAAACTTCCACGACTTTAGAACAACTTGAAACCCCAAAGTAGCAGCTTCCCCCATAACAAAACTATTTTTTGGCAAAAAACCATCCTTGAACAGTCAACAGTCACAAGTCTAGCAAAGGTGAGCTCAAGTCTTGAAGATTCTACCTGCTGCATGATGGATAGTCAGTCTCTTATATAGAATGAAAAGATGAATTTAATTGGAGTGTTTCTCACGATTAGTCGGTCAACAAGCATTTATTAGATGCCTATAGTCACTGCAATAAGTGCTGGGAATATAAAGTCAAAGTACAGTCAATCCCTGATCCCAAGTTCACAATCTATTAGGAAAGACACTATGCAAATAACTATATAGAAATAAGATAAAAACAGCATAACCAATGGAGGGAAGGCCTTAGGACAGGCCTGCATTTTCATGGGAAAGCCTGAACGCTGAGCAGCACAGGAGGCTAAAGACACCAGAAAGAACAGAGAGAAGAAAGGGTCAGCACAGCATCCACATCAGAGTTGAGAAGTAACGGGAGACACATGCAGACTCTGACTGCTTTTCCAGGCATCAAAGAGACAGAGGTGACAGGGCAGTTTCACCATCTAGGGTGGGGACAGTCACCCAGCCCTCTTTCCTCTAGTCCTTCAGGGCATCAGCAGATGGCTGTAGAACCATCTGGAGAAGCACTGTACTTCCCTGGAGTTTTGTTTACCTCTCAACAAGCAGTGGCCCAAATTCCCCTGGTGAAAGGTCTCTGAATACTTTCCTTAAAACTCAAGCAAAGCATGACTTTTCATTGTAGATAACACCAGAAATTAGTGTTAGTTGCTTTCCTAAATTGGGTTTAGTCAAAGTTCATTCACACTACATAGGAGCTATGTACCTCTCTCTTAGGTAGGAGACACCTCATTTATCTCTTTTAGGTTCCCTCCTCCAACCTGCTCTCACTTTTAGGTCTAAAATACTAGAGATAGGCCAACACCACACAGTTACATTCAAACTCTCAAGGTCCTATGTGCAACCCTGTTGAGCTGAAATATACTTCCCCTACTCACCAGTCTAGTTCTTAAGCTTCCATCCAATATATTTTCTATCTGCACAGCCAACCATTGACAACAATGACAGTTTGGGATGTTAAGCAAAACAGCTTGCTTAATTATAACACAAAAGCAGTAGTAACAGTAACATTAGGACACTTACATTGTTCATCATTTCAGTTGTGTATGGCTCTTCATGACCCCATTTGGGGTTTTCTTGGCAAAGATACCAGAGTGGTTTGCCATTTCCTTCTCCAGCTCCTTTTACACATAAGGAAACTGAGGCAAATAGGGTTAAGTGTGCCTAGAGTCACACAGCTAATAAGTATCAGAGGCTAGATCTGAACTCAGGAAGAGTCTTTCTGATTCCAGGCCCTATGTTCTGTCCATTAACTGACCAGATACTCCTATAGCAGAGTAAATACATATACAATAAACAGTACTATGGTATGCATATGAACCAAAATGACATTTTCCCACCAATAACCTCAGTGAAGAGCAGGCACACACTTATGGGAACCCAGCAGAGAAGCATATGAAGCAGAGAAAACTCATGCACTTGGAATAACTCAAGTTTAGTCTGCAGGCCTCCATGTTATCGGTTCATTCAGGAGCGTCTACATAACAGGAAAGTGCTTCTCTGCTCATTGATTGATTGTTGATACTTGTAATTCTTCAGCTGGAGGAATCCTCTTCTCTAAAACAAGCACAGATAAACCTTTATAAAGTATTTCCATTAACTAGCAGTCACAAAAGGGTTTTTAAAAAGTGTTGGCTTTTCATTTGAAAAGCAATTCTTTTTAAGATGGAGAACTGAAAAGCTGTTTGTATTTTTTTAATCAAACTGACTTTCTCTGCACAAAACAGACCAACACGACCAGTTGGAGGATGAATTCCATGACTCTCACTTCTTCATTAAGCCACCATTTACTTTATGTGTTGATTGTAAGTTAGAAAAATGGCTCCAAAAATGGAGTATATTACTTATGAAACAACCAGTAGACCTGTGTCACTGGATCAAAGATTATGTGGTGTGAAATAAGATGTAAGAAAACTGGACACTGATGGGCTCACCAAGTGAAATATATAAAAGGAAAAGAGGGCCCATGATTAGAGGACAGGATTTGGAAGGTGATTCAACAAAGGAGATAGAGAATGAGTGGTCAGGTAGCTGGAAGGCATCAAGAAGACACTTGTTCAACACATCCATAATGCTAATCATTATCTTTCCCCCTAACCCCTCCACACTTTTAAATGTCCCTAGTACTCTCAAGGGCAACACCATCCTCCCAGACTCCCTGAAACAAAATGTAGATGGCATCCT
Source organism: Notamacropus eugenii (assembly GCF_028372415.1). Taxonomy (NCBI): domain Eukaryota; kingdom Metazoa; phylum Chordata; class Mammalia; order Diprotodontia; family Macropodidae; genus Notamacropus; species Notamacropus eugenii. The sequence continues at coordinate 340,705,170 of NC_092877.1, forward strand.
CTACTCCTCACTTTCTCTTACCCCTCATATCTAATCTGATGTCAATTTATCCTTCGCAACATCTCTCAAATATGTCCTCTTCCCTGCTACCACAGCTACCCCTCTGTTATCACCTCATCACCTCATACTTAGATTATTGAAGTAAGTTACTATTGAGTCTGCCTGCTACAAGTCACTCCCACTCCAGTTGTCTATCTTCCAATTCATCTGCCAATACTTCTCCTACTGCACAGATCTGATCATGTTACTCCTCTATTCAATTAAGTCCAGGGGCTCCCTAGCACCTCAGGATCAAAAATAAAACCCTCTGGCACCCAAAACTATTTATAATCAACCCCCTCCTCAACCTTTCCACTCTTCTTAACATCTTATCCTTTCCATCTCCCAATGGACTCTTTAATTCAGTGACACTGGCCTCTGAAAGTTCATTTTTCAGTATGGGGTTGGTCAGACAACCACCACAGAAAGGAAGGGGGAAAACATGATTGTACTCTTCACTATTGCTTGACACACTACTGCCACCTCATGGTAGAGTTCCCAGATGACAATATCTATATGAGGTTGGCATATTCACCTAGAAATGAAAATTGAATTACTCTACTTGTGGAAATGTTGGTTTCTTTTTTTTATTATCTTCTTGTAATGAATAAGCAATAAATTCTGGTGGCTCTTGTAGTCTCTAGATCTTTCAGTCAATTAAATGACTAGGGAAATGTAATCTACTGTAGAAAATTTGTACCTCTAAAAAAACACATTTGTTTCTTTGTCATCTTTTCACCAATGACACCCTTCATATAAAGAGAGCATAGATTTGGAGTTGAAAGAGACCTTACAAGTCATCTGGTCCAACCTTCTTATTTTACAAATGAGGAAACTGAGGCTTAAAGAGGTGAAGTTACTTGCCCCAGGAACCAGGTGTCAGAGTTTGAAGTAAAATCAAGGTGCCTGACTCCATACCCAGCACTTCTCCCACTGAACCAAAGTTTCTCCTAATCCATTCTCATGAAGATTTAATGAACATGGGAAAATGGGTATATGAGAATGTAGTTACTGCTGTCTTCCCAGTTGCTATTTTTCCATCGAGTTTTCATTTTTAATAACAATACTTCTCACGATCTTTTGGTGACAGCTAGGTGGTATAAGGGATAGAACTCTGAGCCTGGACTTGGGTAGACCTGAGTGTGACACTTAACAAGGCACTTAACTTCTGTCTACCTCAGTTTCTTCAGTTGTAAAGTGGGGATAATAACACCTACCTCCCAAGATTGTTGTGAGGATTAAGTGAGATAGTAATATTAAAAAGCTTAGCATAGTGCCATAATAACAGTTACATTAATATGCTATTCTTTATTATTATTATTTTCCATTCTCTGGGAATCTTCCAACATTTGTGATAATGTGAAAATCATTCCCTGAATGCCTTTATCTTTGCATCCCACCTCTCAAAGATGTACATGTGGTGCAGATAACTCATCAGGTTCACCTGCTTCCTGAATATCTCTTCTCAAGAATCATTTATACTCTCATTTTACTTAATATCTATTGAACATTGCTTGCTGAGGAGTCAGGTCCAAACAGTGGAATAACTGTAAATGAAGCTGACATGGCAATTTGAGGTTTATAATGCCCTTGGGATAATTTCCTCATTCTGAGCTAATGGGACCCAGAGCAGAAGCCACAAGAGTTTATGAGATCTTTCTTGGGCAGCACCAGGCAGCAGCAAAAGGGGTGATAACACCCATTGCACTCTGCCCTGGTCACACCTCATCTGATTGTAATGGAGTCCCTACTACTGATGAGTAGTAAGGATGATAAGGTTGATAAGCTGAAGAGGGTACAGAGAAACCAACCAGGATGCCTCTTGGCTGATGAGGATTTGTTGGTGAAGAAGCTGTGCGTGTTTAGGCTGGAGAAGAAAAGACTGAGGAGAAGGATGAACAGGACTGATAAGGCAGCTGCCTTCAAGTATTTGAAGGGTTGTTATGTGAAAGGTAGGCTCTGTTGGGCCCCAGAGGATAAAACTAAGATCAGTGGGTGAAAGATGCAGAAGCAAATTCAGGTTTTTTGTCAGCAAAAGTTCCCTGACAACTGAAACTATCCCAAGGTCGAAGGGGAAATGGGATATTAAACCTCACACTAGAGTTCTTCAAGCAAAAGCTGGATGACCACCTGCCAGAGATATTGTAGTGAGGATTCTTTTTGTAGGGCACTACTCCCAGATGGGCACTTGGTAGATGGAGGACCCCATCCTGCTCTTTCTATTCTGGCCGTGCTCTGATCTGTCCACATTTACAAATTAGTGCCAGAATCCAGGCCTAGGACTAGGTAAGGTCATGGGATAGGTCAAATTTCTTGCCTTCCCCAACTTCACCCTCACTTCCATACAGTAACTGCTTTTTAACCAGAGCTACCCACTCCCTGCAGCCCACCATGGCCTGACCCTGGAGAATGTTCCATGTTCCTCATCCAAAACTGCCTTTGCTACTTCCTATCCTACAAGAGAAGGGCTATAAGAGGGGTGTGTGTGTGAGTGTGGGTGTGCATGTATGTATGTATGTATGTATGTGTGTATGTGTGTATGTTTTGACCATGCAGGTTATGGATGTTCACATGGGTTTGCCCAGACATGGGTCACAAGAAGGCATAAAAAGCTATCTCCTGAGTCTCTTCCCAAACCTTTCCCAAGGGAGATTTTAATTCCTATTAGGAGATCAGGAAATTGGGTCCACTATGCTCTCCTCAGAAAGAAAGTTAAACCCCATCACTACCTACATACTGTTAGTATAGGAGAAATACATTTTTAGGATTATACTATGTTCCTGATTGCTATCTCATAACAAGTGTTTCAAAAATGTATTTCATTTTGTTTCCCCTGGCTGCCACCACCATTACTCCTTCTTATTAATGTAGTAAATAAGCTTATAAGTAGCTAGTATAAGGTAACAATAGTAGAAAGTTAGATTATAGAGGGGAACCTAGAAGTCACTTTGCTGGGGATGGAAGCTCAATTCCAGGTGGACAGTCTCGGGCGGGTAAAGGTGGGAACTTCTAAATCTTAGAGTTCTCACGAGACCCCCCAGGAAACGACTGGGAATCGAGGTGAACCGAGCTATCTCGTGTATTTCCTCCTCTTCCCGTGAGAAACGTGATGGGAGAGAGCTCTCCCCGCCCTCGAGATTGTCCCGGATCTGGGCACACTATTGTTATCTAACAGCACGGTATTCAGATGCAAACTATACGGCTGGAGAGCTTAAGTAGGATCAGGAAAGCCTGAAAGCGCTCTTGGGCAGAGGGGCCACGTGTGAGGACAACAAGGCTCCGTTTTTCCTCTCTCCTCTCTCCCCTCCCCCTCTCTCCCCACTTACACTTCTACTTCCAATCTCTTATTGTAAGATCTTTGCCTCCTTGGGAGATCTTTCTCTCTCCCTCCTAAGGAAGAATTCCCCTGCACTTGTAACCGAGACCCTGAAATAAAGCTCAACCCTTGTTTGACTCTGGAACGTCCTTTCTCTCATACGAGCATCCGGCTTGGCCAGCCGAAGACCTCCGATAGAGGTAAGGTAAGACTCGGGTAGCCCTCAGGCCTCTAGGCCTGGAATCACTTAAAAATTGTTCCGTAAATTAAGGGAACTTTACAGTTAGATGCAGTGCTAGACCAGGAATCAGGAAGACCTTCTTTCTGAGTTCAAATTTGGCGTGACCCTGGGCAAGTCACTTAGCCTTATTTGCCTCAGTTTCCTCATGTGTAAAATGAGAAGAAAATGGGAAATAACTCCAGTATCTCTGCCAAGAAAATCCCAAATGGAGTCACAAAGACTTAGACACAACTGAAATGATCAAACAGTGCAAAAGTTACTTGCAAACTGTCTCATAAATTAAGGGTGCATAGGAGCCACTAGAAATTATCTCAGAAGTAAAGGCCACATCCTGAGATTATGTGTTGAATCAGGAAAAACCAGCTGGGCCTTACTGAAAGGCCTTTGGTCCTGTTAACTACCCATTGTCTGTTAGCCTCAGCTAAGCTACAGATATGCTCAGTAAGATCAGCAGAACAGAGGGGAGCTAAAATGATGGAGAAAAGGCAGAGACTTTTCTGGGCTCTCCCAAATTCCCCTCTAAACAACTTTAAACAGTGCTTCAAAATGAATTCTAGAGCAACAGAACCACAAAAAGACACTGTGAAAAAAAATTTCCAGCCCAACATAACATAAAATGTCAGCAGGAAAGGACTGCTGCATCAGAGCAAGAGGGAGATACAGACCAACACAGTCTATGCCAGAGCCAGCTAGGTTCCAACAAAGTAGTGCTGAATCAGCACAACTGAATCAGTGGTAACAGCTATGACTTTTGGAGCTCTCAGCCCAAAAATAGTAAAGGGGCTAGATTACTAGCCAGACGGAGGTTATAGGAATCCCTTTACTGGTACTGGGTATTGTATTGCCCATACTCAGAGCCGGGTTGCAGCCCTGGGTCACAGTCCCAGGGCAAGGAAGAGTGCTAGCATGGCAGAATTTGTGGCTCCGGGGAGGGGTGACCCTGGTCATAGTTCCAGGGCAGAAAAGACTGCTTGTAGTCACTCACAGATGACAGCAAAGACCAGGAGAATGGTAAACACACATCTCCTTAGATCATACCACCTTGGAAAAACTGTAAACTTACATATCCCCAGAACAGCTCTGAAATCACCTGAAGCTTAGGACAGTGTCTACTCCACTCCATGAACAGAGTACAACTTAAATATAAAGTTAAAAGTAAAAAAATAAGCTCAAAAAATGGGCTAGCAACAGAAAAGTAATCTGACTAAAGGAAGTTAATACAGAGAAGATCAAAATAAAAACTCAGAAGAAGACAACAAAGTCAAAACTGCTACATCCAAAGACTCAAAGAAAAATATGACTTAATCTCAGGCCAAAAAAGAATTTCTGAAAGAGCTTATGAAAGGATCTTAAAAAACAAATGAGAGAGTAGAGGAAAAATTGGGGAAAAATGAAAGTGATGCAAGAATATTATGAAAAGCGAATTATGAAAAAGGAAGCATAAAAAAATACTGAAGAAAACAATGCCTTCAAAAATAGAATAAGCCAAATGGTAAAAGAAGCAGAAAAATATCTAATGATGAAAAGAATGCCTTAAGAAGCAGAATTGATCAAATGGAAAAAGATATACAAACATTCACTGAAGAGAAAAATTCCTTAAAAAATAGGATTTGCCAAATGGAAAAGGAAGCACAAAAGTTCACTAAAGAAAATGATTCCTTAGAAATTAAAACTGGGGCTCAACCTGGGCCAAGCTGGCTGTGGCGGGGCCTGGATGTGGCACCACCACTGCCTTGTCGTCAGGAGATGACCGAGAAGTAATGTCCGGGAGGCGGAGGAGGGTGCTGCAGGCCCATGGATGCCATGGCACTGGAGTGGAACACGGTGCACTTCACTCAACTGGAGGTGCAGCGGGACCAGGGAGGCTGCCACCAGGAGGTGATGTTCTACTACAAGGAAGCTGCACAAGCTGTAATTTATGCTGGGATGGCAGAATCAAGCCTAGAAAATATTCAGAATAAGTAAATGAGTATATGGAAAGAGTTCAAGTACTTTATTCGGCAGGTCAAGTCACAAAACTGATTCTTTGATGCCAAAATAGCAATTGGAATTGGAATGTGCCTATTTCCTGGTGACACAGGCTTTTGATAACTCTGATAAAGGCAATGCTGAAAAAGCTATAGAACTGTACACAGAAGTAGTGGATCTCTGTCTGAAAACACCTAATGAAACTTCTGATCAGTCCCTGCAAAGTAAACTGAAACTGTTGACTTAACAAGCACCGTACAGAGCAGAAGCATTTAAAGAATAAGTCAAAGCCATCTCAAAAGGGCAACCCAACAGTAGTTAAATCAAATCAGCCAGTTACAACATTTTTTCCACTGGGACCTGATTTTTCCTTGAGTGATAAACCTCAGACAGAACTGTGCAGTTACGTGAACCACAGGGGCAGAGATACACAGCAGAAGAAGTAGAGATACACAACAGAAGAAATAGAAGTGTTCAGAAAGACACCTAAAATAAATGGCATTTAGTATGTTTCTTTCATGAATGTTGACTTGAGAGAACACTTTGTCTTTCCTGTGCCATTTTCTGATAAATATGGTAAGCTCTCATTACCACCAAAACAAAAAGCAATATTTTCTAGATGGGTACCGCCAGATGATCTCACCAACAATCCTACAATGATCTATACTCTATCTAGCTTCAGTATAAAGCAGACAATAGTATCAGATTATTTCTTCGTGACATCACTAGCTATCAGTGTAGCTTATGAAATACAGTAAAATAGGAAATTAATTACAAGGATAATTTATCCTCAGAATAAGAAAAGTGAACCAGAGTATAATTCTTATGGAAAATACATGGTAAAACTTCACATTAATGGTATTCCAAGAAAAGTGATAATAGATGACCAGTTACCAGTTGATTGAAATGGGGAACTACTCTGCTCTTATCCTAACAACAAAAGTGAATTGTGGGTGTTTCTTGAAGAAAAGGTGTACATCCAAGTCATGGGAGGATATGATTTTCCAGGATCCAATTCAAACATTGATCTCCATGCAATTACTGGGTGGATACCAGAACGGATTGCCATGCACTCAGATAGTCAAAATTTCAATAAAGAGAGCTCTTTCAGCATGCTTTACCGAAGACTTCACAAAGGGGATGCTCTTATCATCACAGTTACCGGAGTGATGTCTGAAGAGGAAGGAGAGAAGTAGGGTTTGGTTCTTACAAATGCATATGCTATTTTGGATATTAGAGAATACAAAGCTCTGCAATTTATTCAGTTGAAAAACCCCTGGAGTCATTTACATTGGAAAGGAAGATACAGTGAAAATGATTTGAGAAACTAGACTCAAATTTTCAAATATTCAAAAAAATATTCAAATTTTGATCCAAGTACAGCCCAGAAAATAGACAATGGTATTTTATGAATTTCTTGGGAGGCTACGTGCCAATATTTTGATTTATTTGAGTTGGAATCTAGGTCTTTTTAGAGAATCAGCATGTATTCACAGTACTTGGGATGCTAGCCATTGGCCAGTGAAGGAGGTGCACAGGCTGGAACTGGAACTGGAAGTTCACTGTCCACAAGGTGATGCTGTCTTCTGGGTTCTACTTAGTAGACACACAACTGAAAAGGGTGATTTTGCAAACAAATGAAAATTTATCACAATGGCATTATTTAAGAGTGATGGGGAAAAGAATTTACTGCCCAGCTGACCCACCTACATCGATTGATGGAATTCATGTCAATAGCCCCCACTATCTAACCAAGATAAAGTTGACAACTCCAAGGCCTCATACCTTTACAGTAGTGGGACCTCAGCACAAGAAACAGAACACCATCTACTACACACACAGTCAGGGTGTATTCAGTATGTAAATTTACTTCTTCAAAGTTCCTACACCATATATTGTATCAAAAAGGATTAATGGAGAGTGGAAAGGTAAGAGGGTGATGGGAGGATGTGGGAACTTCAGGGATTCCCACATAAATAACACCACCTACCAATTCCAGTTAGAAAAGGCTGGACCACTACTGATTGAGCTAAGAGGATCAAAGCAATATAGTGTTGTGTTTGAACTTGTCACAGTGTCAGCAGTAGTAGATCCTGGCTCTTCAGGTTTTCAAAAGAAGAGCAGTGGTGACTGTAGATGTGGATTTTGTTACCTTGAAGTGGAAAATATCCCTGCTGGAATCTACAATATCATCCCTAATACCTTTTTGCCTAAACAAGAAGGTCCCTTCTTCTTGGACTTCAATAGTGTTATCCCTATCAAGATAACACAACTTCAGTGACTGAAATCACTATACTAGATACTGGACTTGACTCAGTGGTATCCACCAAATACAAACTGTTTTATTGCTACGAGACAGTAAGTTTACAGATGAACTTTTCATGTCAGACTATGTATTAGAGTACTGTTTACTAAAATGAATCATGTCTCCATCTTTAGACTTGTAATTATTGACTTTATGATTCTGAGGGTTTTGTCACTCAAGTATTATCAAAAATAAACTGCTTTGGAAGCTTTATGAGAAAAAAAAATAGAATTGGGTAAGTGGAAACTAATGACTTCATGAGCCATCAAGAAACAATAAAACAAAATCAAAAGAATGAAAAAATAAAAGAAAATGTGAAATATCTCATTGGAAAAACAACTGACCTGGAAAATAGATAAAGATAAGTTAAGAATCAATGGATTACCTAAAAGCCATTATCAAAAAAAAAAAAAGTCTAGACATCACCTTGCAAGTAATTATCAAGGAAAACTGCCCTTTTATTTTAGAAACAGAGGGTAAAATAGAAATTGAAAGAATCCATGGATCACCTTCAGAAAGAGATTCCAAGATGAAAACTCCATGAATATTATTGCCAAATTCCAGGGCTGCCAGGTTAAGGTGGGGGAAGGGGAGGGAGGGAAGAGAGAGAGAGAGAGAGAGAGAGAGAGAGAGAGAGAGAGAGAGAGAGAGAGAGAGAGAGAGAGAGAGAGAGAGAGAGAGAGAGAAATCAATGGAAACTAAGTTGGAGGGAAATATACACTTAGTAAGCATAACTGTGAAAAATAATTTACATCAAGTTTTTCTGTTAAAGGCTTAATTTCTCAAATATTTAGAGAACTGAGTCAAATTTATAAAAATAAGAGCCATTCCCCAATTGATAAATGGTCAAAGGATATGAACAGGTAGTTTTCAGATAAAATCAACAAAGCTATCTATAGTCATATTAAAAAAAAAACCTCTTAATCACTATTGATTAAAGAGATGCACATTAAAACAACTCTGAGGTACTATTCCATACCTATCAGATTGGCTAATATGACAAAATAGAAAAATGACAAATCTTGGAGGATATGTGAGAAAACTGGGACACTAATGTGCTGTTGTGGAGTTGTGAACTGATTCAACCATTCTGAAGAGAAATTTGGAACTATGCCCAAAGGGCTATAAAACCTTTTGGACCAGCAATACCACTTCTGAGTCTGTATCCCAAAGGGATTTTTTAAAAAGGAAAATCACCTAGATGTACAAAAATATTTTTAGCAGTTCTTTTTGTGCTACCAAAGAATTGGAAACTGAGGGGATATCTATCAATTGGGGAATGGCTGAACAAGTTGTGGTATATGGCTGTGATGAGTTGCTATTGTGCTATAAGAAATGATGACCAGGATATTCTCAGAAAAACCTGGAGACCTACATGAACTGATGAAAAGTGAGAGAAGCAGAAGAACCAGGAGAACACAGTCCACAGTAAGAGCAATATTGTATGATACTCAATTGTGAATGATTAGCTATTCATTGTGAATGAGACCTAGCTATTCTCAGCAATACAAAGATCTAAGACAATTCTGAAGGAGTTAAGATTTTTTTTTAAATGCTGTCCACCCCTAGAGAAAGAACTGATGGAGTCTGATTGCAAATCAAAGCATTTTTTAACTTTCTTCATTTTTCTCCTGCTTGTTTTTGATTTGGGTTTTTTTTTTTTTTTTTTGGTCTATGATTTCTTCCACAATATCACTAATATGGAAGTATGTTTTGCATGACTACACACATATAATCTCTATGAAATTTCTTGCCTTCTCAATGAGGGGGAAGAGGAGGGAGGGAAAAAGAGAATTTGGAACTCAAAATTTTTAAAAATGAATGTTAAAAAACTTTTACATGTAATTGGGGGGAAAATAAAATACTTTTAAAAGGCCAGCAGAACATCATCAATGTTATGCTGATGAACTAACCTTAGGTGTTGCAGATGATTTTGAGATGACGTGGGGATGTTAAACTAATGTAAGATGATATTGGTAAGCATCTGTCCCCTACCACCAAAACCCTATAAAAATGAGACCCCAAATACCTGTCTGCCTCCCCCCCTCCACTCCTCCATTTTTTACCTGGTCCATGCTGCCCTAGTGCTCCCAACATATGATTTTAGAAGTGACTCTGTTTCCCTCTTTCTCCCCATTCTCTTGCCCATGCTGCCCACCTGCCCTCCCTCCACCACCCCATCCCCCCACTCCCATGCTATGTGCCTCTGTACCCTCTCTTCCCCCTTGTTATTTGCCTCTGAACTTTATCTCTTATTAAAGTGTGAAACATTGCTTCCCACCAGCTGCCAGTGTGGTCTTTCCCAGCAAGTATCCAAAAAACCCGCCATGAGTCCCTCAGCCCAGAGGGATCCCCATTAGTCACAATTAATATTCCATAAATTAGTAGGCAATTCAATTGGTGTAGTGGACAGGATACTCTGGGAAACAGTGTGGGTGAGGCAGGCTGTACAAGGTGTGGCCAGGTTAGCACTAATCTATTCTTTACTTTTTATCTATTCAGAGGATATTTTGCCCACTTAGTGTACAGCATGCACCATGGAGCACAGGTGCCCCCTTTCTATCCTACACTGGAGAGCGCCAGAGCTCACCCTGCCAGCTGTACGCACCCCCTCCATGGATGTGTCTGTAAAGAACGAAAGCTGTTCCATGGAATTATGATGAGACAGGTTTTTCCTCTGTCCTTGGAGTCTCTGTGCAGTACAAATCTCATTAACCTTCCCCCTCTCTCTGAGCGTTACCATAGGATTTCTCCCCTGTGCATTGATTGATCTTCCCCCTTCTCACACCCGGCCGGACCACAGCTAGCCAAACCCCCACCTCCCCACTGGGCCTGCTGCAGGCCTTTGTCCCTGCTGCAGGCCATTGTCCCGGCTGCTGGAGTCGCACACCCACTTTCTCCTGCAGCACTGCCCCACCCCGGGGCTGGGGGGTGGGGTAAGGGGCTGAAGCACCCTACCCCAATGGCTGCGAGTGTGTGACTGCCCCCTCCCCTCCTAGGTAGAACTAATACCTGAAAATACTGGTTAAAGGGTAGAGCTTTTAGGCTAGGAAAGGGAGCTAGGCATGTGCCTGCTCGGTGCCACTGGGTTTCTGAATTCAAAGGATAGGACCCCTGGGTCTCAGGTACCAGGCTATTACGGCTGGAGTGAGAGACCTCTCCTCCCACACTGTTGGCAGCACCCGAAAGAGCAAAGCAGCTTGCTGGTACTACAGCAATGAGGAAATAACCACTCCTCCTCTCCGCCTTCACCATGTGTAAGGATAAACTTTTGCCAGGTAGCTCAGAGAGGCTGGATAGCTTGAAGTCCCCCAGGTTTCTTAGGCGATCCAGTGCAGCCAACACAACACCCCCGCTCCTCCGCCCCAGCTCCCGGGTCTCCAGCTATTCCGAGGGCCGCAGCGCCTGCCCTAGTGCCAAGCGATTGACCCGGCTAACATCATGACGTCCTCCCTGGAAGGAAGGGCTGCTTCAGAAGGAAGTGGCCCCCCATGGGCCAAATCTGCTGCTGTTGTTGCCAGAAATGCTCCCTCCCACTACCCCCCCCCCCCCCCCCCCCCCCGCAACAGCCCAAGGGATATTGGCCACCAAAGCCATGGTTGTCCCAGCCCACGTTTTGCTCAGAAAATAGGCAAGGAATCCTTTCTTCCTACACTCACTGGGGCCCTCGAGAAATGTTTGGATTTTAGACAACTGTCCCATTGCAAGTGAAATATGCTTGGATCTCTTGGACACTGCTTGTCCCCGTGATAGAGAATTCTGGGGAAATCCTTGGGCAGGAGGGCTGGATATCCACGTGGATGGAGAATAAAGGAACAAACTCCCCCCCAATCCCAGCCCCAAGCTCTTCTAAAAAGACAGTTAGGAAAGGGGACTACAGTGGAGAGGGAGGAAGGCCTGGAGTTAAACCCTTGATTAGACTTGAAAAGCAAACCATCCTTAAGGACATACAACACATAGAGATTATAATTTACTGGCAAGGACTTGAGTCTGAATTCTGGGGAAGCTAGACAATTGGCCTTTCTAAAAATCCCTGACAAACATTAAAATAATTACATCAATGCCCAGAGGAGACAATTTCTCTTTCCTGTTCGAGGGTGGGATTTCTGGGCTTGGAGGGCTGCTCACCCCTCTCTATCATCCATCACAGATAAGGGCCAGGCCTGACTACAGAGGAAGGCTGGCTTCTGCACCAGCTATGGGCATTATGTTGTGGTTTTATCATAGTACTAAGATGGAAAAGCCCTGGAAGGGGCCAGAGGATGCCCAAGTAAATGAGGAAGTCAAGGAAACCTCAGAGAGAGCCTCTATGCCACACCCTTTCCCATGATGGCAAGCATTGAGCCTGGGCAGTGCCTGTTGGATGACCTGGACTTTGAGGAGAGACACCAAAGTAAACCTAGTATAACTAAGCAAATGGGGATTGGACAAGGGGGAAGTAAGCAAGACAATAATAATAAAGGGAGCACTGCCCAGGGACCCTGGTCCCAAGCTGAGCCAGGAAATACATAAGCAGAGCATGCTCAGGACAGAGGACAAGGGAATCAGCACTAGATGGTTGGGGAGCCAGGGATCTGGGCATGCCTAACTGGGGGGTCTCAGGCAATAGTCCCCAAGAAATTCAAGCCCTTATCCATGTAGCCCAGGGGAAAGGTCAGAGCAACTCTAGGGAGGTCCTCAGATTTCCATGTCTGGCACAGCCCCCAGTGCAGGAACCCAGTAATGCTAAAGACACTGGGTCCCCTTGGGGGACACACTGCTTGTTACTGTGGGAGTGCTTTTACAGCACTCACAGTGCCCAGAAATGAGCAGCATTGGAATACACTGCTGGATACCATATCTCAGGTCACCCTAGTTCCACACAACCCTGATATACACCAAGGCCCCCTAACCCTTTACAGGGAGGGGGAGGTGCCACTGTCCAAGATACCTGGACCACTTTGGACCTCTGTGGAGCAATCAGAGTATGCCCAGTCCCAGTACTTATAGTCCCTGAACCCTCCATCCCCTTGGCTATAATTGGTATGGATGTCTTAAGACATCAACTGGTCCCTTAGACACAGTCTAAGGGATTATCACTCACCATAGCTAAGGCCAAGTGGAAGTCAATGGCATTACCCCTTGCCAGGTGTATAGACTCAACAGTATTAGCTTAAGCTTGAGACAGAATTTTTGAGTCCTACTATAAAGGATTACTTCTTGAAGGTGTGGACTCCCCATTCAGTTCACCAGTCTGGTAGGTTCAGAAAGCAAGCAAGAATGAATGGAAACTAACTGTGGACTATAGGAATTTGAATCCTCAATTAAAGCCCCACTACACAATATCATAGAGGTAAACAGAAAGAATTCAGTCATCGTGCTGCTCTGAGTTTGCAATAGTTTACTTGGCTAATAAATTTTACTCTATGCCTGGATCCTCCTACTTCCAATCCCATTTGAGAGGGCACAATATACTTTCATCAGGTTACCCATGGAATATCTGAACAGCCCTGCCATAGTCCATGAACTGTGCCACCAGACTTGGAGGACCTCCCAATACCAGAGGGACTTTGCAGATGCACTATGCAGATGATATCATGTTTGGAGGTTCCACTGTCAACCCCACCCAAGCCAGCCTCATGGCCATGGGCAAACATCTGACTGGTCATATTGGGCCAATAGTCCCCCATGAAATACAAATTCCCTCAGAGTATGCAAAACTTTTAGGGCACATATGGACTCATAAAGGCAGAGACACCCTAGCCTCAGTTCTAGCTAAGCTAATCTTCCCTCAAAGCCCCCACTATATGTTAAGGTTAGCACATCTAGAAGGTGTGTCTGGGTTTGGGAGATTACATATTCCCTGCTTCACAGCCATACCTGTTCCCATCCATGTGGTCACATAGAAGTCCTCCACCTTCCAGAGGGACTCAGAGAAACAGAAAGCTCTGACTATAGTCAAGCTCACAGTCAGTCAAGCATTGACTTTAGTGCTATCTGGTGATGATTTCCCAGTGGAGGTCTCAGCCTCATCCACTCATGCTTCCTGGAGCCTTACCACAGGAGGCAGAGACTTCCAGTGGGATTCTGGAAGTTCCCAGAGAGTGCCACCAGGTATTCACCCCTGAAAAAGTAGGTACTGGCTGCCTACTGGGCTTTGATGGCTACAGCTATTAACAGACACAGGCTCTGTCACCCTACAGACTGAGTTACCCACATGGTCCTGCTTTAGGGGAAACAGCTGGGGTCAGCCACTGATGCTACCCTGCTAAAATGGAAAGGGCATTTGCAAGACAAGGATAACTGGGCTCCTAGGGAGGTAGGAATCTATATGAGTGGGTTGCACAAGCCCTATTAAAGCCACTGGTCCCAGGAGAAATAGCCCCTCCCTCAGTGCCTGACCCATTTCTTAATGGGTCATCCAGACCTGTGTATCTTCCCCCACATCCTGGACACTATCACATGCCTGGGAGAATTTGGCAAGCACTCCATAGTGTCAACCAGAATATGTGAAACCCTAAAGTGGGTTAATCCTTTGAAAGTTGCTGTGCTTGTCCTACAACAATGTCCTGAAAAGGCTGGATTCCCCCCTCCCCCTCCAGCTGGTTGACCAGCCATAGACATTTCCAATCAAAGAGTGATCTCCACATGGTAGTGGCCAAAGCTGCTACCTCTGCACAGAACCTGATCCAGTGCTGAGCATACTACAACCTACTAGAATTTGGAGGACAAATCACCACCACCTCTGACTCCTGCATACTTAAATTCATTAAGGGTTTGCAACCAGACAAAGGAAAAACACCTTTCAGCTAGCCATTGTCCATGGACAACCTCAGTTCAGCAGCACAGCACTCTGACAATCCTGACAACACCAGTGAGTATCACAAATGGCTCCAGCATTGTCCCTACAGGATGTCTCCAGATGAACACGTGTCCCCAGTGTCAAACTTGAAGTGAATCAGCAGACTTCAATGCCAGGACAGCTCAGCAATGCCAAACCTGACTGGCAGCTCCAGAAGGAACATCATGGACATAAGTATCACTGGTTTTCCCCATAAAGAATCTACACTCAAGGAACATCTCCAGTCATCCTGATCTCTATCTCACCACTGGATCCAGATGGCTCTGGAGGAGAAAGTGAGGCTGGTGACTTTACACAGCCCTTCCTCACTTAAATCTAATTCACTGCATGTCATGGAGTTCCCTCCCTGATGTCACAGTCCTCTTTAAGAACGAAGGACAAATGACAATAACAAGTCTGCATCCAAACTCCAGTGCTTTTCCTCCTCAACCATATGTATGCATGGATGCATGCATGTACATTGCTTTGCAAATCTCAAAGTGGTGTAAAATGCTAATCATTATTGTTATTGAAGGGAGAATTAGGTGAAAACTCTTTCAACCAGTCAGTACATGCTCTGAAGGTGATAGTTCTTGGAAATTTGTGTGGGGCCAGGATTATGCAGCAAGTGTATGTCAAAGATCAGACTTTCCCCCAGATTTTCCTTCAGCTAACCTCAGTTCTCTAGCCACTACAGCAGGGCACCTCTCATACATGTGTGTGAGTAGTGCATAACATAATGCAAACCAGGACATTGATTTGCCTCTTCATACGCAGAACTGAAACCAATTGTCTCTCCATTATTCCATATTCATGCATTCATATGTGCGTACATACATATATAGGGCAGGAATGAGAGTTACACAATTTGTATCTAGTGGTAGAGTTGAAAAAAAATTAGGAGTCAGTATATCTACATTAGGAGTCAGTATATCTGGGTTCAAACTCTGTCTATGCCTCTAATTAGTTGTATATCCTTAAGCAATTTAACTCCTTCTTGCCTCAGTTTCCTCAACCTAAAAATGTCTGCCCTATATAAATGAGGAGATAGAACTTGATGATCCTCCAGGGCCCTTCAGGTCTAAATCTTGTGATTTTA
This sequence comes from Notamacropus eugenii, assembly GCF_028372415.1. Lineage (NCBI taxonomy): Eukaryota > Metazoa > Chordata > Mammalia > Diprotodontia > Macropodidae > Notamacropus > Notamacropus eugenii. The sequence continues at coordinate 340,720,958 of NC_092877.1, forward strand.
TAAGATCTTTTACTTGCTGAGATCATTGTGTCTGATGAGATAGTGACAGCATAAAAAGTGCTTTGAAGACTGGAAAGTGCCACGTAAACATGGGCTATTTTTCCCATAGTCTCAATCCTAAGAAGAGCTGAGGTCAGCATAGACTGATCTGGCTCCAGCATGAGGTGAACAGAGATGCTTGCTAGCCCTCACTGGCCTGAAAAGCAATGAGATTCCTCCTATCGATAGTCATCGATATTATACAACCCAGTCAAGGTGTGCCCTTTTCAATGCCAACCCTGTGTGTGAAATATCTGGATTAAAAGAACATGCTACCATTAAACTGACTGTGAACTCCTCCATTGATGGCAGTGAGTTTCTTTTGCCTCTTTTTGTATCACCAGACCTTAGCAAAGTACCTGGCACAAAGTGATGCTTAATAAATGTTTACTGATCAATTGATAGTAAGGATTGCTGATTTGTTTTGGAAAAGATAATAATAAATGGGCAAATTTTAATACAAGTATTTAAATGTACTTGAATTTATACATGTTTGAGTAAAAAACAACTTTGGGGGAATCTGACTATAATTAGACATAAAGCATACTTAATTGTGGAATTTTGTCTTGAAGGAAGTCATAGAACATTGAATTTCTTACCTGTAGCCTCTATTAATAATAACTACCATTCTCATAGTGCTTTAAGGTTTACAAATACATTAAAAATATTCTTTCATTTGATCCTCAGAATAGCTCTGAGGGATAGCTATGATTATTATCCCCATTTTACCAATGAGGAAACTAAGGGAGACCAATGTTAAGAGGTTTGGCCATGGTTACACAGCTGGAAAGTATCTGAGGCTAGATTTGAACTAGTCTCCCTGAGTTCAGGTCCAGAGTTCTTTTAATTGCACCCTCAGCTGCCTCAGAAGCTCCTTGTTTACTGATTTCAAAGTGTCTAGATTCAACTTTCTTTGGTGCTCTTTTATAACACATTTTCCCCTTGAAAAGTGAAAGCCAATGGGAAATCGGAGTTTTACATGAAGAAATTGGCCATGGGACTCTGCTCATTCTCCATTGAATTTGTTTTATGGAGAGATGCCTACATAGTCACAATGAGAATCATGTGATTAATTTTTTGTTCTCTTTAAAGATTTGTACCCCAATACCACTTTCCATCTCAGCTGGAAGATGTCTACAATATGGTGAAGTTCCGTCTACAGAAGAAATTCTTGCAAAATATAGCGTGGGCCCCACTAGAGTATACAGTGTATACTCTATAGTAGTATCTGTGACCTAAATGGTAGGATGCTCTGCATTTTAAATTATTCTAGATGGAATCATTTTTATTAACATACTATATTTTAAACAATAATGGTATAGTAGAATGCATTTTAGTCTTGGAGTCAGAAGACCTGGGTTCAGTTACTATCTGAGTGAACTTGGAGAAGTCATTTACCGGTCCAGGCCTCATTTTCTGTATCTTAAAATTAGGGTGGTTGGAATAGATCTGTGGTCCTCAAAGTATGGTCCAGGAACTCCTTCAGGAACCCTGAAACTTTTTCAGGGTGTCCATGAGGGCAAAACTGTTTTCATATTACCATTTTCATTTCCAATATGGTATCGATAGATATGACTCACCTAAACAAAAACTCTTTGAGAGGAGAAGACTGGCTTTAATGATGTTAAAGTGTCTGAAGGAGTCATGAGATAAAAAAGTTAGAGAACTGCAGGCCTAGAGGAGTATTTGGTTCCTTTCCATTCTAAAATTCTATGATTGTCCAACTGTCATTGTAGGTAGCAGATACAGAGAACCAGCACATCCTATCTTTGTCATTAGTACGTTTTGTTTAGGTTGGTGAGCTGACAGGATAGAAGTGGGAGGCTTTGAGGAATGCTCTTTTTCTATTCCTTAATTTCATGAACATGTCAAATTTAATTCCACAAATATTTATTGATTATCTATTGTACGTCCTCCTCTGCTAGGTACTAGAGAAGGGTCAATGTGTAGTGCCCTTTCTATAGAATTGTGTCATCTCTCCTTAGATTATATAAATAGTCAGCAAGCATTCAAAGAATGCCTACCATGTGGTAGTCCAGGGGTGGGGAAACGGCAGCTTTGAGGCCACAAGTTGTCTTCTAGGTCCTTGGGAGCGGCCTTTTGATTGAGTCTAAGTTTTACAGAACAAATCCTTTTATGAAAGGGATCTGTTCTGGGAAGTTTGGATTCAGTCAAAGGGCCACACTTGAGGACCTAGAGGGCCACATGTGGCCTTGAGGCTGCAGGTTCCCCATCCTTGTAGGCACTACTTTAAGTGCCGGAGATATAAAAAAAGACAAAAACATGGTCTCTGCCTTCAAGCAGCTCACAGTTTGAACATAGCTAATAAGCACAATGAATCCTCATTTTAAGGAAGTGATTCATTTTGGGAACTTGTCGTGACAATTTAAAGGACATCTATGTACACTCTTACAGGAATTGCTCCCATATCGTAATTAACCCTAGCCACACTAATTAGTAACTAGGCCACTCATACTTGGAAGAAATTTGTCCTGTCTAATTGCTTTCATCTTCAGAGGGCTTAAGTTGTATTCCAGGTAAGTTAGTGCTGCAAATGGGGGTAGGGGTGAGGGGAAAGGGAAAGGAATAAACATCCACTAAGTGCTTACTACATACCAGGTACTATACTAAACTCTTTACAAAGATTACCTCTCCTGATCCTCAATACAACTCAGTGAGGTCGGTGCTCTAAGCGTCAGCTAAGCAAGATAACTCGGCTAGGAAGGATCAGTGGTCAAGGAAGATCACAGCAGGAGAATGGCTATGAGAATGAAACTCAAGGGCTGTCTAATCAATGCCTCTTGTTTTTTATGCTGTAGATTACTATCAGTTGTTAATCTGTCTTGGTGCAGGAAATTTCCACGCAGGGACTTGCCCACACCTACAAAGATTATTGATACAGATAAAAAGCAAAACATGCTCTGCTAACTGCATCCAACCTTCCCCAAACTCCAATGACTCTGGAACAACTTGGAAGCCAGAAGAAACACACACACACACACACACACACACACACACACACACAAATATTTTTTGGCAAAAAGCTATTCCTGTATACTCAACCACAACAAATCTAACAAAGGAGAGCTGAAGTCCTGAAAAGTCTACCTGCTGCATGATGGGGACTCAGTCTCTTGTGAAAAAAGCAATTTAATTGGGTGTTTCTGGTAATTAGTCAGCAAACAGGCATTTATTCAGTGCCTACTATGGCCTAGTCCCTGCAATAAACACTGGGGATACAAACAAAGGCAAAAGACAGCCAATCCCTGCTCCCAAGGAGCTCACAATCTGTTGGAGGAAACAAGATACAAATAACCATATAAAAGCAAGATAGATACAGCATAAATTGAAGGTAATAAGCAATGGGAAGACCTTAGGACAGACCGGAATTTTTGTGGGAAAACCTGAACATCGAGAAGCACAGGAGGCTGAAAACACAAGAAAGAACAGAAAGAAGAGAGGGTGAGCACAGCATCCATGCCAGAGGTGAGAAGCATTAGGGGAGCCATCTGCAGACTCTCTGACAGGGAAGAGGGCATCAAAAAGACAAAGGTGATGGGGGGGGGGGGGTGTTCCACATTCTTGGATAAGGGACAGAGTGCACTGGCCCTCATTGCCCTCATCCTTCAGGGCATCAGAAGGCAATGAAAGACCTCTGGAACCATCAGGGAAAATATTACATACTAGACCATGTTCATTTTCCCTAGAGGATGGCAATCATTTCAGATAAATTAAAACTTGCACTTTGGTATTTTTTTTACCTTAGGTTCCTTCATCACCTATAAACATTAGCATACAACATTAATCAGTCAATCAGTCAGGCAATTTTTAATTGCTCACTCAGAAGGCAAAGAGAAAGATAATTTTGACTTTGAATATTCTCAAAAATCAGGCCCAGGGACTTGATGTCAAATGGTAATTCCAGTACTGGGAATACCTTCCTAAAGAATGCAAAAAGGATAGACTAAATTCACTACTCATTTAATATATTCATTTCTAAAAATTAAATAGGTAATTCCTCACATTTTAATTAGCTAAATATAAATTACTCTGTAATCATTAAAACAAATTTGAAATTTTTTAAAATCTTCTATAAACATGGGATTGAAAAGATTCTTTTCTGTGAAAGGAACTTTTTAGGGGGAAAAGTGTCTAGAAGCCTCTGAGACAAGATAATTGAAGACCGGGCTCACTGTTCTAGAGGATGAGGAGCAACCACATTCAGCTAGATAGAGGCAAAGCAATATTATGACTGTTTACAACCCATAAGCTGCAAAGAGATACAGAGGCTAGAAATATAAGAGAGGAAGGATCTTTAATTAATTTTCCAACAAAGAAACCAAACAAAAACAAATAAGCCAAAAACAGAAGAGGAGAAAAACCTTCCTGACATAGGGTACTCTCAACAGTAATAGAGAAGTTTGGAAATAGGAAGGGTCTAAGGAAAAAGATAATGCATTCCATTATGGACATTTTGAGTTCGGATGTCTATTACATATCCAGTTTGAAATGTCTGAAAGGCGGTTGGAGATGTGAGATTGGAGGTCAGCAGAGACTTGAGGACAGGATAGATAAACTTGAGAATCATTAGTATAAAGATAGTAATTAAACCTATGGAAATTGATGTAATCACTAAGTGAAGTAGTATAAAAAGAAAAAAGAGGAGGGCTCAGGACAGAATGCAGAGGCATCTCTATAGTTAGAAGGCATGGTCTGGAAGAGGATTCAGCAAAAGAGATAGAGAAGTAGCAATCAGATATGTAGGAAGAGAACTAGCAGAGAGTGGTGTTACAAAAACCTAGAGTCAAGAGAGTATTAAGGAGGAGAGAGTGATCAAAAGTGTCAAAGGCTACAAAGAGGTCAAGGAGGATGAGGATTGAGAAAAAGCCACTGGATTTTGCAAATGTGATATCATTAATAACTTTGGAGAGAGAGGTTTCAGTGGGATGATGAGACTGGAAGCTAGATTCTAAAGGGTTCTGAAGAAAATGAGAGGAGAGAAAGTAGAGGCACCTATTGTAAATAGGCTTTCTGAGAAGGTTAGCTACAAAGGACAGAAGAAATATAGGAAGATGGGTAGCAGGGATGGAAGGATAAAGGTTTTTCCAGGATGTGGGACACTTGGGCATGTTTGCAGGCAATAGAGAATGAGCCAATGGACAAGAAGAAATTGAAAATAAGTGAAAAAGTAGGTATGACAGAAGTGGCAATCTGTTGAAGGAGACAGGGTAAACTGGAACTGCTTGAACAAGTTGAGGGGTTACCCTCACTAAGAGAAAGGATAGTTCATAATGGGAGACAGGGAAGAAAAAGGAGATATTGGCAGAATGCATCTGAGTGATAAGAGATAAAGAAGTAGGAAGAAGGAGCTCACAGTGAATGGCCTCAGTTTTTCTTAAAAAGGAGAAAAGGTTCTCAGCTAGAAGAGTGTACAGAGGAGACATAGGAGATTTGAGGAACAATGAAAAGATTTGGAAGAGCAACTGTGGATAATGGGATAGTGAGTTGACAATGGAGGTATAAAAGGATTTCCTAGCAGAGGTAGGTGCATTTGCATGGTAATGGCAGAGTATTCAAAAGGAATAAGGAAGCCTCAGAGAAAGCCTCCTGAGGACTCCTGGGTCGACAAGCTGTCATAGCTTGGGAAAATCTTGCCAGTGGAATTAATGTGTGGGAACAGGTGCAAAGAAAAGCCTTTGTAAAATCTCCTTGTTTGTAAACTTGCAAGGTTTCTTGAGACAACCTGCTTGGGTAATTCAGATTCAATAAGATCTCACATAATTTCAATGTGCTCATCTCTTCTATTGACTACTTGCCTTAATTACGGAAATTTGTTTTGAAAAGAAAAAGCAGGGATATGATTATGACAGCATCAAAACTGGTTCCTTGGGTACAGGGGTACAGGCTTACAGGTGCAGAATACCTCAACACATGTATACCAGGATAAAGTAGCCTTAGCTCTGTTTTATTTCAGGTAAGAGTCATAGTTAAGCTTTTGGAACATTCAGCCAAGTTTTACCTCATTTACAGGGTATCATGCTAAGGTTCAGTATTAATCAGGTGGCAAACATTTCTTTTCAAAAGGAAGTAACACAGTGGAGAAATCAAGTTAAGAGTATTCTACCTTTCGCCATGCCAAGGTCATCCAATCAACTTTTCATAGACAGACATCCACTAATAGCAGATCAAGATCACACTGCCTTTGAGCAGCTTATGGCATTTCCCTGAAATGGTAGATTACTAACTTAAGAATCAGACAATCACACCTCAATGCAAAATTCAGAATAATATCAATTACACTCCCATGAGATTTTACCTCAGATAACAAGTTTCACTAATCAGAGCTTAGGGTTGGATACAGTTATTCTTACTCTCATGTTGTTGCAAAATGCAACAAAAGTTTACCAGGTCTCACAAATATACAAAAGATTTCATTTTAACAGCCTTTTTTTTGTTCTTTTCTTTTTCTTCTCAATTTTAAACTTATCTTGGTACAAAAATATATAAGTAGAAATCAAGAAAACAATTACAGTTTGGAATTCCACATAGATAGTTAACATGTGTTAGTTTACTCAAAAATCCAGAAAAACATTGGTCATTTGCTGTAAACCTCCAAATTAACAGAAATCAATCTGTTAAAGTATTGTATACTCATCCCTTGAGGCAACAACAAATCTGTAAGCCTGGAGTTTGTTGAGATCAAGTTGCCTCAAGATCTAACTTCAATATTTACTATACCAGATATCACTCCAAAATTTTCATAACCAGATCAGCACATAAGTCACTACTTTATTGAAAACAAACTTGTAAATTCTTCCCCCTTTGTCAAGGAGTTGAAGGGAGGATCCTATTTTCTCAATAAACGAATCATTATTTAGGGATCCAGATCTTGCCCTAGTCACCAGATGCATTCCTTGATCTCTCTTCGGGTAAGCTGGAATAAAATTGCAACAGTTGTAATAATTATCCAGTTTATTATATTGTTTTTCTGCTTGCTTATATTGCTATTGTGGATTGTGACTCTGATGTAACTCATTTGTTGAGCCCCTCTGCTTCCTCCATGATAGCAAAATTGCTTGTGTACCACTCAGGGATACTTGCAGGAGATACTATTGGAAAGAATGGGTATAAAATTTAAAACTCAAAATCTTATGGAAGTGAATGTTGAAAACTAAATACAAACAAATTGATTTTTTAAAGGAATATATAAGCAGGTCAGAAGGTGGGCAATGGCTAATGGGAGCGAGAGTATGAGATCATAACCTATCATGAGATCATGCCTATCAATTAAGGAATGACTGAACAAGTTGTGGTATATGATTGTGATGGAATGCTACTGTGATATAAGAAAATATGAGATCATTAACTTTAGAAAACATGAAGAGACATGCATGAAATAACAAAGAGCAGAATCAGCAGAACCAAGAGAACACTGTATATGGTAACAGCAATGTTGTTTTAAGAATGACTTTGAGAAAATTAGTTATTTTGTCTATTATAAATTTCCAAATTAACAATACAGGACACAGGAAGAAAAGCAGTAGTTACATCTAGAGGAAGAACTGATAAATAGACATATGTATAGAATAATTTTTGTGTGTATATAGTATATATGTGTGTATAAATATGTGTGTATATACATATATGTGTGTGTATATACATATACATACATATATATATATATACCTATTTATATCTAATGGTACTGGGAGAGGGAGAGGAGAAAAAAGGAAAAAAAGGAATTGACATGATAATTTTGTTTTGTATTGGAAAGGAATAGCAAGTTGCACATAATGGATTTGCAGTTTCATGTACAACAATCTTTTTTGTTCTACTATATTATAGAAATGCTTGTTTTATTCCATAAATTAAAAATAAAATTTTAAAAATTAAGGCTATGATCACAATCTGAAGTCTTCTCACCTATGAGGTGACAGCAGAAAGTGGTAGGAATAGATCTCCTCCCAGTACTACCCTATTAACGCCTCCCTCCCCTACCTGTATTCCAAGACCCCACTCTGGGATCCTGGGCTTCAGATCCAGACTTAACTTCACTACTCCCAGGCCATCTTCCTATCACACCACTGGCTGTGGTGAAGAAAGGGAAAATTTTATATTTCCTACTCCTTTTCCTCTCCCTGGAGCTGCCTCATTCTTCTTCCCACATGTCCTAGGCTGGCAGCCCTATGCCCCATGGGCAATAAGTGAACCCAAAGTTGAGGCACAAGACACTATGCATAACTCTAGGTATTTTCACTATGAATGTTCTTCCTCTTCATCTCCACTTCCTTGATTTCCAAGGTTTCCTTCAAGTCTCAACTAAAATCCCTCTTCTATAGGAAGCCTTTCCCAATATCCCTTGATACTAGTGCTTTCCTTCTAGTAATTATCTCCATTGTCCATCTCTATAAAGGTAAAGGGAATACATTGTCCTGTGACAATCACGGGGAAGGTCTCTCTCTTAGTCACTGCTAGGAAAATTCTTGCCAGAGTCCTCCTTAATAGGCTGATCCTTCACCTGGAAGATGGTCATATACTTGAGAGCCAGCATGGCTTCAGAAAGGGCTAAGGAACAGTCAATATGGTGTTTGTTGCCCAACAATTCCAGGAGAAATGCCAGGAGAGGAACAGAATTCTGTACACAACGTTTGTAGAACTGACCAAGGCCTTTGACACTGTTAGTCATGAGGGTTTAGGGAAAATTATGTCAAAATTTGGTTTCCCAGAGAAATTCATGAGTATTATATGTCAATTTCGTGATGGCATGTTTGCCCGGGTTCTGGATTGTGGACAATGCTCTTGTGCCTTCCCAGTCACCAATGGAGTGAAACAAGGCTGTGTGCTTGCTCCCCTGTTTTTTAGTATGATGTTTTCAGTCATGCTGACAAATGCTTTCAATGAGGATGAACACGGCAACAAGGTCAACTACCATACTGATGGTAATTTCTTCAATTTGAAAAGGTTTGTAAGCCAAAATCAAAGTGGAGAGAGTGTTGGTGCATGATTTTCTGTCTGCAGAGGAGCCTCTGAAGCTAAGATGCAACAAAGTATAGATCAATTCTCTGCTGCCTGCACTAACTTTGGCCTAATAATTAATACCAAGAAAACACAAGTGCTTCATCACCTGCCACCACACCATCCATTCATGGAACCATAGGTTACATCAAATGGAGAAGATTTGAATGCTGTGGATAAGTTTACATTGGTAATGTACTTTCCAGGAATATACACATTGACAATGAGGTTGATGCATGCATTGCCAGAGCTAGTTCAGTGTTTGGGAGACTCTGAAGAAAAGTTCGGGAGAGAAGAGGTATTAGAGTGACTACCAAACTGAAGGTCTACAGAGCCATTGTGCTGACCTCACTGTTGTACGACAGTGAAACATGGACAGTCTACCAACACCATGCCAAGAAACTGAATCGCTTCCATTTGAACTGTCTTAAGAAGATATAGGATCATCTGGCAGGATAAGGTACCAGACACTGAAGTCCTTGCTTGAGCTCAACTGCCAAGCATTCAAACTATGCTTCAGAGAGTGCAACTCCAATGGGCTGGCCATGTTGTTTGAATGCAAAATGTAAGCTTGCCAAAAAGATTATTTTATGGAGAACTCACATAGGGCAGGCGATCACATGGTGGCCAGAAGAAACGATACAAGGACACTCTCAGGGTCTCTCTCAAGAACTTTGGATTTGACTGTGCAACATGGGAATTACTAGCACAGGACCACTCAGCATGGCGTGCCCACATCAGAAGGGGTGCTGTGCTCTATGAGAAAAGTAGAACTGAGACAGAAGAAAGGAAACATAGGATGTGCACATTTGGAGTAACCACTCCAAATATTCCTACTGACATCTATGACCAATCTGTGGTAGAACATTCCAAGCTTACGTTGGTCTGATCACTCACAGCCAGACACACTGAAACTTAACTTTATCATGGTGATGTCATTTTGGTCCTCTTCAAGAACAAAGGACAACAAACAACCATCTCCAATTTATCCTGTGTATAACTTGCTTTTACATAGTTGTTTAAGTGCTGTCTATCCCTTAATATTGGAGTACAAGGACTGACTTCTACCTTTCTAGTCCAATGACATAACATAGCGCCTGACATAAAATAGAAGATTAATAAATGTTCAAAGACTGACTGACAGAAATTAATTAAACAGTGTAGCACATAAAGCAAAACTTGGAAGAATAAATAAAGGTCTGGATTGCAGTCCTTATACAAAAAGATGTTGATTGACATTGTAATTAATTCAGTAGAAACAAAGTTAAAGTCTTGTGTCTGAAGTCGTTCAGGGAAAGAATTGGGGATTTTAGTGAAAGGACAGTTCAGTAGGACTAAACAATGAGAAGTGGCCATCAAAAAAAACTAATGGAATCTTGGGCTGCAATTAGAGAGAGTATGGCTTTCAGGAATACTGAGATGGGAATCCCATCAGACATCATCTAGAGGATGTCTTCACACTGGAGCACCATAGTTTATGAAGAACATTGATAAGCATCAAGAAGAAAGCAACCAAAATAGAAAAGGACCTTGAATCCATATTACATGATAATGGATTGAAAGAATTGGACACATTTGGCCTAGAGCAAGGAAGACTTGGCAGAGACATGATGACAGTATCCAAATATTTGAAGGCTCATCAGGGGAAGAAGGAATGAGACTTGACATTTTGGGGGCTCACAGAGCAGAATCAGTTGAAATGTATGAAAGTTGAAAAAAAGCCAATTTAGTTTTGATGTCAGGAAAAACAAATCTCCCAAAGCATGGGAGTTGTCTAAAGATAAGACTACCTGCTTTGGGAGGTAGGGGTACCCCAGCTTTGGTGGTATTTTAGCAAAGAATGGATGGCTACCTACTGGGGATATGAGGGTAAGGAATCCTTTGATAAATGGATTGAAGTACATGGCTACTGAGGTCCTGTCTAATTCTCGAATTCTGTGATTCTGTGAAGTGAGAAAATGAAGATTAAGTCAGGCCAAAACAATCCTGTTTCCTTTTTGGACAAGAAACCTAAACAAAAGAAAGCTTAGTTATGATTTAAATTTAAGCAAAGCAACGGGTAAAGTCTTGTCATATTCTGTGAGAAAGAAGAAGGGATGTTGGCTAGATAGTAATACACATGTATTTGACACTCTACAAATGACTGGACTTAAGGAGCAGTCATTTAATGGATGATTGTCACTTTACAGGTGACCTCCAATAAAGTAGTCTCAGGGATCTGTATTTAATCATGTTCTGTATAATATTTTTAATCAATGACTTGGATAAAGGAATACATGGTATGCTGTTCAACTGTACAGGGTAGAAATTTGGAAGCGGCAACTGACACATTGAATGACAGGGTTGAATACAAAAAAGTAATTATAACCTAGACTACAGATGCCAAATATAAAAAGAAATGGATTCCTACATCAGTACATTGTCTTAAAAAACTACAAATTAATATTGTGTATTGTATTATTTATCTATTTTGTTCAATATTTGCAATTGCATTTTAATTTGTTTCAGGCAATGAGCCAGATGTGGCTACCTGCAGGGAGTTTGACACCTCTGACCTAAAACACTGTACTGAATTTAATAGGATGAAATACAATGGGATAAACATAAATATATACATGTGAGATCAGCTTCACAGATGTAAGAAATGAGAGGCACAGTTAGACAACAGTTGCATAGGGGTTTTTAGCGGCTTCAAGTTCCATATAGGTAAGGACTATGATGATACGGTAGCCAGACACAAAACAACAAGACAACATCCTCCTGTGACCTTTAAGAGAATCCTATCTTCCAAGGCGTAGAAGGTGATGGTGCCCTGCATTCTGACATGAGCTTGCCACACCTGGAGTATTGCCTTCAGTTGTACGTACAAAGTTCAACAATAATAAGCTATAGAGTCTAGAGAGAGCTATTAGAAAGGAAAAGGACATTGAGTCACGTGAAGATTGGTTGAGAGGACTAGAGATGTCCACACTGCAGAAGAGAAAACTTGGAATGGTGGGGATGAGGGTGATATGTTAATTATTTCTAGGCATCTGAAGGGTCATTTTGAGGAACAAAGACTGAACTTGGTCTATTTAGCCCCACAGGTCAGAACCAGGAGCAGCGAGTAGAAGGTGCAATGAAGTCAATTTAGGATTATCAGGAAAAATATAGTAACAAATAGAGTTGCTAATGTGTGGGGTGGGATCCATGGGAGATAATGGAACCCCATCAGCATAAGATTTTAAGCAGAGCCTTCTTGTATGTTCTGGCAGAGATTTCTTTCCTGTTATGTGGTGGATTGAAAGGCTGCTGATGTCCCTGCCAACCTTGAAATTCTGTTCTTCTATTAGTCTGCTATCTAGTGTACCCATGAGAGTAGAGGGAAGGGTGAGACCAAAATGTCAAGCAGTTTCTGAGGGCCAGAATGTGGAGGCCCCTCCCATGGGAGGTGAAATGACATAAGGCCAAGATCAATATCCAAATGAAGAGGTTAGCTGGGTGGCCTCAATAAAGATTCTTTCCAACTAGGGTGTCTGAGGTAGGCAGAAATGATTTGATCAGGTCCTTTCCAGTGGGTCTAGGATGAATAATGAGAGGCAGAAGATTAAGAAATACCTGCCCAAAGGCAGACTCCCACAGTCATGACTCATAGCTGTAGAAAGAAATTACAGAAGACTCTTAGACTCTGCCAAATTCAGAACAAAAGTATTTGCAATGATATAACTCCATAAGAAATGAGCAGGTCTGATTTTAAGCAGAGCAGGCCATCATTCTCCTTGCCTTCATCTTCTCATCCCCAATCCTGCCTCACCTTATACAAAGAGACTTTACGTGTGTGTGTGTGTGTGTGTGTGTGTGTGTGTGTGTGTGTAGGGTGAGTTGAATAGGAAGGGATCATATCTAAAAAAATAAAATAAAAAGATGAGAGAGGAATATATTGGGAGGAGAAAGGGAGAAATGGAATGGGGCAAATTATCTCTCATAAAAGAGGCAAGAAAAAGCCTTTTCAGTGGAGGAGAAAGGGGAGGAGGTGAGAGGGAAAAAGTGAAGCTTACTCTCATCACATTTGACTCAAGGAAGGAATCACATGCCCAGTCAATTTGGTATGACAACCTATGTTACACTGTAGGAAAGTAGGGGAGAAGAGAATAAGTAGGTGTAGCTCTGAAAGCTACAACATATTCTTTTTTTGTTTATATTTATAGGTAGCATGTCAATATGGGTTTAGTTCGGTTTCTTGAGTAATATGTCTATTTATTAGCAATTACATGGGAGACACAAAGTGTGTGCCATCAGTTAAATAAAACGTGGCTAATAAACTTATAACTGTGTGATTTAAAGCACACTCTTTCGTGTCTCATTAATATGATTGCCTCACCTTTCTACTAAGAATACACTTATGCATATGGTAATAACAACTGGATTGTGACAAGTTTAAATTACAAGGACAGAGTGTTCTGAAAACAAAACCTTCAACCTCTTATGAATCTTTTAGGATATATAAAAGTCAACGTATTCATCTGAAAACAAAGACCAAGACAACACCATGGGGCCCAAAGCTGTGTGCCTTATAATTTCTTGCACCCTTCTGGCTTGGTATATGCATACAACTTTCTCAGCAAACTTTGAACAACCTTGGAAGTTAATGCTGATGGATTCTTCTCTTAAAATTCTTCAACATATGGTAAGTTAAAAATTTCCTTCCATGTATATTTCTACTCATATACACCATGAGTTTCCACTTTTAAAATATTGTTCATTTTCTTTTAGCTTAAATCTATCAGATAATACTTGCTAGGTATCATCTTTGCATAGCACTGAGAGACACAACTGCCTGTTAACAGTTGACAGTTCAGTGTAGGAATATGGATGGTGTAGAAGATGTGATTAAAGGAGACATTTAGATTTTTTTTAACATAAAAAGTATTTTATGTGCTCTCTCTTTCTCTCTCTCATCTATTTTCCTCTTCTCTTACTGTCATTTTGATATCTTGATTATATTCAAAATCCCACTGACTTCTCATCTTCCACCGTGCATGTCCCCTCATCATGGGATCACTGTGACCCTGCAGTGTGCCATAGTTTTAGAATTCTAGGCCTGCAGTCAATGGAGCTAGGTTGGAATCTTGTCTCTACCCCTTAATTTTTGTCTGACCTCAGGAATGTCACTTAACATTTCTCAGACTCCATTTTTCAATCCATGAAGTGTGGGATTTGGGTGAAATAAAAATCTATCACCATAGATCCCACAACCATCACCCATACTCACTGTCCCACAAATTCTCCTGTACTTTATTTCAATTTATTATGAGGTTTCAAACTGAGATGTTAACACTTTTTCATAATGCATTACATTCTTTCATTTGAATACTCCCTTGTTCATTTTCAGTACAAGAGATTTCAGGAATTTAACTCTAATATACTCTCTCAAAGCATGCAACTACACCAATCCAACTTTCTTTTTTTTTTTTTAAATTTATTTATTTAACTTTTAACATTCATTTTCACAAAATTTTGGGTTCCAAATTTTCTCCCCATTTGTCCCCTCCCCCACCCCAAAACACCAAGCATTCTGATTGCCCCTATCACCAATCTGCCCTCTCTTCTATCATCCCTCCCTTCCCTTGTCCTCATCTTCTCTTTTGTCCTGTAGGGCCAGGTAACTTTCTGTACCCCATTACCTGTATTTCTTATTTCCTAGTAGCAAGAACAGTACTCGACAGTTGTTCCTATAACTTTGAGTTCCAACTTCTCTTCCTCCCTCCCTCCCCACCCATTCTCTTTGGGAAGGCAAGCAATTCAATATAGGCCATATCTGTGTAGTTTTGCAAGTGACTTCCATAATAGTTGTGTTGTGTAAGACTAACTATATTTCCCTCCATCCTATCCTGCCCCCCATTGCTTCTATTCTCTCTTTGGATCCTGTCCCTCCCCAAGAGTGTTGACTTCAGATTGCCCCCTCCTCCCATTGCCCTCCTTCCATCATCCCCCCCACCCTGCTTATCCCCTTCTCCCCCACTTTCCTGTATTGTAAGATAGGTTTTCATACCAAAATGAGTGTGTATTTTGTTCCTTCCTTGAGTCAAGTGTGATGAGAGTAAACTTCATGTTTTTCTCTCACCTCCCCTCTTTTTCCCTCCACTAAAAAGTCTTTTGCCTGCCTCTTTTATGAGAGATAATTTGCCCCATTCCATTTCTCCCTTTCTCCTCCCAATATATTTCTCTCTCACCACTTAATTTCATTTTTTTAAGATATGATCCCATCCTCTTCAATTCACTCTGTGCTGTGTGTGTGTGTGTGTGTGTGTGTGTGTGTGTGTGTGTGTGTAATCCTACTCACTACCCAGATACCGAAAAGTTTCAGGAGTTACAAATGTTGTCTTTCCATGTAGGAATGTAAACAGTTCAACTTTAACAAGTCCCTTATGACTTCTCTTTGCTGTTTACCTTTTCATGCTTCTCTTCATTCTTGTGTTTGAAGGTCAAATTTTCTTTTCAGCTCTGGTTTTTTCATCAAGAATGCTTGAAAGTCCTCTATGTCATTGAAAGACCATTTTTTCCCCTGAAGTATTATACTCAGTTTTGCTGGGTAGGTGATTCTTGGTTTTAGTCCTAGTTCCTTTGACTTCTGGAATATCATATTCCACACCCTCTGATCCCTTAATGTAGAAGCTGCTAGATCTTGTGTTATCCTGATTGTATTTCCACAGTACTTGAATTGTTTCTTTCTAGCTGCTTGCAATATTTTCTCCTTGACCTGGGAACTCTGGAATTTGGCCACAATGTTCCTAGGAGTTTCTCTTTTGGGATCTCTTTCAGGTGGTGATCAGTGGATTCCTTGAATACTTATTTTGCCCTCTGGTTCTAGAATATCAGGGCGGTTTTCCTTGATCATTTCATGAAAGATGATGTCTAGGCTCTTTTTTTGATCATGGCTTTCATGCAGTACCATAATTTTTAAATTGTCTCTCCTGGATCTATTTTCCAGGTCAGTTGTTTTTCCAATGAGATATTTCACATTATCTTCCATTTTTTCATTCTTTTGGTTTTGTTTTGTGATTTCTTGCTTTCTCATAAAGTCATTAGCCTCCATCTGTTCCATTCTAATTTTGAAAGAACTATTTTCTTCAGTGAGCTTTTGAACCTCCTTTTCCATTTGGTTAATTCTGCTTTTGAAAGCATTCTTCTCCTCATTGGCTTCTTGAACCTCTTTTGCCAATTGAGTTAGCCTATTTTTCAAGGTGTTATTTTCTTCAGCATTTTTTGGGGTCTCTTTTAGCAAGGTGTTGACCTGCTTTTCATGCTTTATTTGCATCTCTCTCATTTCTCTTCCCAGTTTTTCCTCCACCTCTCTAACTTGATTTTCAAAACACTTTTTGAGCTCTTCCATGGCCTGAGCCCATTGGGTGGGCTGGGATACAGAAGCCTTGATTTCTATGTCTTTCCCTGATGGTAAGCATTGTTCTTCCTCATCTGAAAGGAAGGGAGGAAATACCTGTTCACCAAGAAAGCAACCTTCTATAGTCTTATTTTTTTTTCCCTTTTCTGGGCATTTTCCCAGCTAGGGACTTGACTTCTGAGTGTCCTCTTCACACCCACTTGGCCTCCAGATCTGCCCAGCCAGCGCTTGGGATCTGAGATTCAAATGCTGCTTCCCAGCCTCAGGGCTTTGGGCGGGGGCACGGCTGCTATTCAGTGTGAGATTAAGTTCAGGTTCTCAGGTGGGGGCAGGGCTCCCTCACAGGGCTCAGTTTCCTCAGGGGATTTATGCAGAGACCTTCAACAATGGATCCGAGCTCCTGCCTGCTTTGGGAGCCGTGGTCTGCTGCTGCCTCCCGAGGGGGCCTGAGTTATGGAGACACCCTGCTCCCCTCCCAGTGAGCCAAAAAGACTCTCTCACTCACCCCCAGTGCCCATGGGTGGAGGGACCTGCGTGGCCACTGGAGATTCTGTCCCTGAAGCCTATTCAGATCTGCTCCTCTCAGTGCCACATGGCCAAGGCAGGGCTGGGCTCCTCTCTGGGTCCGGGGTGCTACGGACCTTTCATGTCAGGTTTTCAGGGCTCTCTGGAACAGAAATCTCCTCCACTCCGTTGTTCTGTGGCTTCTGCTGCTCCCGAATTTGTTGGGAGTTCTTCTTTACAGGTATTTTATGGGCTGTGGGTTTCAGAGCTAGCATATGTGTGTCTTTCTACTCCGCCATCTTGACTCCTCCCCCCACCAATCCAACTTTCTCTACCAAACATACTGGACACATTGCTTGACCACAGAGCTATGAGGAGATATTTCAGCTCCCAGGGCAACTAATCACAGGACAACTAGTAACAGCACATGCACCCTCAAATTGACTTTTATAAATTTATGACATAATGTGTAAGTACAAATGAAAGTATTTGATGTAGTTCTAGAAATGCTCACAATACCATCAAGATTAGAGAAAGAAATTAAAGGTGTAAATACAGGCAAAAAGGACATAAAACTATCCCTATTTCCTGATGTCATAATGGATTACTTCTAAAATGCTAAAAGATCAGCAAAGATACTAATTGAACCAATTAATACCTTTAGCAAATTTGCATACCATGAGATAAACCCACAAAAATCAACACAATTCTGTATAGTAATAGCAAAATCTAAGATACAATAAGAGAAATAACCAAAATGAGCTTCAAAATGCATAAAATATTCTGGAATCAATCTATCAAAGTGCATAAGGTATTTCTATAGATATGATTACAAAGAAATACTTAAGGGAAAAAAACAGCTTAAATAGCTAAAGGACCATTCAGTGTTCATGTTTGGGCCATGCCAATATGATAAAAATGAGAATACTACTAACATTCATTTACAATTTTAATGCTCTAGCAATTAAACTATCAAAGGAATACCTTACAGAATTCAATAAAACAATAAAATCAATTTGGAAGAATAAAAACCTTGGAAGAAAAAAAATTTGGAAGAAAAAAATCATGGAAAATAATAGGGGAGAAGGAAAGGTAAGAATTAATGGAGCATAGCACTACCAGACTTCACATTTATTATAAAGCAGAAGTCTTCAAAACCTTTTGGTATTGCTAAATAAATAGAAAAGTAGATCAATGAAACAGACTAGACAAAAAGGAATCAGAAATAATAAAATGCCAAAATATTTTTAGTAGCAAATTTTATGGTAACAAAGAACTGAAAGACAAGTAGATTCCATTAATTGGGAAATAGTTAAACAAATCATGATATCGACCTGAAAGTTTGGTTAAGAAGAAGGCAAACAGGCTAAATGCATATTCTTTATTCCCTTAAAGCTAGCAGTTACATGATCATCATGGAGTCAGAAAAACTTCTGACTAACACAAGAATGACCAGGCTTAAATCTGTTTAGGACAACCCAAGGTGGTCTGTGTCCTTCAGATTCATGGTTTCCATGAGTGATTAACCATGAGAAAGGAATTTTCTTTAATTGCATAGGTTGTAAATACAATAAGATAACAGAGTTGACAAAGTTTCAATTGAAATTATGATCCATGATATCTGTGGGTTTTCTTACCATTAACATGCCATAACATAGTATAAGTCTACAAAATATTAGGACACAGAAAAAGTCCCATTATTCAAGATAGTGTCTTGGGTTAAGGGTCTCGTAAGGAATGCTAAGTCAGCCTCATCTGGCTTTGTTGACATAGGAAGAGGTGTTCTCTGAGTTTACTTCAGAGAACAAAAGGTCCAAGCTCTTCTTCTGATTGATTAATTCAAGCTCTGGCTCTTATTAAAGTGAAAAATTTATATTAAATGATTATCAACGAATGTGATGAAATCTTACTGTACTGTAAGAAACAACAGATATGACAAATACAGACAAGCATGACAATACTGATATGGATGGCAGAGCCATGATTACACAGTGAGAGCTAAAAATATTGCCTTAGTTCACCCAAAACCTCCTCCACAATGACCTAGAAAATGTGCCAAGCTGAATTCTGATTGGGAAATCCAAGAAAAAGTCTAAGTTAGTAATTTTCCCTGCTCCAGGAAGTTTAGGAAGATAGACAGAGAGATCTACAGACACTCAGGTGGGGATAGGATGAGGAAGGCATCACGGCCACTGTAGTAGGTAGAAACAGTACAGGCGACGGACTGGGGTGGTAGCAGTGATGAGAAGCAGCACCTAAGGTTGGTAAGGAAAATGAAGACCTAAGCAGAAGGAGATTCCAGAGGGAAAGAGAGGTGGCACAGTGAGTAGAGCACCGGCCCTGGAGTCAGGGGGACCTGAGTTGAAATCGTGCCTCAGACATGTGACACACTTACTAGGTGTATGATCTTGGGAAAGTCACTTAGCCCCAATTGCCTTGCCTTCTCTCCCCCTCCAAAAAAAAAAAAAAGAGATCCCAGGGGACCCCTGTACCAGCACAGGTGTCTTCTGGTAGTTCTGGAGCCCATTACCCATATCCCGATCACAGTTTCTGCATAGAAAGTAGTGATCTGTCAAAGTCACAAGGGGGAAGGGACCCTATCTCTGTAAGGAGCAAGGAACAAGTTCTAGAGCTTTCACTCTATGTGAAGCGCTATGTGTCTCTGAGCTCAAGGGCTGAGGGGGACATCAGTTCTAACCTTTAGATCCTACATAAGCTTGCAGTGGAATTAACCAGAGCAGGAGATTAAAACCAAGGGGAATCCAGAAGTTCAGCTACTCTGAATCTGCAGAATCCTCCAGAAGGCTGATTGTGACTGAGACCAAAAACAGTCTATGAAAACTATCCACAAAAAAGCCCATAAATCCAAACTGGGTCAGGAATATGTAGAGAACAAATCAGGTGAGCAATGACTAGATCTCTCCTTGTATCACTATTATTTGTCCTTTGTTTTCAAAGCAGACCAATGATAAGAGAAGTGTCATGTCTTGACTTGGCTGTGAATTCTATTTAAGGAAGGCAGAGCTAAACAAAGAACTCTGCTTCATTCTCTCCATTAGAGTCATTGAAGTCTAGTGGCAAGACAAAAACTCAAAATGACTGAAGACAGCCCAGGATGCAGTGGGTTACCTTGGTCTTCCTAAATTAAAGTCTTTCCCAGGTCTCAGTTTTCCTGAGTCAATACCAATTCAATGTCTAAGTGCTAGGTGTGAGTTCCTGAAGAAAACCATTCAATCAGAGAAATAAGGACATGACTTGCACTTGACTTTGTTTTGAGTGAGGGAGAGCTGTACAGGTCACCAGCCTCACTTCTCCTCCAGAGCCATCTGAATCCAGTGACCAGATATTCATCAGGATGACTGGAGATGACCCAGGATGAGGCAATTGGGTTTAAGTGACTTGCCCAAGGTCACACAGCTAGTGAGTTTTTGAGGTGAGATTTGAACTCAGGTCCTCCTGACTCCTGCACTGGTGCTCTATCCACCGCACCATCTAGCTGCCCCAAGTGCTAGGTAAGAACTGAGACAAAAAGATGGCCTAATTTACCATCACTAAATAACAATCCAGGAAAAATCTCCAGGGCCAGATGGATTCAAAAGTGAATTCTACCAAACATTTAAAGAACAGTTAATTCCAATTCTATGTAGACTCTTTGGGAAAATTGGGGAAGGAGTCCTCCCAAATTCTTTTTATGATACAGATATACCTAAACCAGGAAGAGCCAAAACAAAGAAAGAAAATTATAGACCAATTGCTCTAATGAATATAGATGCAAAAATTTTAAATAAGATTAGCAAAAAGAATACAGCAACTTATCACAAGAATAATACATTATGATCAGGTAGGATTTACACCAGGAATGCAGGACTGGTTCAATAACAGAAAAACTATTAACATTATTGATCATATCAACAACAAAACTAACAGAAACCAAATGATTATCTCAATAGATACAGAAAAAGCTTTTGACAAAACACAGAACCCATTCCTATTGAAAACACTGGAGAGCATAGGAATAAATGGAACTTTCCATAAAAAAATAAGCATTATCTACCTAAAAACCTTCAGCAAGCATTATATACCAAGGGGATAAGCTAGATGCATTTTCAATAAGATCAGGGGTGAAACAAGGATGTCCATTATCACCACTGTTATTCAATATAGTACTAGAAATGTTAGCTGTAGCAAGAGAAGAAAAAGAAATTGAAGGAATTAGAATAGACAAAGAAGAAACTAAGTTATCACTCTTTGCAGATGATATGATGATATACTTAGAGAATCCCAGGGAATCAAGTAAAAAACTACTTGAAATAATAAACAACTTTTTCAAAGTTGCAGGTTAAAAAATAAACCCATAGAAATTTTCTACATTTCTATATATCAGTAACAAAGCCCAACAGCAAGAAATAGAAAGAGAAATCCCATTGAAAGCTATGGTAGACACTATAAAATATTTGGGAGTCTACCTGCCAAAACAAACCCAGGGACTATATGAACACAATTACAAAACAATTTTCACACAAGTAAAGTCAGATCTAAGTAAGTGGAAAAACATCAGTTGCTCATGGGTAGGCTGAGCCTATATAATAAAAATGACAATAGCACCTAAATTAACTTACTTATGCAGTGCTATGCCAATCAAACTATCAGCTAATTATTTTGTAGAGCTAGAAAAAATGATATCAAAATTCATCTGGAAGAACAAAAGGTCCAGAATATCAAGGGAACTAATGAAAAGAAATGCTAGGTAAGGCAGGCTAGTTCTACCAGATCTTAAATTGTATTATAAAGCAACAATTATCAAAACCACTTGGTAGTGGCTAAGAAACAGAAGGGTAGACCAGTGGAATAGTTTAGGTACCCAAGACACAGTAGTCAATGAATATAGCAATCTATTGTTTGATAAACCCAAGGACCCCAGCTTCTGGGATAAGAACTCACTGTTTGACAAAAATTACTGTGAAATCAGATTTGGCCTATATTGAATTGCTTGCCTTCCAAAGGGAGTGGGTGGGGAGGGAGGGAGGAAAAGAAGTTGGAACTCAAAGTTTTAGGAATAACTGTCGAGTACTGTTCTTGCCACTAGGAAATAAGAAATACATGTAAAGGGGTATAGAAAGTTATTTGGTCCTACAGGACAAAAGAGAAGATGGAGACTAGGGCAGAGAGGGATGATAGAAGAGAGAACAGATTGGTGATAGGGGCAATCAGAATGCTCTGTGTTTTGGGGTGGGGGGAGGGGACAAAAGGGGAGAAAGTGTGGAACCCAAAATTTTGTGAAAATGAATGTTAAAAGTCAAATAAATAAAAAATAAAATTAAATTTAAAAAATTGCTGTGAAAACTGGATAACTGTGGCAGAAACTAGGCACAGACCAATGCCTAACACCTACACAAGAATAAAGTCCAAATGATTAGATGATCTAGGTATAAAGATTGATACTATAAACAAATTATTGGAGCAAGGAATAATGTATTTATGAGATTTATGGAGAAGGGAAGAATTTTAGACTAAACAAGAGATAGAAAACATTATGAAATGCAAAATGGATAATTTTGATGACACTAAATTGAAAAGTTTTTGCACAAACAAACCCAATGCCACCAAGATTGGGAGGGAAGCAAACTGGGAAAGAAATTTTGAAACTAGTGTCTGTGATAAAGACCTCATTTCTAAAATATATAGAGAATTGAGGCAAATGTACAAGAATACAAGTCATCCCCAACTGATAAATGGTCATAGGACATGAACAGGCAATTTTCAGAGGAAAAAATTAAAGATACCTATAGTCATATGAAAAAATGCTCTAAATTACTATGGATTAGAAAAGTGCACATCAAAACAACTCTGAAGTACCACATCACACCTATCAGATTGGCTAACATGACAAAACAGGATGATAAAAAAAAAGTTGGAGACGATGTGGGAGAGTTGGAACACTAATTCATTGTTGGTGGAGCTGTGAGCTGATCCAACCATTCTGGAGAGCAATTGGAAACTATGCCCAAAGAGCTACAGAAATGTATATACCCTTTGATCCAGCAATATCACTTCTAGGACTGTATCCCCAAGAGATCATAAAACTGGGAAAGGGTCCCACATGTACAAAAATATATCAGCTCTCTTTGTGGTGGTCAAACACTGGAAATCAAGGGGATCCCCATTAGTTGGGGAATGGCTGAATAAATTGTAGTATATGAATGTAATGGAATACTATTGTGCTATAAGAAATGATGAATAGGAAGACTTCAGAGAACAACTTTTATGAACTGATGCTGACTGAAAGGAACAGAACCAGGAGAACTTTCTACGCAGCAACAACCACAGCGTGTAAGGATTTTTTCTGTTAGATTTAGTTCTTCATTGCAATGCAAGGACTTGAAAAATTCCCAATGGTCTCAAGGGAAAATTCCTTCCACATCCAGAGACAGAACTATGGAATTTGATTGCAGAATGTAACAGATCATTTTCTTTTGTATTACATTTTGGATTGTTTTATGATTGCTCCCATTCATTTTAATTCTTCTATGCAACATGACTAAGGAGAAAATGTATTTAAAAATAATGTATGTGTAGAACCTATATAAAATTGTATGCTGTCTCAGGGAGAGAGGGGGAAGGGAAGGGGGAAGAAGAGGGAGGGAGGGGGAAAAGATCTAAGTTATATGGAAGTGATTGCAAAACACTGAAAACAAAATAATAATTAAAAAAGAATGTAAAAAAAAGAAAACTGAATGGGAATAGAAGGAATATACCTTTTTCTCAGCTGTATATGATACCTTCACAAAAACTGACCATGTATTAGGGCATAAGAACCTCAAAAACAAAAGCAGAAAAGCAGGATTATTAAATATATTCTTTTGGTGTCATAATGCAATCAAAATTACATTCAAAAGGGGGCCTTAGAAGTACAAATTAAAAGTGAATTAGAAACGAAATAATCTAATCCTAGCCCAACCATACTAGAGAACAATGTGAAATTATGGCCAAAAAGCTTTTAACATGTTTGTAAACTTTGATCCAGCAATAACAATACATGGTCTATACCATAAAAAAACAAGGAAAAAGTGAAAAAACAATATGTACAAAAATATTTATAGAAGCTTTTTTTGTGGTAGCAAAGAATTGGAAACTGAGGAGATACCCATCAATTGAGGAACAGCTGAGCAAATTATGGTATATGAATGTGATAGAATACTATAGCATTATTTTTTTTTAAATGTTAAGCAGAATATTTCAGGAAAAATCTGAGAAGACCTTATATGACCTGATGCAAAGTGAAGTGATCTGAACTAGGAGAATAACTTATACTTATTCTAAAGATAATCAACTGTGAAAGACTTCATAACTCTGATCAATATGAACCAGCATAACTCCAATGGAAAATGCTATCTACCTCCAGAGAGAGAACTGATGAAATCTGAGTATAGTTTGAGGTAAAACCACAAAATCTTTGTAAGTGGAGGCTCCAAAATTTCAAAGAATTTGCATGGTTCCAAAGAAGAACTATGAGAAGATATTACTCCCCACTTCTTTGCCGAGGTGGAAAGTCCATTGTCATGGAACACTGGATGTGCTTTTAGATTTTTTTCAATATATTGATCAATTTTGCTGATTATGCTTTTCTCTTATTCCTTTTTCTTTTTTCTCTAAAAAAAAGCCTTTGTTATATAAATTGACTCTTCCTGGGAAAAAAGGGAGAGACAAAGGGGGAAATTAGGCAATTTAAAAACAAAAGGTATAAAAATTTATTTTAAAAAACAGTTAAGATAAATTAGGTTTTGTGAAATTAGGTTACTGTAGAGGATTGGTAAATATATCCCCTAATTTGGAAGAAGTCCCATAGCTTATACCATGGGATTTGGAAGTTCCTTGCTCTCTTAACTACACCAAAGGTGCCTCAGTGGACCCTCTTCTCACATAACTCAAGAGAGAGAAGGTAGCATCAGGATTACACATTGTCTTCCATGGAAGGAACGAAGTATGAAATAGCTCAACCAATCTGAGAATCAATTTGGAATCTTATCCAAACAGTCACTAAACTGCATATATCTTTTGAGTATCCTCAATGAGGTCCAGGACTAAGATAAATGATCTCCTATAGTCTGAGTTGCCTGGGGATCCTCATAATTTATGTGACTTGGCTGGGGTTATTCAGATAGCATTTTTTCAAATCCAGGCAGGTCTTGAACTCAGATCTTTCCAACTCCAAGGTCAGCTCTTCATTAATATGATCTATTTAATTGTGTGTAAATATAAAATAGTGTTAAAAATATGTATATGTCTTCTTTCTTTTTATTCTGTCAGGCTTCACTTTTGGAAAAATTGGGGTTAATGAGCTTTTGGGATTTTTTACATATTCTAATGCGATGGCAAATAGTAGAACCCATTTCTGATGAAAACGTCACAGTGACAGATGCAATAGTCAAAGACGTCCTAGTGCGTTATTATGTGTCAAAGAAGAAATCACATGAGCTGAAAAGAGCAATTATCTATTTCCACGGAGGAGGAGCTAGTTTTGGTACCATTGGTAAGTACACATATCCGTAGGCCAAAGTCTGCATTTTCTATTAGATCAAGGATCTAATTTTATCCCTCTGGAAATATTTTCTTCTGACAAAAGAGCCCAAACCAACTAAGCTCATAATCTTGGAAAGCTGTA
This sequence comes from Notamacropus eugenii, assembly GCF_028372415.1. Lineage (NCBI taxonomy): Eukaryota > Metazoa > Chordata > Mammalia > Diprotodontia > Macropodidae > Notamacropus > Notamacropus eugenii. The sequence continues at coordinate 340,746,559 of NC_092877.1, forward strand.
TGAGAGCCTCTGATGTTAAATGACTTGACCAGAGTCACCCTGCCAGGAAGTATGAAAAGCAGGATTTGAATCCAGCTCTTTATCACACCAAACCCAGTACTCAGTTCACTATATTACACTGACTCTAAATTTTCCAGTACCACATTTTTTTCTCATTTAAAAGACCCTATCATGAGAATACGCATCTTTACCAAGAAGTATCAAATTATATCACAAGTAAAATGAAGGCATGCATTTCTTTAATTTGTTACTTTATAGAGAAGATCCTGGTCAGTACATTTTGTATTATTTTTCTTTTTCTATTTTTAAGAACTACTTCTTGAGAATAATTTCCAGCTTTGATTTTGATATATTGAAATGGAAATTAGAAAATCATTCCACACTGACTTTATAAATGGAGCCCCAATCCCAAAGCTACAAGAAGTCAGTAATCATAACAGCTAGTGTGGATGTATTTTGCTATGTGTTTCCATAAGGACAATGAAAATGAAAGTCAGTTCTACTGTTAGAAAGAATTAGGGAGATTAGGGTGATGGCCTGAATTTACTGCAGCTGCCAGAACAAGTGGCTGATTATATGTAGAAGCCCAGTATATGCATGCTGCATGCCTTTACTCATTCTAGGAGATGCATTGTAGTTGCATCATTATTATGGACACAGGAATCAGGAATAGCCATCATTTTATGTGTAGAGCATATGTGGTTTCCCCAGGAAAAAGACTAAGATCCTTGATAACAGAAACTGTTTTATTTTTGTCTCTGTATCTCTAACATGACTCCTGGTTCACAGTATTTGCTGTGCAATGCTTTTTAACTTGATACAATCAATGAGTTTTTCTTTAATGTCCATAGAGTCTGTAACAGTTATACTTGATCTTGAAAATACATTTTTAAAAAAGCAGATATCATCCCTGCCCATTAGGACCTTCTAGTGTGTATATAATTCAATTCCTCAAATGCAATCAATAATTCAATCAATAAACATTTGTTAAGCACTTACTATATGATAGGTACTATCTAAGCTCTATGTATACAAAAAGGGCAAAAGACAGTCCCCGCCCTAAAGAATCTTACAATCTAACAAGGGACACAATATGCAAGCAAACATACAAGAACCAAGCTATATACAGGATAAATAGGAAATGTAATTCATATTTATTCAATCGCTATTATAGGTATGCTATAGTGTCAAGTGCTGTGCATATAAAGGAGCTTACGTTCTCCTATTTAATGTTTTTCAGTCATTTTTCTGTCTGACTTTTAATGACTCCATTTGGAGTTTTCTTTGCAAAGATGCTAGAAGCTTTGACATTTTTTTCTGCAGTTCATTTTATAGATAAGGAAACTAAGGCAAACAGAGTTAAGTGACTTGCCCAACGCAATACAGCCAGTAAGTATCTGAGGCCAGATTTGAATTCAAGAAGATGAATCTTCTTGACTTCTCCACCAGCTACTATATCCACTGTGCCACTAACTACCTCCATTCTCCTATGCAATTACAACAAAATGGCAGATGTGGAAAAGGAAAAAGCTAACCCAGGATCATGGTAGAATACTATTTCTGTAGAGTTTTTGGAAGACATTGGACTTGAGGGATGATTTAAAGAAGAGAAGGGATGTCAATGAGTAGAAAGTATTTTAATGTATATGGAATAAGGAAATTTTGAGAAAAGGTGAATAAAAAAGATGTTGCATAGGTAGTAATATGTAAATACTGATAGAAACATATATATGCACATATGTACATATAGAATATAAATATTAAAATAGCTAGCACATACACAGTATGTGTACATATGTATTTTGTATACATGCGTGTACTTGTTTGCATGTGTGTGTATACATATTTTATATCTATACATGTATATGTCTATAGATAGATAGATAGAGATACATATGTACATATGCACTGGCTAGACCAACAATCCCATTCTAACTCCCAGAATAAAGTCTTCCTTAGTAGGCATGTTTGAGAAGAAAAATGAGACATGAATAATCCCACAGCGACCCTTAGATAAAACCTAAACTCTCTCCCTTTAAGGAGACTGGCATTTAACTAGGAAGATAGTGAAAAAAAATTCTTTTTTACTCCGTTAATTCTTCAGGATGCTTAATAAATGCTGGTCAATTAAATTCTAGGTACTAAAAAAATATTTATCATTACTATTGTTGTCACCAATAAGAAGAAACATATTATATTGTGCACATAGCTTGAGCAACTATTTCAAGGTAAATAATGAATCAAATTTGTCCCTAAGGTCACATCTATACTTGTTATCTTTAATTTCCATTGGACAACTATAATTTGGTTTATTTCTTCCAGCCCTTCCCCATTATGACGTCTTTGCAAGACTGGCAGCAAACACGCTGGATGCTGTTGTTGTAGGATCTGAGTAAGAAAAATTTTAATAGTTACTTTGAATATATTTTGAATATATTTGGTGTTTGTTTTGGATTTGGGTCATATTTGGGGTGAATTTGGTCAACTTTCAAATGACCCATATTCCCCATGATTCCTTACTCTGACAATTTTTATGAACCCTTTTGCATACTTGCAATATTACTATGCCACACTATTCAAGGAAGAAATTATATATGTGGGATCATGAATGCAGAGGATGGGACTCACTTCACCTCCCTTATTTTACAGAGGAGAAAACTTAGACCCAGTGAGTGAAAGTCACTTGCCAAGGGTCACACAGGGAATCACTAGAAAAGCTGGGATTTGAACTCACATTCCCTGAGTCCATTTCTATTTTTCTCACACTATATCGCATTAGTTCCGTTTCTCTGAAACCCTTAAATGGGAGATATAAAATTGAATTGTCATCATCTTACTTTGCTCCATATCATGTCATGGGGCTAGTTATTAATGACTTACAACCTAGTACAAACAACTATGTCAGCCTTGTAATGTGGGGGCCTTTCAGTCACGTGATTCCAGCACCTACAACTTCCAAGTTTGTGTAGTTGCTCAGTCATTTCAATTGTGTCTGACTCTTCATGACTGCATTAGGGGCTTCTTGGCAAAATGCTGGAGTGGTTTTCCATTTTTTTCTATAGCTCCTTTTACAGATGAGGATATGGAGGCAAATAGAGTTAAGTGACTTGCCCAGGGTCACACAGCTAGTAAGTGTCTGAGGCATGATTTGAACGCATGAAAATGTAACTTCCAGACTGCAGGCCTGGCACTTTATCCACTCTACCACCTAGCTTCAACTTATAACTTCTAGGATTTCTAAAAGTCAATGATCCATTCTACTAAACAGAGCTGGTAGGGAATTTTTAATTCTGGGCCAACACATGACTTGGTAGACCACAACCCCAGGGAAGAAGAATGAGACTATTTGAGAAATCAAAATCATCCTGGGGAAGGGAGGTTATATTCTGTTTAGTTTCCTCTGATAGGAACTGGACCTGTGATTTCATTGGTCTGAATATTCCCCGTTGAGGAAATTAACTCGATCAATGTAGATAGGTACTTTCTCTGAAACTTGTTTTCTGAAGAAAGGGTCTCAAATTTACAGCATCCCAAGTGCAGCCACAACCCAATTAAAATGTAACTGTGAAATACTTTGGAAAATAAATAACAATATGATAGAACGTAGATAATGTTAACGTGTGATTCTCTAAGTCAATATGCCACCTTCAGAAATCCTTGTGGACAGTTAGTGGCCTTTCTTTCTATTTGAGTTTGACTGATCTAGAGAATACTGAGAAGTTAAAAGAATTGTCTGCACTCATAGAGCCAATATGGTATAGAAATAAGACTTAAACATATGACCCCTTAACCTTGAGGTCAGCTCTCTATTCACCACACTTCACTTCCTCTCCTCAGATGTACTCCTCAGGGTCATTGGAAATGATCCTGAGTATTGGAGGCATACTGCATCAGTCCTACTCCCTGTGAGTTGTGAGACTTTTCTGAAACATTATTGGACTTTCCAACTCTAAATCTATAATCGTATAATTTTAGGACTATCTTCTTTATGTATCACATTAGCCAAATGATGAGGCAGGCCCAGGTCCAGTCCCATAAGCCACAGGTCACAAGGATTACTAGAACTTCTCTGAATGCTGGGAACGTTCTTCAGTAAGCAAGATTCTCTGATATGAGTGTTTGCCAGTAACATTTTGGTCTTATGAATCAACAAGACTCCTATTTACACAAAAGCTGGGAGCTTGGGGACTCACTGCGATGAAATCTCAGAACTGCTGTTATTCAGTTCCTGTAAGATAGGAGACAGGCACTGTGATGCCTTGGATAAAGTGCTGTAATTCGTTCAAAACGAACTTGTGCAAATTATATACCTTCTCTGAACCTCAGGTCGTGCTCTGAGATTTATCTAAGCTATGGAAAAATTGTGACCTATCACAATAAATTTCCTAAACTAACAAAATCTTTGGAGAAAGTTCCTAAACAAACAAAATAACATTCCCTGACTTGTTGCCTACACAGAAAAGGGAAAAAGGAATGCTTTATTGAAGCTATATATAATTATTGCATTTGTGTGTATAAAATAATTGTTCAATTATTCTTAATTTCCTTGAGTGTTTCAAAGAATTTTCTCACTGATGACAAGTAGCCAGAGTGGGATACTAGAAAGAACTCTGACTCTGGGGTCTGAAGACCTGGATTCCAATCACGCCTTCTGGCTTAATGCATGTTACTTTCTACAAATCACTTAGCATTCTTCATCTGCAAAATGAAGGGAGAGGAATACAAGCTTCTGACATCCCATCCGGTTTTCCATCTATGATGCTAAATCTTATTAGCAGAAATATGATGGAAATCAATGACTAAAGCATAAATCAATTTCCAACACCCTCTCATGATGATTAGCACTGGGATTCACTTCAATCTACTGAACACAGTGTGTTACCGACTATAGGGATTTTAGAAAATGTGTAAAAGGGCTCTCTGGTATACAAGATTTCATAGAGGAGTTCCAACTTGTATTAGGCATAAGGAACAAATTGAATTTAAATATAACTCTCCTTTTTGTGAATTTTTTTTCCAATTTAAATGTAACCTCATTGAAGGCATGGTCTGGGACAGCCTTGCTGGCATGTATTTGTATCCTCAATATTTAACAAATTCCCTGGATTACAGAATACACTTAATAAATTCATTTTCATTCATTCATCATCATCCATGCAGAGGAAGCATTACCCCTTAGCCAGAGGGGTCAAACTTGCAGTCCAAAGGCAATATACGCACCAGAAAACTCTGCAATGCTGCCCAAGTGGGACTAAAATGTGATTGGGGAAAGGGCTGTTGTAGATTATTGGCAGAGATGTCACAGAGATTGTATTTTAGGAGCATTTATGCTGAAAATTAGCAAATACTACAAATCAGACTTTGATTTATTGTTTTGTTCTAAAGCCTAGACTAAAGAAAATGATGGGGAAAGATTAATAATGCAGATTCAACTTAAAAATGTATTGTGCATCATTGGGGTGAGGGGGAAGATACCAGAGGTGGTTATTAAACAGTTACCAGCATACCACTGGATGGAGTTTCTCTGGATTTGGTAACTTGAACCATCTAAGAAAATTAATTGCCCTCTTACTATCAAACTACTTTACTTGAATTTTTTAAAATTGCTATTAACCATGTTTGTTCTGAACCTCAAAGCAGGACAACAAATGTCCTTTGTAAAAAATATCTAATTTTTTTAAAGGGGCCAATGACCTTGACTTTTGTTTCTGCAAAAATTCTAGTCTGAAACCTTTTGCCTTTCTCATTTAAGAACATCCCACACTTTGAATACAACCCAGAGTTTCTTAGCTATGACCCAAAGATGAACAATGCACATTCAATAAAAGTCTTTCCAAATTGCTCCTTGCTATCTATACTCACTAGAATGTGATTGTGAATCAGGAAGCAAGATCCTCATTCTTCTATCATTCTTGCTACTAGCTGTAAATCAATTCTTTAGGCCAACATGTACTTAGGGATAGAAAAATAAGGATATTAGTGAGAGGAAAGACTTCTCCTACTCCTTGGGCTTCTCCACCCTCTTCCTCTAGATCTCAAGTCCCACTTCCTGTCTCACCAGAATGCAACCTGCCCAAGAGCAGACACCATTCCGTGTTTGTCTGTGTGTTCACATCACTAAGCACTGTCCCTGGCACATATCAAGGGTTTCATAAAGGCATGTTTAATCAAAATTTCATTTTTCTCTCTAAATAAATGGTCAGTTGTAAAATGAGAGTTGTTGGGAAGCAGGGAGTTGAAGGGTAGAATTTCTTTTAGGAGGCAATTTTCATGGACTCCATCTCTTCTGTAATAGAGAATTTTGTCATGGTCACATATTTGCAGCTAAAGTGAAATGTTAAGTGCCTTCTTATTCTTCTTTTTTGGATACCTAAGTGGCACAGTGGATAGAGTGCCTGGCCTGAACTCAGGGTATCTTCCTGAGTTCAAATCCAGCCTCAGACACTAATTAGCTGTGTGACCCTGTGCAAGTCACTTGACCCTCTTTGCTTTAGTTTCCCCATTTGTAAAATGAGCAGGAGAAGGAAATAGCAAACCACTCTAGTATCTTTGTCAAGAAAACCCCAAATAGACTCACAAAGAGTCAGACATGACTGAACAACAACATTCTTCTTTCAAAGCTACCGAAAAATTCCTAAATATCACCATCCAACTCAGTGGAGTGATGCTTATGATTTTTTGAAGTCCTTCCTACAACCTGAAACTCTTGCCAAATATGGTGTGGATCCGACCAGAGTCTGTATTTTGGGAGACAGTTCTGGGGCTGCTGTAGCAGCAGCTATGACTCAACAGGTAGGTACCTCTTTTATCCTATTGCTTTACAGTGGTTATTGCAATGAATGTCTGTACTATAACTTTAGTGAGGAAGAGCGAACCTTGGACTTCAAATTCAGAGATCTGGGTTTCTGATACTTACCAGCTGTATGACTATAGGTAAGTCACTTATCCTTAGGAAGACCCTCCATGTTGGGAAGATAATCCTGCTGACTCACATGGATATTTAATGTCTAGTGTTTGAGATGATTCAAAAGTTGAAATTGACTTTGTCTCCCCTGCTATCATGTGGTATGGGACTATTCTGACTTAATGAATATTCTGCTCTTTGCAGGTCATGGGTGACCCTGAAATTCCCATTAAACCTAAAGCTCAGGCTCTAATTTATCCTGTCCTGCAAATGCTTGATACAGACATGCCATCCTATAGGGAAAATGAATATGGCATAATGTTGCCCAAGTCCTTACTCATAAAAATGATGAGTGAATATCTTGGCATTGATGAATCCCTTGAGCAAGCCATGAAGAGTAACCAACATATACCTGCTGAATATAGCCATCTCCTCAAGTTTGTCAACTGGAGTACCCTGCTTCCTGAGAGGTTTAAAAAAGGCCATGTTTATACCGAGCGAATTTATGGAAGTTCTGAAATAGTGAAAAAGTTTCCAGGAATTGTAGATCCCAGAGCAAACCCATTGTTGGCCAATGATTCAACATTGAGCCTTCAGCCACTAACTTACATACTCACATGTCAATATGATATCTTAAGAGATGATGGGCTCATATATGTTTCCCGCCTACGCAACAATGGAGTCCAAGTGTTCCATGAACACATTGAGGAAGGATTCCATGGGTCTCTCATGTGCATTCATAAGCCATTTGATTTAGATCTTGGTTGGAGACTAGTAGGAAAGATAATTAGTTGGATAAATGAGAATTTATAGTTACTGCATATACATATATGATCTATATCAAATTACTCGCCTACTCGAGGAAAAGGGATAGGAAGGAGGGAGGGAGAGAATCTGGAGCTCAAAATTTTTTTTAAATGAATATTAAAAATTTTTATATGCAATTAAAAAAATAAAACTTTTTTTTAAAAAAAGCTCATGCCAATTTGGAACTATGCCCAAAGGGCTACAAAAATGTACATACCCTTTGACCCAGCAATACCGCTTCTAGGACTGTATCCCACAATGGGAAAGGGTCCCACATGTACAAAAATATTTATAGCAGCTTTCTTTGTAGTGGCCAAAAACTGGAAATCAAGGGGATGCCCATCAATTGGGAAATAGCTGAACAAATTATGATATATAAATGTAATGGAATCCTATTGTGCTATAAGAAATGATGAACAGGAAGACTTCAGAGAGGCCTGGAAAGACTTATATGAACTGATGCTGAGTGAAAGGAACAGAAGCAGGAGAACTTTGTACACAGCAAAAACCACTGTGTGCAAGGAATTTTTCTGGCAGACTTAGTACTTCATTGCAATGCAAGGACTTAAAAAATTTCCAGTGGACTCTTGAAGCAAAATACCTTCCACATTCAGAGAAAGAACTATGGAATTGGATTGCAGAATGAAGCAGACCATTTTCTTTTGTATTATGTTTTGTTTTGTTTTATGATTTCTTCCATTTATTTTAATTCTTCTTTGCAACATGACTAAGGTGAAAATGTATTTAATAGGAATGTATGTGTAGAACCTATATAAAATTGTATGCCATCTCAGGGATGGAGTGGGGAAGGAGGGGGAGGGAGGGGAAAAATCTTGGACATAACGGAAGTGATTGTAAAACACTGAAAACAAAATAATATAATTTTTTTTAAAAAAAGAGCTTGTGTATCATGTAAAAATAGAATGAGTTACTATATACACATAGTCCCTAACTTATATATAACATGTTCTAAAAGCTGACTTGTGAGTCATTTTTTTGAAATTCGGGACACATTTTCCCTTAGAAATAATCTTGTCCACAGTTATTAGGCACTTCTCTTGACCAAGACTAATCCTTATCTTTGTACCCTTGACTCAATTACCTCCCATCTCCTTCTGCAGAAAGCTCTCTAATGCCACTCACCCTTCATTAGTCTCTCTCTATTGACTCTTTCACTGTTGTCTACAATCTTGCCCCAGTCTTCCACACCTCTTACAAAGTGAAAGTTTGCCTCTCCAAGCTCCAGCCCTGCAAATGGCACCATGGCTAAACATACCAAGAAGGTCAGGATTGTTGGTAAACAAGGAGCACATTATGATGCATCCCTCAGAAAAATGGTGAAGAACATTGAAATTAGTCATCATGCCAAGGATACCTGCTCCTTTTTTGGCAAAATCAAAATGAAGAAACAGGCTGTGGATATCTGACATTGTGGAGCCTGTAGGAAAACAGTAGCTGATGGTAAATGGACCTACAACACCACCTCTTCAGTCACAGTCAAATCTGCCCTCAGAAGATTGAAGGAAATGAAGGACCAGTAAAATTCTCTTATCAAATATCTGCAGCCCATAGTCCAACAATAAATGGGTTCATTTATGAAATAAAAAAGTGAAAGTTTGATTATGTTATTTCCCTACTTGGGAAACTATAGTGGTTCCTAGTTAGTGGTGGAACCTCCTGTGTTGTCACTGTTATTGTTGTTTTTTGTCCTTCATTTTAAAGAGGATCAGTGGCATCATAGATGATGAATTGAAGTGAGGCAGACTGGTGCAAAGCTTCTCCCTCTCTTCCTGAGTCCAGTGGCAGGACTAAAGTCAAAGATTACCAGCAATGGTCCAGGATGTAATGGATGACCTTGGTGTCTTTGATGCCTGATTAAGCTCTAAATGCTTCACAACGTCTACTTCGGCCACCTTTGTGACCACTGGAACAAATTGTTCTCATTCACCAAAGTCTTCACATTCTTGGGGTCGCCATCCCCCTAAATTCCTGACAAGTTTGGGGCCTGTTGTTTATCCTCAAGCTGGTTTGACCTGTCTGCCAAGAAAGTTTACAAAGGTGTGGCTACTGAACATGCTACAGTCTCTTGGAGCCATAGGTGAGAGTTGGTTGAAGATAGACACCAAAGGTAGATGAGCGACCCTGAAAAGGGCTCAGCATCCCTCACACCAGACATGCTAGTCCTCCCCAAATACCCCATATACCCCAGCCAACTATTCTGTACTATTGTAAAGGTGAGGTGATTAATTTCTACAACTCGACCCCACATAAAGTAACTGATTATATGCTCAGTCAATCATGTTCAAACTTATATAAACCTTGTACTAAATGTAAAAAGTTCTTAAAAATGCAATGAAGTTGTACAAGGATCTCATTAAGATGGTCCTAACTTGGCTGTGCCTTGGGGATTGTTGACAAATTATGCAAGGTGAAGAGCAATACTGGAGATATCCCCAAGGTATCTGAGGGTCGTCAGGGATCTTGGGAACCAAAGATTAATCATGCCTATGGGGAACATCTGGAGCCTCCCATGAATGGGAGAAAAGGCCTTCTGGCCACTAGGAAGATGTGAGTTGCCCCTTTGTTGGATATGCTCTCTGAGCTGGAACTCACTTTCCCCTGGATGCTGTATAAACTTCTGGAAGAATGTGTTAAAATGTTTTATATTAGCTCTTCTTACTATATCTCCTTCTTTAGTGAAACTTTCCAAAAGCTGTTTAAAGCTGTCTGAATAAATTGAGTCTCAAAAGGTAACTAATTTCATTTCCTCTAAAGAGTCCCCTTCTATTTCTGAGATTCAGTTTCCTTTTTGATCACATGTAAGATGACCCCACTAAAATCTAAGCCATGTATTTGGCTTGGGACATCAATTTCATCTCTGAAGCTTCCTCTAGTGATATAGCTACAAGACAAGTTTCAGCTGAAGAAGCTGCTCTGGAAACAAAATTCATCCTGGTGAAGATAGGGTTCTGTGCATGAGTTTCTCTCACCTTAGCTGGGTTGGTCTTCCAGAGTAAACTTTTACTGGAGCCTTGTCTGAAACCTCTCTAGTTCTGTAGAACCTGACAACACTTGCCTTCCTTGGCATAGTCTTTTATGACTCTTGGTCATCTTCCTGCTATGATTCAATATCACAGAAGAACTCTTGGGAAGGATCTCTGAATGGAGTGTTTTGCTAAGTAAATAATGACTGTGAAAAATCAAGAGAAACAAGGAAATGTAGAAAGATCATTTTTTCAAGAGATGTCATGCATTCCAACTACTTCATGGTACAGATGAAAATGCAGAAAACTGAGTCCCAAAGATGTTAAGGTGACCTGCCCATGGGCACACAGCTAGTAAATGTCTCATGTGTCTGAGAAATTGAAGACCACATCTTTCTGAGCACTCTCCCCTCTGTACCATGCTGACTCTCAGCACAACTGAGACAAAGACAAGCCAGCAGACCCTGGAAAATAATGTACACATTGACTACAGCAGTGTAACTAGAAAGACCAACACCAAAAAGATAGTAGAAACTGAATACTCTGAAGTTGAGATGGCCAAGACTGACCCCAAAGAGCAGATGTGCAAGGACCTTTCCTCCCTCTCCTATACCCACCCATATCTTTGCAGGTGTGGAAGACCATGGGTGTAGAGTGCTGCATAGAAATCAGATATTTTCAATGCATTGTTGGTTCTGGTCAATGTTATTTTTCCCTCTTTTTTATTTTTTGTCACAGTGGCTAGTTCAGTGGGTGCCAGAGGTGGGGGAATGATTGGGGAGCCAGGGGAATAGATAAGAAACTTGTGAGATGTAAAATAATGATAATAAAGATATCAATAAAATATATTACAATGAAGATTCTTTGTTATATTTTCAGATTAATAAAAACCATATTTTTAATATCAAAACAACAGAAAATTCACGTTTCAGTATGGGATTGATCAGCCAACCACCACAGAAAGGAAGAGAAATCATAGTGGTCTGTATTATTGCCTGAGACACTACTGCCATCTAACGGTAAAGTTCCCAAATGACAACATCTGCATGCTATTAGCGTATTCACCTAGGAAGTCAACATTTAATTGCTATACTCAGGAAATATTTGCTTTTTTTTTAATCCTCTTGTGATAAATGTGATATATTGATGATGCATATCCTCTGGATCTTTCAGTCAACTAAGTGATTGGGAAAATGTAATCTGCATAAAATTTTAATCTCTAAAAGCTCAATTTTTTTCTTGTCATCCATATATATGTATATATATATCTCCATATAAAGAGAGCATAGTTTTGGAGTTGAAAGAGACCTTACAGGTCTTCTAGTTCAACCTTCTTATCTTACATATGGGGAAACTGAGACTTATTTTTTTATTTGTATTTTTTTTTCATTTTTAACACAGTTCATATCACATAAAACGATTCCAACTTTTGGTCAGGTGGTACTTCTTTTAAAGCATTAACAATATAGACCACTAACTTTTTTTTAACAATAACCATCTGAGACACAAATAATAACTACGTATGGTAACTTCATAAGCCCTTGACCTAATTGTCTCCACACTATTACTAAGAATTTAAGGTCCCTAACTTATTGTTCTTGATCTAAAGTCCTAAGCCTAATAGCCTAATTTTAGACTTAACTTGGGATGTTCCCCTAACAACAACCTATAATTTAATGGATCTGGTATTAAGCTTACAAACCTTTTGACTATAGGAAATTGCCACTAAGAGTAGGGACATTGCAAGGAAAGAATATCTCCCCAACTTCATGTCAGTTCCAGGCAGGAGTAGATTGTCAACTTGCATTCAGTGAGGCTTAAAGTCTGCCAGGTATCAGTGGGGAAATTGAGTCAGGAGAATCCTACCTCAGCCCAGGCTGAACAGCTGCTCTCCCACCCTTCCCATGAGATCACTTTTTTCAGTTCATACCAGCATCTCACAGGCTTACTGGCATCATTGAATTGGAGGCTCAGACTGCCTTTCTTGCTATCCATACCTGGAGTTAGACTCAGAAGAACAGTCACTTAATAGTCCCATAGCATCTTAAAATAGCAAGTTCCATTAATCAGGTTTCAGATATGACTATAATTTCACATTGGCTAAGGAACATCTTTTGAGGCAAGTCTTAAGTGGCTTACATGCCTTTCTGTACGTGTTCTAGTTCCTGATTAAATAACAATCATAAAATCAAGTTTACCATTAAAACCTTAACTTTACCATCAATGCCAAATTTTATCCAAAATTACCTGCCTCTAGGAAACTTAGACTAAAATTCTTTTCCCCAAACTAAAGATATCTCTGATTTAGTCTCAGTAATTAATTCAGTCAATTGTTTTAATACTAATTGCTTTTACATCACTTTGCAACATGTCCAATTTTTCTCCCCATCTCTCCCCTCCCTCTACCCCCTAATACCTTGCATTCTGATTACCCCTTCCCTCAATGTACCCTCCCTTCTATCACACCCAACCCTTCCCTTATCCCCATCTTCTCTCTTTTCTTATAGGGCAAGATAAATTTCTATACCTCATTACCTGTGTTTCTTATTTCCCGGTTACATGCAATAAAAGTTCTCAACATTCATTTCTAATAGTTTGAATTCTCCAACTTCTCTCCCTCCCTCCCTCCCTATCCATCCCCACTGAGAAGGCAAGCAATTCAATACAGACTAAATATGTGTCACTTTGCAAAAGACTTCCATAATAATCATGTTGTGTAATACTAACTATATTGCCCTCTATCCTACTCTATCCCCCCTTTATTTTTTTATTCCTTCATTTGACCTTGTCCCTTCCCAAAAGTGTTTATTTCTAGTTACTCTCTTCTCCCATTTGCCCTCCCTTCTATCATCCCCCCACCCCACTTGTCCCCTCCTCCCCTACTTTCCTGTAGTGTAAGATAGATTTTCATACCAAATTGAGTAAGCATGTTATTCCCTCCTTAAGCCATCTGTGTAGAGAGTAGCTTCACTTTCCCCCTCTCCCCTTCTCCCTTTCCTCCTCCATTGAACAAGAGTTTTCTTTATCTCTTTTACGAGTTATAGTCTGCTCCATGCATTTCTCCCTTTCTCCTCCCAGTATTTTCCTCCCTCACCCCTTAATTTTTATTTTACTTTATTTTTTGTGGATATCATCTGTTCTGATTTAACACAGTCTGTTCTCTCTGTCTATATGTGTGTGTATGTGTGTGTATGTACAATTCCTCCATCTATCCAAATACTGAGAAAAGTCTCAAAAGTTATAAATATTTTCTTTCCATGTAGGAATGTAAACAGTTCAGCTTTAGAAAGTCTTATGATTTCTTTTTTCTGTTTACCTTTTCATGTTTCTCTTGATTCTTATGTTTGAAAGTCAAATTTTCTATTCAATTCTGGTCTCTTCATTAGGAATCCTTCAAAGTCCTCTATATCATTGAATGATCATTTATTCCCTTGAAGTATTATACTTAATTTTGCTGGGTAGGTGATTCTTGATTTTAATCCCAGTTCCTCTGACTTCTGGAATATCCTATTGCAAGCCCTTTGTTCTCTTAATGTTGAAGCTGACAGATCCTGTGTTATCGTGATTGTATTTCCACAATACTCAAATGGTTTCTTTCTAACTGCTTGCAGTATTTCTCCTTGACCTGGGAACTCTGAAATTTGGCCGCAACATTCCTAGGAGTTTCTCTCTTTGGGTCTCCTTCAGGAGGTGATCAGTAGATTCTTTCAATATTTATTTTGCCCTCTAGTTCTAGATTATCAGGATAGTTTTCCTTGATAATTTCATGGAAGATAATGTCTAGGCTCTTTTTTTGATCATAGCTTTCAGGTAGTCCCATAATTGTTAAGTTGTCTCTCCTAGATCTACTTTCCAGGTCAGTTGTTTTTCCAGTGAGGTGTTTCACATTATCTTTTTCAAATTTTTGGTTTTGTTTTTTAACTGCTTGGTTTATCTCATTGTCATTTATTTCCCTGAACTCAATTCTCTCTTTCAAAGAACTATTTTAAGTTCAGTGAGCTTTGAACCTTCTCCTCCATTTGACTAATTCTGCTTTTTAATGCCTCATTCTCATTGGTTTTTTTGAACCTCTTTTTCCAATTGAGTTAGTCTCTTTTTAAAGGTGTTATTTTCCTCAGCATTTTTTTGATTCTCCTTTAGCAAGCTGCTACCTTGCTCTTCAAGCTCTTCCATTGCCTGAGCCAAGTTTAAGTTCACTTTGGAGGCCCTGGAGGCAGGAGACTTGACTTCCTGTGACAATAAGCCTTGTTCTTCCTCATCTGAAAGGATGGGAGGAGACACCTACTCACCAAGAAAGTAACCTTCTATGGTCCTATTTTTTTCCCCTTTTTTGGGATTTTTCCCAGCCAGTTACTTGACTTTTGAATCCTTTGTCAAGAGATTCGACTCAGTTGCTCAGTTCCCCTGGGCTTTGGGTGGGGGCGGGGCTGTCACTCAGGGCTAAGGATTAGATCAGCTTCTCCCTACCACCAGAGGTTTTAAGCTGAGCTGCCTGGACAGTGGACCCAGGTTGCTTCCTGGCCACCGTAGCTGCCTGCAGTCTGCTGCCACAGCCTCTGCTGCTACCTGGAACTATTGCTGAAGGAACCCTGTTCCCTCTTGCCCAGCTGAGAACGTCTTCCCACACTGACCTTTGGAGTTTTCTTTGTCACTTGTGGGTTGAGATATCTGGGACCCTCCCTGCTGGGGACTCTGGCCTGGAGGCCTGTTCCGGTCCTGCTCCTCCCCATGCCACGTGGCCAGGACTGGGCTCTGCTCAGCATCCCATGAGATAGACCTTTCCTTTTGGCCTTCCAGGTTACCTGTGGCTGAAAACCTCTTTGCTCTGTTGTTCTATGGCTTCTGCTACTCTAGACTTTGTTGAGAGTCATTTTTTACAGGTATTTTGTGGACTGCGGGGGAAGCACTAGAGTACATGCATCTTTCTACTCCATCATCTTGGCTTCACCCTGAAACTAAGACTTATAAAGAGGTGAAGTTACTTGCCTCAGGGAGCAAGTAAAATGTCAGAGTTTTGAAATAAACCATGGTCTTCTGACTCCATGCCCAGCACTTCTCCCACTGAACCAAGATTGCTCCTAATCCATCCTCATGAAGATTTTATGAACATGGGGAGATGAATATACATATATGAGAATGTAGTTGCTGATGTCTCTCCATTTGCTATTTTCTATCCAGTTTTCATTTTTAATAATGGCACCTCTCTTGATCTTTGGTGGCAGCTAGAAGGTACAAGGGATAGAACTCTGAGCCTAGAATTGGGAAGATTTGAGTTCAAATTTGACCACACCTTACTACCTGGCCCTGAACAAGTCACTTAACTATTGTTTGCTTCAGTTTCCTCAACTAAAATGAGGATAATAATAGAAACCACCACCCAGGACTGTTCTGAGGATCAAATGAAATAATTTTAAAGAGCTTAGCACAGTGCCATAATAACAGCTACATTAATGTTATTTTTTATTATTATTATTTTTCATTTTCTGGGAATCTTCCAACATTTGAGATAACATGAAAATCATTCCCTGAATGCCTTTATCTTTGCATCCCACCTCTCAAAGATGTACATATTGTGCAGCTATCTCATCAGGTCCACTCGCTTCCTGAATGCCTCTTCTCAAGCATCATTTATTCTCTCATTTTACTTAATATCTGTTGAGCATTGCCTGCTGAGGAGTCAGGTCCAAACAGCGGAATAACTCTAAATGAAGCTGACATGGTAATTTGAGGTTTATAAAGTCCTTGGGATAATTTCCTCATTCTGAGCTAACAGGACCCAGAGCAGAAGCCAAAAGAGTTTATGAGATCTTTCTTGGGCAGCACCAGGCAGCAGCAAAAGGGGTGATAACACCCCCTGCACTCTGCCCTGGTCACACCCCATCTGATTGGTATGGAGTTCCTACTACTGACAGTTCTGGGCAGCACAGTGTAGTAAAGAGGTTGATAATCTGAAAAGGGTCCAGAGAAAGCCAACCAGGATGCCTCATGACTGATGAGGATTTGTTGGTGAAGAAACTGGGTGTTTAGGCTGGAGAAGAAAAGACTGGGGAGAAGGATGAAGAGGGTTGATAAGGCAGCTGCCTTCAAGTATTTGAAAGGCTATCATGTGAAATGTAGGACTTGCTCTGTTGGACCTCAGAAGACAAAACTAAGATAAGTGGGTGAAAGATACAGAAGGTTTTATTTATGGTTTTATGTCAGCAAAAGCTCCTTATCCCAAGGTCAAAGGGGGAATGGGCAATTAACCTCACACTAGAGTTCTTCACACAAAGGCTGGATGACCACCTGCAAGAGATATTGTGGTGAGGATTCTTTTTGTAGTCCAGAGTTAGGCTCTCCTCCCAGATGGGCACTTGGTAGATGGAGGACCCCAGCCTATCTTTTCTACTCTGGCTGTGGTTCTGATCTGTCCACATTTACAAGTTAGTGCCAGAATCCAGGCCTAGGACTAGACAAGGTCATGATATAGGCCAAGGTTCTTGCCCTCCCCAGCTTCACTCTCACCTCAGTGTAGTAACTGTTCTTTGACCAGAGTCATCCAGTCCCTGCAGCCCACAAGACATGGCCTTGGAGAATATTTCATTTTCTCCATTATCAAAACCTGCCTGTTTCCTACTTTTCAAAACTCTTTTCTCAGTGACAGCTAGCTATCTGAACCTGATTGATGCTTTACTGTAAAAGTGACTTAATGTTCAAACAGGAAACCACTGAGGCTTCAATGATTTTGACCCAAAGTGCAAATATTGGACAATTTAGCCTTTCTAGTGGGAAAATGAAGGAAGAGGAGTGGAGAAAAAGGAAAGGAAGAGGAAGAAAGGGAAGAGGAAAGAATGGATAGGAAGAGGAGTATGTGTGTGTGTGTATGTGTCTGTCTGTCTGCGTGTGTCTGTGTGTGTGTGTGTGTGGCCCATGCAGGTTATGGTGTTCATATGTGTCTGCCCAGGCATGAATAAAGATCTCTAGAATCTCCTCCACCCACCTTCTCTCAAGGGAGACTTTAATTCCTACGAAGAGGAGAACAAGAAATTGCATTCACTCAGCTCTCCTCAGAAAGAAGCAATAATTTTAGTCTCCAGTTATGTTCCTGATCACTATACTGTAACAAGGAACAAATACCCATAAGGTCTATATCTCAAGTCTGACCCCCTTCCCACTAAAGGGTAGTTACACAAAGACCAAATATAGTGAATAGCAAATAAGCCTACTGTAGTGAAAGATTTTTAGGAAGTCACAAGAGTCATCACTTACCAATCTGGATTCTTGAGGTTGGAGTCACATAATAGCAGTAAGCAGTCAATTAAGAATGAGGCAAGTAGTCATTTTTTCTGGCCAACTGAGGCAAATTGCAAGATGGTCAGCAATCTACCTGAGTCTGATATAAGAGCTTCCTTAAATATCAATTTTTAGAACACTATTCATAAGGTAAAAATTATTCAAAGTAACATTGTGTGAAACAAACAAAAAAAGGCACCTGTTCATAAAACACAAGTAGTTAATACAAAAATAATAGTATTGTTGGAGAGGTATATATAGATATCTACATGTAGATATCTCCAACAAGAGAGACTTTTAACAAGAAATAGAAAGTCAGAAAGGAAACAAGCAAATGACAACAATAAGAGAAAAATTCCTTGACTGTTAAGAGTATCCATAAGTGAAGTAGACTGCATGAGGACAGTGTAGGTCACTCTCATTGGGGTAGTTCAAGCAAAGGCTGGATGAGAGTTATAGACCTATAAAATTAAAGAGTCGATTTATTTCAGGTATGAGTGGGACTAAGGAGCCAGAGAAGTCCCTTCCAAGTGTGAAATTCTGGATTCTGTATTGGAAAAAACACCAGAATTGGAGCTGGAGGATCTGTGTTCAAATCCCGATTCTTCTCATGATAGTCTTGGAGGAACCACTTCTCTCTCTGAGCCTCCTTCTCCTCCTCTGTAAAATAAGAGGCTTTAACTTGACCTATGAGATCCCCTTCCATTCTAGAGCTACGATCTTATGACCTTTAGCAAGAAACTTACTTCTCTGGACTGCAGTTTCTCCATATGTAAAATAAGGTGGTTAGACTAGATGCCTCTCTCAGTCAGAAATCAGTCACCTGATCTTGTATTCTTTTAACCTAAATAATGGGTCTTTCCACTTGGCCCTCCTTTAAAATGAAAATAATCCTGGGAGGGGTAACACATCAATTCACTATAAGATGTGTAAAATCAATTTGGCAATTATCCATTTACAGACTCATAGCATCTCAAGGTCCAAAGGAACTTCAGAGGCATCTGACCAGACCTCATTAGCACTTAAACAAAATATCCTTTCCCAGAGATGTGCATCTATAAATCACCTACTATGACCTAGATATCATGCTGGACACACAAAGATGATAACATCGTGGAAGGAGTCGGGGCTAAATTCACTGAGGTGTAAGTGGAAAAAAGGTTCATCTGGAACTACCAGAAGACCCTCTCCCAGACAAACTTGATCTCCTCTGCCTTTTGCTCTCAGCCTTGCTCTGTGGTCTTTTCAAAGTCAGAGAATTCTAGCTGCCCATCAAGTGCATATTTTAATCTGAAATCTCCTATTCTGATCTAAACTCTCATCTCCCAGGGAGGACTCCATGCCTCCTCTTTCTCTGGCTCATGCTGGCTGCCCCCCAGAAGATGTTTGTCAAAAGCCCAGAGATGAAGGAAACTTTGAGCTATTTTCTTGAGAAACTGAACTGCAAAAAGAATCCCAACTTCTATTTCAAGACTGGCGCTATGCTAAAAGTGGAGTATCAGGTTTGGGAATGAGTCTTGTTTTTATATAAATTTTCTATTTTTATCATGAACTTAACAGCTCCAAACGTTTCAGTATCCAAAGAACAGAAAAGAGAATTGTATACAAAAGTGGGAACTTTGGTTTTAAAGTTTCTTTGACACTTTTTCCTTTCTTTAAAGGAAAATTTAAATTAAAAAATGTTAATAAAATTTTTTAAAGTTTTAAAAATGTTTATTATTATGAATCTGACAAAAATCAACAAAGAAACATTTCTTATACAAAGAACAAAAAAGGATTGTATACGACACTGTGAATGTATTACATATACCTTGGGTTTAAGTATATATAAAGTTTAACAGAGTAGTTACAACACTGCTCTATTTGTCTGCAAGGTCTCTTAGCCTGTTAGCCCATTCCCCTCATGGCTTCCTCATTGACTTGGGTCCTGAATGTTTGAGATTTTATCTTGTTTCCTTGAAGAGGCTTCAGCTGCTTATCATGGCTTTGGTTTCTCCATGGGCACTAAAGGCTCCCTTTACACAAGAGTTGCATTTGTATGGGTCCAGTAAAAGTTATATCTCTCCTCCATCAAAGTGGACATGGAGGCCAAGGTCTCTCAGAAAAAAGTAGAGAACCAAAGGAAGGAATCTTGACTTGGGGGCTCATAATCTATCCCCTGGAACCTAATCATAAGATTATAAATTTAGATTTGAAAGGACCTTAGAGTTCCTCTAGTCTAAGTCATTTTACAGATGGAGAAACTGAGGCTTACAGAAATTATATGACTTGTCCAAGGTTTCGCAGAATAGTAAGATGCAGAACCTGGATGTTTGCTTCTGAATTCCATACTCTTTCCTGCAGATCAAACTGCCTCCATGGTTCCCAATGAGCTCTAGAGCGGTCCCTCAAGATCATTCTTCTCTGGTTCGCGGTCATCCCCAGACCTTCACATGACTGAGCAGAAAGAGAAGCCTGCAGGGAGGTGCCCATAATTTACAAAATCATAGGATCACAGATTTCAATCTGGAAGGGGCCTCACAAACTATCTAGAGTCCAACCCCCTCATTTTAGAGGAGGAAACTGAGGCCTAGGTAGGTGATGGAATGGGATAAGCACATATTAAGTGCCTACCCAAATCCCAGAGTGGCTACTTACTACTTGTGACCACTTCCGACTTGTTCCTTGACCCGTCTGGCCTCACTCCCCTGCTCTGTGAAAGGAAGTAGAACTGGATGCCTGTGGAAGTCCCTTCCTCATCTACATCTTGCTCAAATGGTCTGGTCTCAGTGGTTGAGCTTGAAGGTCAGGGCTCCTGCCTTCAGCTCCTGCCTCCCCTCTAAACTGAACAGAGCAGTCCTTATTGTTTCTAAGACATTTCTCAATGGCACCTCCACATGCCTGCAACCCAAGACTACAGTGGGTATGTCTAAGGGCCTGCTACAAAGTGCCAGGTACTGTGCTGGGGTCATAGGGAATCATAAGACAAACACAGACAGGGAGAAGCTACTGAGGGGGAGGGGAGGGAGGATACAGAAGGGGTAACTGGTACACAAATAAATCAATAGAAAAGAAACCACAGAGAGATTTCAGGAGAGGGAGAACACCATAGATGATGGGGATTGAGAAAGGCCTCATGTGGCACACTGCAGCTGACCAACGCTGTAACTAAGCTCTGGATCCTGCAAAGGAGAGGTGAAGAACTGCTAGGCCCCAGACCTTCTTCCAAGGGATTTGGACCAACATTGATATTACTCTTCTGAAATAAATCTGACATCATCAACCAAATGAAGCAATATTCTCCCCTCCCCTGTTCATCTGAAGATATCTTTTTAACTTGCTGACCCTCAGAATGACCTGTCAATGGGGCCTGCTCATTGCCTCCTCACTTATCTTCTAAATATTTTACAGTGGCAGGGGGGGCATAATACTGGGCTTTCTTCTCCTGCCCAGGCTGGAACTACAGTGTCCACTTACCTGCCTGACCCTTCTATTAGTCATGGGAATTTTGACCTGCTCCATTTCCAACCTAGGTCAATTTGCCCATCAGGCAACTTGGTGGCTTCCCACCCAACGGCTCACCACAATGATGCCAGACTTAGTGGACACCCAATTAGCTTAGACTGCAGCTCAAAACTCCAGAGCTAAAGCAATCCACCAGCTTTAGCCATACCAAAAGCACAAACCATAGACATGTATTACCAGGCCTGGCTGGAGAAGTATTCCTTACTGACAGGCACTCTCCAGACCAGCCATCCGGGTGGTGGGGGGGGGGGGGGGGGAGGGTCTTTTCCTATGATCTCCAAAAAATTGGATCATAATAGATCCACTCTCCTTACCTTAATTTAATACACTGACCACCAAAGGTGTTAGTTAGCAGTTCACCCTAGAAGCACTTATCAGAGAACAACACAAGGTCAGCTGTGAACCACGATCAAAGTTATGTTGGGAGATTTAAAAATCCCCTGAATTAGTATTTTAAAATTTTTTTTGTTATTCTGTATTTGACAAACACCAATTAACACAAACATTCCCATATACAGAATAAAATAGAAGCATTTCTTAAGTGCCCACTATGTGCCAGGCACTGGGCTAAGTGGCAGGGATACAAATACAAGCAAAATAGAAAGCCAGCCCTGTCCTCAGGAGGTTACATTCCAATGAAAGAAGAGGACACATAAAAAAAGCTGCAGGGTAGGAGAGGGGGGCCCTGCTGGGGCGCCAGGGAGAATGTGCAGAGAAGCAGAAACAGAACCCAGGGAGAAGCGAGCAAGTGAACATAGCTGGCATGGGCCCTTTCCTTAAAATGGATGTCTCAGAGTAACTGACCTATAAGAGGAAAGGGCCGCACAGGTAGAGGGACTTTCCAGGGCAAGAAGCCTGGTGTGGCATGATGGGGAAAGTCTGGACAGAAAGCAATGAAGAATGAAGGAAAAGAAGATTGTATATGAAAATAGGAATCTCTATTATAAAACCACTAGCTTTAAAAAAATATATGATAAATTCAGCATTCTAGTTTTCAAGCTTTTCTGCTTACCTGAATCTCATTCTTGGTGTATTTGTTTTTAACAGGCGAGTTGTGACCCTGGAGAAGAGTTGAGAAAATGCATCTCCCTCCAGTTCTTGCAGACGTATGGGACTATTACATCTATTATCAGACATGGTCGATGCCATATGATCAAAGAATCCCAGATCTAAAGAGGAACCTTAGCAATTCATTTAGTTCAATAACCTTATTTTACAGATAATAATAATAATAGCTAACCTTTATTTATTATGTGCCAGAGGGTATATGGGGTGTTCAGGAATGACTAGCACCTCTGGTGTGAGGATTTGCCAAGCCCTTTTCAGGGATGCTCATCCACCTTTGATGTCCACCTATCGCCCAATTCTGACCTGTGGCTCCAAGAAGCTGAATCATGTTCGGTGGTCACACCCTGGTAAAAACCATCTTGACAAGTGGGCTAAACCAGATTGAAGGGCATCAATGGAGCTCAAACCCACAGGTGAGGTAGGGGGATGGCTATCCCAAGCATGTGAAGACGTCCCCAGCAGAAAGGGCTGATGGGAACAATTTGTTCCAATGCCCATGAAGGCAGCTGAAGCAGGTGTTATGGAAAGCTTGGTGCTTGGCCAGACACCAAATATGCCAGTGTCATCCACTGTTTCAGAAGCCATCACCAGTCACCTTGACTTTTATCTTGCCACTGGACTTCAATGACTCTGGATGAGAGTGAGGCTGATGATTTTGTCTCACTTAAATCCAAATCATGAGCAAGACATCACCCGTAATGTCCTTGGACAAACAACAACAGCTCTGTGCCAGGCATTGTGCTGAGCCCTTTACAATTATTATCACATTGGGTCCTCGTTAAAACCCTAGAAGGTGGGTGCTACTTTATCCATATCTACATCTGTATATGCATATATGTATAAACTCATATATACATACATATAAAGACGTGTTTATATCCTGCTTCAGACAAGGTATGTATGTGTGTGCATGCATACACACATAAACTAGACAAATGAGGGAAGGAGAAATGACTACATAGGTGTGGTCACTATATATAGTGATGTATTTATATCACTGTATCTACATCACTATATCTAAATATATCTATATCTATCTATAGATAATTTTATATATACATGTGTCTCAGTGAACAGAGCTCTGAACTTGGATCCTGGAAGATTCAGATCCTGCCCCAAACACTTACTAGTTCTGTGATCTGGGAATGTCATCTAACCCTTCTCAATTTGAGTTTTCTCATCTATAGAATGGGGATAAAATAGGTGTTCCCACCTCACACAGTTGTGGGAATCACATGAGATAATATATTTAAGTGCACTATAGACCTTAAAAAGGTACAGAAATGTGTGCTATGAGGATATAAGGATGTTCCATGATATCTTTTGAAAAATTTTTAAAATAGTATTTTAACATCTTTTTTCATGTCCCAATATAACCTACTCTCCTCCCTCTCCCAAAGAGTTAACCAACACAACAAAAAGAAAAAACACCAGTTCATCAAAAGTAACACATCTAAAAAATATGACTTTACATGCAGCATTCCACATTCCTAGTCCCCCATCTCTTAATGAAGGAAGGGGCAAGAGATGCCTTCTCATATTTCTTCTTTGGCTCTGGCAATGGCTTCTTTTACTTTCACGGGGGACATCTGAGCTGGCTGGTGTCTGATAAGACACAGACCTGATGATCTCACCATTTCACCTTCCTCTCCTTGTCCCTATGATCACAATGTGAGTGGCAGATAAAGCCAAGAGCTGGACATTCATCCATTCTATTGATCCTCTTCTCACACACTCTTTGTTTTCTGGGTAAGCCTCCTTTGGCCAGTAGGTAATTTCCATTTGGGGCCTTACAAATCCATGGGGTAAAATTCATGGGATAAAAACAAAAAGCCCAAAACACATCTACTTGACTTTGCAGATCACTGATAGTGACTGAGGATAGGGCACACCATTATGCCACAGCAGGATAGTTAAGTGTTGGGACTGGAAGCTCAATTCCGTGTGGACGGTCTCGGGCGGGTAAAAGTGGGACTTCTAAATCTTAGAGTCTTACGAGGCCCTCCATGAACAGTGGGGGTTCAAGAAGGTCAGACTGAGCTAGCTTGGCTAGCTCGGGTATTTCCGCCTCTCCCCTGGAGATACGTGATGGGTGGAGTCTCCCTGCCCTCGAGGTCGTCCCGGATTGGAGCACACCTAGTTACCTAACAGCATGGTATTGAGATGCAAACTGTGTGGCTGAAGATTAAGTAGGATTGAGGAAGCCAGAAAGCTCTCTTAGCACGTGTGGAGCCAAAGAGAAAAGTAGGGCTCCTCTTCTTTTCTTTCCTCTCTCCCCTCCCCCTCTCTCCCCGCTTGTACTTCTACTTCCAATCCCTTAAGCTTAGCCTCCTTAGGAAATCTCCCCCTCTTCCTCCTAAGGAAGACTGCCCTGCACTTGTAACCGAAACCCTGTAATAAAGCTCAACCCCTGTTCGACTCTGGAACGTCCTTTCTCTCATACGTTTATCTGGTTTGGCCAACCGAAGACCTGGGACAGGTAAGAAAGACTCGGGTAGCCCAATACAGGCCTCTAGGCTTGGCAGTTAAGTCTAGAACTTAAACCATCGCAAGAAAACTCTATCTGGCAGTGTGGGATCATGGAAATTTAATTTGATCTAATCCAACATGTACTTATTAAGCGACTAGTATGTGCAAAGCATTTTGACTGGTGCTGGGGATTAAATCCATCATTGAATTTGCAATCAGAAACTGAATGCTCTAATGAAAACATTAGTTTTCTGAAGAATGGGCATTTAAGAAACTTGTAGTAAGTCATTATGGGATTGATTTTCTACATGTTTCTGAGGGAGACTAGAGACCATGACCCAAATGTCCACATTTACTTTAAACCAGTTCTTAACTTGAGGTCCACAAATTTATCTTTTTTTAAAATTTGATAATTGCATTTTGATATAATTTATTTCTTTTGCAATCCTATGGGTTTTTTTATACATTTAAAAACATTATTCTGAGGCTGCCTTTTTTAATTAAAAAAAAAAAAAAGATTAAGGAAGGGAAGCGGGAAAGCATTTAAGCCCTTACTATGTGCCAAACACTATGATAAACACTTCACAAATAAGTCCTTTGATTCTCACAATAACCCTGAGAGATAGGTGCTTTTATTCTCCCCATTTTACAGTTGAGGGAACTGAGGCAGACAAGCTAAATGCTTTGCCCAGGATCACACAGTTAGTTAGTAGTCAAAGTTGGATTTTAATTCAGATATTCCTGAGCTCAGGTGGTATCTGGTCTAGAACTTGAACCATCACAAGAAAACTCCATCTGTGAGTGTGAGATCATGGAAATTTAATTTAATGTAATCCAACATCTACTTATTAAGTGACTAGTATGTGCAAAACATTTTGACTGGTGCTGAGGATGCAAAAGTAAAACAAACAAAAAGTCCCTGCCCTCAAGAAGCTTATATTCTACCAGGGAGATACATGTAGGTAGACAAGTAAATACCAGATAAATTGGGGGGAGGAGGGGAATGAAGGACTCTAACAAGCAGGAGGGTCAGAAACACCATCCAGGGGAAGAGGGTACACTAGGCAGGCATGAAAAGAGCTAAGATCTGGGTTCTAGTCTTGGCTCTGTTTCTACTTCTGTGTGACCTCAGGCTTCACCTCACTCATCCTCAGTTTCCTCCCTTATAAAATGGGGGGGGGGGGAGGTCAGACTACCTGACCCCTGAAGCCCCTACTTGTGTGACTTGGGACATTTTAGAGGCATGCTATGCTGAAAAGGGCCCTAAGACCAATGGCAGTTCTGCAGAGGCGCCTTCTCTGTCTGGGAAAGTTACACAGATTGTGGGTGACAGATGTCTTTTCTCATCTGTGCTGTTTTGGGAGATATGCTTTACAATGCACACCTGAGGTTTCTATGGGATCAGGAGCAGCAAAGTTTAACTGAATAGCACCTCGAGGCACAGAGAAGGCAGCATGGATTTCTGCCTTCCTCTTGAACAGAACATACATCCTAAGGGCTGTTTGTGTGCTTGTGTGGAGGTGGGGCTTTTTCCTGAAATGAGACAGTCATCCTTCCCATAAATAGGAGAGTTCAGGAGAGAGATTAGAGTTTGATGTAAAGATTTGGGAGTCTCCATTGAGATGATCATTAAACATATGTGTGGATGAGCTCATCAGAGAAGAGATCCTGGTAGGGGGGCAGGACATGGAGGATGAGAACCAGCGAAGAAAAATGAGAAGTAGTCCAGAAGGGAGCCCCAAGAGAGCATTGTCTCAGAAGCCAAAAGAGGAGGAAATATTTAGTTGTCAAATGAGCTCCAAACTTCTAATACAACAGAATGATAGGAAGGGAAGGATAAGATCATACTGGAGGCTACTGGAGGCCATGGAACAATAACCACTCTGTCTTGGCTCTGGGTGAAAATAGGAACACAATCATAGCCAGGATCTTCAAAGAGGATATGACCTTGGCCACAGACACAAAAGTGAGCATGGTCATGGCCATAAGAAATATAAAAATAAAAATTAAGGACAAAAGAAACCTCAGTGGCTGGAAAAATGAGTGTCCTATCTGGACAGCCCCACAAAGACAGTATTCTTCCCAGACACAGGGCTATGACCACCCCTATCCTCAAGTATATCACAGCTGGGGTAGCTCTTATTCCTTATTTTCAGAATTCAGATCTCCTGAACTACCCATGTGATCCCACAATGGAGAAAGAGGAGGAAGAGAAGAAAGAAAAAGAGGAGGAGAAGAAAAAGGAAGAAGAGAAGGAGGAAGAGGAGGAGGAGGCCTGGATCCCTATTATCCCTTTAGAGTCAAAAAGAACCTTACTGACGCATTCAATACCTGAATCCCCAGAACACCATCCACCAAATGCCCTGGACACCTACAGGATGTCACCTGTACTGATGTAATGAACCTAACCAAGGAAGAGAGACTGATGATGGATATCTCTGACACTCTTTTGGGAACCAATGATCTTCCTCTTGGTATACCACCACCCCACTGTTCAATTTGCAGTCCAAATCTCAAAATCTAAACACAATGAATCACAATGAAATCTCAGAATAGCTTAGTGGTGTTGGACTCAGTTGGGAGTCTACTGAAGAACTATTGAAAAGTTTCCTGCAAAGTCCAAAATCTATCCTAATTCCTCCAGGCAACCAAGTTCCCTCAGGGAGATAGAAAGTGGCTGAAGTAGATTTGTTTTGAAGCAATTTGCAACTGGTTTTTCAAATGGTGGATTAGGAATGGGGTGGAGCATTATTATCCTTTACACGGTCTTTGCTAAATAGCTTTCATTTGCATAAGCTTCAAAGAACTGGGACTAAGGGAGAAATTAAGTGATAAAAACCAGCCCATAGTAGGTGCTTAAAGGATTCTTCAAGATTGATTGATTGATAAAGGCATAATTATCAAAGAAATCTTTCTAACAATGAGAAAGAGACCAGCTGAGGGAGTGCCTACAAAACCGGTACCAAAGGGAGAAAAGTTTGAGAGGGCAGCTCCCCACCTTTGGTGTCTCCCCCCCAGGAAATCTTTAACTTTTGTAAATAATTTGTTTCCCTTCTCTGACTGTCACAATATGCCCTGCTATGTGACTTTGTTTGCTTAAACTTAACACTTTTGTTGCTTTATTTCTTCAGAGAGAAAGAGAAAGTCTTTAGTAACTTTTGTAGAAACTGGTGGCTTTCTGTGACCTGAGGAGTTCATGTTCCCCCATGCATTGTCATTCAGACCCCTCCATTTAGAATGAAGAGATCATGTGATACCTGGTTTCGCAGGCAAGATTTTAATCCAGGGTTCTTTCATGGATCAACTGAAAATGGGAATGTTTAGATTGGCGAACATAAGAGTGGGGACATGGTAGCTGTGTTCAAATCAGTCAGTCAACAAACATTTACTATGTGCCAGGCACTGTGCTAAGTAAATGTCCAAAAGGTGTCATGTGGAAGAGGGAGTAAGTCCCAGAGGACATAACTAGGAGCACTGTGGAAGTGGAAAAAGGCCAATTTCAGTGAGATGTCAAGGAAAATTTTCCTAATGATAAATGTGCCAGAGTAGAAGGGGCACCTTTGAAGGTGGCAAGTTTCATCCTTACTAGAGGCCTTTAAACAGCAGTTGGCAAGTATTTCTGTAATGCATATCCCTTTTCAGGTCAGAATTACATTAGATGGCTACTGAGATCTTTGTCAGCTCTGGAATGTGTGATTATTTTATTTTCCTATGGGAAACTATATTCCTAACTCCAAACAACTGACTTATTCAATGGACTTTTAAAATGTGGTTCATTTTAAATTCAAGATTATGAAGGGTTTTTTGTTTTTAGAGTACGATTTTTAAAAAATATGTATTCTACCCATCAAATATTTATCGAGTGCCCACTATGTACAGAGTATGGTGTTAACTCTATGGTAGCAGGGGAGGTTACAAACAGGTACAGAAGGTATAATGCTAGTTAGATCATCGTGCAAAATCAAAGTCACAAATCAGCAGGTATTGTTAGAGATAAGAAGGCGCAAGAATAGGTTTCATGAAGGAAGAAGCAGGTGACAGAGATACCCTGAAAGGATTTCTGGCCAGCCCCCCTCCCACCTGCATAGAATGGGCATGGATACAGCTGAAAGGAGCTCCTCTTTCAGGCCACTTTCAGGGACATGTGCCCAGCACAGAAAGGCTCTGAGGGGGCTTCAGGAAGATGCTAACTTCAGGAAGAGGCTCAGTTAGCCAGGAAGAGCCTCCCACTCAGTAGACTTGAAGGGGTGAGAGAACTTCCCTTCTCAACCTCTTATTCCTTTCTCTTGAATGCATGACTGGGAGGCTCTCTCTTAGACTTGGGCAGGTGTGGGGGAGGGAATCAGGAGGGAGAAGTACTCCCCTGCACATTTAAGGAAGTTCCGTGTACATGGCAATGAGCCCATGTCTTGCCAAGGCAAGTTAGGGCCTAGGTCTCAGGACCCTGCCTGTCTCCTCTGCTTTGGGTTTCTTTCCTTGAATACAGGTGAGCACAGGTGAGTGAACAGCAGTCTTTAAGTCGCTATTTCCAGCTGTGGAGGCGCATCATGACTTACTTACATGCTGACTGGCAGCAAGAACAGCAGGTCCTTCTACCTGCTCAGAAGGCAACCACCAGCAGGATGATGAACCCAAGCCACGGGTTTACAAAAGAGGAAGCAGAGAGCTAAGCAGACGTCTCTCCTCTTAACCTCTAACTGCCACCATGGGGACCCTGCAATGGCTACATCACCCTAACGTCCTTCTGTGCTGATCGTGTGCTCCCAGAGTGGCCAGAAAAGCCCAGCTCACTCCAATGGGGTGTGTGTCCTACCCAGATCAAACAGGGGAAGTGGGGAAGGAGAAGAAAGGGGGGACTGTTGGTCCCCATCAGATAGGATTATTGCAGGATCACGGATTTAAAACAGAGGAGATCTTGGAGATCTAATCCAACCCCCTCTTTCATAGATGAAGGAACTAAGGGAACGAGGAGTTGAGGGCTTTGCTAGCAAGTGAAAGAACTGGGTTTTGGAACCACGCCCTCTCATTCTGTTTCCACTGTATGACACTATAAGGACAGGACAAAGTTTGGAGAAAAGGGAGCTAGCTCCAGGTGCTCAAAGGTAAGGATGTGGGAAAATGGAGGACAAGCTTGCAGAAAAGAAATAGCCATTCTACGTTTCAAGCTTTGTTTTTTCTCTACATGAGAGTCTAATATGGCCCAAAGTACAGGCTTCACCTGAAGATGAGTGAAAACCTTTCCCAAATGAAAAAAGGACTTCACATTTCTATTATTTTTCTATAAGCAGAGAAGGATTTGCTTGTCAGCCATGTTCTGCTAAGCAGCTAGTGAAACTATCCTCTTTATACATCAGCACAGAGAGTCATAACTAGAATGAGGCAAGTGGGACCTTCTCCCAGGGCACAGGCTTCTTCCTTGAGTTGACTGCTCTCCTGGCCCCTGAGCATCACTTCCTACCAGCCCAAGTCTGGATGTATTGTGATTACCAGGGACCATGCCTCCTCCAGGTCCATGGTCTCTACACCTTTTCCCTGGGACCTGCCCTCCTTTGTCTCTCTCTACCCCCTCATCCCCCACCCTCAACCCCCCACTTCTACTCCACCCCCACCCCAACACCCCTCACAAGATGGGGTAGGCTCTCTGAGGGATAAACTACTTTTCCATTCAAATCCAATGACTTTTCCCTAGGTACAAGAATCCCTCATGATGGGTTCTGCACATCAAAACATTAGTCTCTTGTATCCAGAGAAAGAACATCCATGTTGTGCCACAAAGAATGTCAGTGTCTCACAATACCTTCATGATTCACTTCCTCCCTGTGGCAACAGTAGCTATGAGAAAATGATCCTTCCTTTGATTAAGTTTGTTCAACCTCAGCACGAAGGTCGTTTTTCATAGGATTAATTTCCACAAATTAAACCCCTTAGTAACAAGCAATATTGTTTTTGGACAATTGAAAAAATCCAAGCATTTTTCAGATAATGTGCTCTTTTCATGATAACAAGACATTAATTAAGGAAATAGCCTTCAACTTATTTCCAATCAAATTATTTCCTCATGGAGAAAACAAAGGGATTGGACTGGTCTGTCAGTCAATCAATAAACATTTATTGTTGTTCAGTCAGGGGTTTTTTTGGTTTTGTTTGGTTTTTAGTCCTGTCCAACTCTTCATGATCCCATTGGAGTTTTTTTTGCCAAAGATACTGGAGTGGTTTGCCATTTCCTTCTCCAGCTCATTTTATAGATGAGGAATCTGAGACAAGCAGAGTTAAGTGACTTGTCCAGGGTCACACAGTGAGTGCCTAAGGTCAGTTCTGATCTTAGGAAGACGATTAACTGACTCCAGGTCTGACCCTCTACCTACTGCCACACCTAGTTGCCCCAAACATTTACTAAGCGCCTACTATGTGCCAGGTACTGTGCTGAGCACTGAGGATGCAAAAAGAGGTAAAAGATACAAGTTATTTCCAAGGACTCTTCTCATTCTAAGTCATATGATCTTTATGGATTTTGAAATGAAGGTTTGTAATACATATTTTTAGGTAATATTGTACTAGCTCTTCTTAAATTGTGCAGTCATAAAGACAGGAGACACAAACAAATTAAGATAGGTGACTTTGGAAGGACAGCCATCTGAATGCATTCTCTCTGCCTTATCACCAACTCCCTTCCCTCTGCTTACAAATAAGTTCAGGTCTACCATCCTTAAAATTTAAAAAGAAAATCCTTTATCCCAGTTTATCCCTCAGGTTACCCTGGACTCTTTTTCCTCCCTTTCACTATGAAACTTCTAGAAAGAACAGCCTATAAGGGATGCTGACACTGCCTCATTATTCACTTATTCTTTTGGGGGGCGGGGAGGAGGGACATTGACGCACTATTTTATTTTATGTGGTATTTTTCCCAGTTACATGTAAAATAATTATTAACATTCATGTTTAAAACTTTGAATTCTAAATTCTCTCCCTTCTTTCCACTCCACCCCCTCATTGAGAAGGCAAATGATTCAATATTGGTTATACATGTATAGTCATGTAAAACATATCCATAATAGTCGTGCTGCCTTCACTTATTCTTGATCCCCTTGGAATCTGGCTTCTAGCTCCACCACTGCACCGATACAGCTCTCTTCAATCATAATAAAGGTAATAACATTCCCCTATGTATAAGAGAGTTAGCCTGAGAATGTTTTGCAGATGTATCTCAGAGACCTTATCTGATTTTCCCACAGTCACCCAGAAAGTAACCTTTGGAGCCAAGATGTGGCCCTAGATACTTTTCGATTTGAAGTACAGACTTCTTGATGGCACTGTGCACAGATATCAAGGAGCGCCATTTTACCAAACTCAATGTCTCTTTACTCTGTTCTTATCCTCTTTGATTCTTTTTATAGTAAAAGACCTCATTAACATACACTCCCTTCTGGATCCCTTCTTCTCCCTTGGCTTCTGTGACTGTAATCTCCTGCTTTATGGACTGTCTACCTAGCTTTGTTGTCTTCTCCCAAATCTCTTCCTTCCTTTCTATTTGCTCCTGGAAACATTTAAGTCCAGGTGTTCATATCTCTCAGTGTGACATAAGTAGTATCTGTACCCCCTTCTTCATCTCTGTGGAGACTCTTGAACACAGGAGACTTTCTGCAAAGTGAGACTGGTGGAGAAGAAGTTATGAGAATGCCTCCCCCCCATAAGTGGAACTATCCTTAGCATGCAGAACCAAAAGAGCATGGCAGAAACTGCCCTACCATACAGGAATGATATCTGAGCACCTTTCATTGCTGGTCTTCATTCTGATGGGTGCTTAAGTGCTTGTGCTTGGACCCCAATCTCTGATGCCACAATGCCTAGCAATAACTCATGAGTGGGACCCAGTAGGACAAATAATCTTTCCCCACAATTACTCATGAGCAAGCCCCAGTGAAACAAATTATCTTTCCCCATCACAAGAACAAGATGATCTCTGAAGAAATTCTCATGTTAAAACAGGACTATCAGGGGCGGAGCCAAGATGGCAGAGTGAGAGCAACAACTCACCTAAGCTGTTAGACAAACTCCTTCAGACACCTCTAAAAAGAGAATCTGACCAAATTTTGGAGGTGCAGAATCTAATAGGAGACAGGCTGTGGCAGATTCACAGCCCAGGACAGATTAGAAAGTCTACTGGAAGGATCTGTTCCATTGGGGTGAGCCCACAGTGCACAGCTCAGCATGTCCAGCGCAGCAGAGTGGGAGGGTCCCAGGGAGGCCAGAGGCAGCAGCAGGTGAAACCAGCAGAGTGTCAGCCCAGGGTGAGAGATCAGCAGAATCGAGTGAGTGACAGCCTCTGATCCCCAGATATCAGCCACAACAGTTCCTGAGACTTTCAGCCCACAGATTAAACATCTGTAAGTCACCTACTTGAACTTCCATGAGCCAGGATGGCAGAGTGATCAGTAAATATTCTCTCCTCCCACCCTGATGACCTCAAAAGAACTATAAAATATTTCCCCAGAAAAATCCTGGATCAGTGGGAACAGTGAAGGGGCAAACAGTCTCTTAACACCTGAGGCTAAGAAAATAGCTAAGGGGTATTCTTCTTACTGTGGCAGATGTGGACTGGAAGAAGAGGGGCCCCAGGGCAGCAGAAACTCGCACTAGGACCCAGCCATGCTTCAGCACTCCAGGGGAAATGGGAAGACAATAGGGCAACCAGGATCACCAACCCCTGAGCTTGCCTTTACCTCAGCTCAACTGAGGTCTCCCAGGACCAGATTGCCCCTCCCCCACACTTAACAAGCTAACCCCAAGGCTGATCAGAGAAACAAAAAGATAAAAAAGCATCTGCCCTTAGCTTTTTTACACCAGTCAGCTCAACACCAAGTTCTGTAGCTTCTAACTGAAAGAACCAGAAGCCACAACACACAATCACCATCATGAGCAAGAAAAAGCAAAACAAGGGTGAAAAAACCATACAATCTTTCTATGGGGACAAGGACCAAAAGAAGAATACCACAAAGGTCAGTAGTGAGACTGTGCATCCATTTGAAACTTCAGAAGCGACCATGAACTTCTCACATGCACAAACAGCTCTCCTGGAAGAGCAGAAGAAGGAAATAGAAGAGAAACTGGCCAATGATTTTAAAAGTATGAAAAAAGAATTGACTAATGAGAACATCTCTCTAAAAAGGAAAATTGAACAAATGGAAAAGGAAGCACAAAACCTAACTGGAGAAAATAATTCCTTAAAAGGAATAATTGGACAGATGGAAAAGGAGATGCAAAAGTTAACTGAAGAAAACAATTTGATAAAAATTGGAATTGGACAAGTAGAAACTAATGATTCTATAAGACTTCAAGAATCAGTCAAACAAAATCTAAAGAAAGAAAAAATAGAAGAAAATGTAAAATATCTAATTGGAAAAATAACTGACCTGGAAAATAGATCCAGGAGAGAACATTTAAGAATTACTTGCCTACCAAAAAGCCACGATGAAAAAAAGAGTCTGGATAATATCTTCCAAGAAATCATCAAAGAAAAACTGCTCAGAAGTGCTAGATCCAGAGAGCAAAATAGTCATCGAAAAAATCTACCATTCACCTCCCAAAAGGGATCCCAAACGAAAACCCCCAAGAAATATTGTTGCCAAATTCCAGAACTATCAAGTGAAGGAGAAAATACTACAGGCAGCTGGAAAGAAACCATTCAAATATCGAGGAGCTACAGTCAGGATCACATAGGACCTTGCAGCTTCTACATTAAAAGAATGAAGGAATTGGAATATGATATTCCATAAGGCAAAGGAGCTGGGACTATAAGCAAGGATTAATTACCCAGCAAAGTTCGGCATTGCATTTCAGGCAAGGAGATGGATGTTCAACGAAATTAGGGAGTTCCAGATCTTCCTGACAAATAGGCCAGAACTCAATAGAAAATTCAATCTTCAAATGTAGGTCGCAAGAGAGGCATAAAAAGTTAAACAGGGGAAAAGAAAAACTTGTTACTCAATTTGGGCAAACTATTTACCTCCCTATAAGGGAAGATGATACTTGTTAATCCTGAGAATTGTACATCTATTATGAAATATAAAAGGGATATACATAGAGGGAATGAGTATAAAGTAAATGATGTGATGATAAAAATATGATTTAAGTGTGTGAAGGGATTGTAACAGGAGATGGTAAAGGAGGAAGCAGAAAATGGTAAATTATATAACAGGAAGAAGTATAAAATTATAGTAGAGGGAAAGAAGAGATTGAGATAAGCACTGTTTGAGAGGTACTCTCATCTGATTTGGGTCAAGGAGGGAGCAATAAGCTTAATTAAGTATATAACTCTAACTAGCTCTATAGGGAGTAGGAGAGGAAGGGGGAAGAAAGGGGAGGGGAAGCTAACAGGGAGGGAAGAAGTAGTAAGGGTAAAGGGGAGTAAAAGGGAGGGGGGCTGAAAGAAGGAAGGGAAGACTGTGGGAGGTGGTGGTAAAAAGTAAAAACTCTATTGAGAAGGGGAAGGGAGACTGGAGAACTAAAAGCACAAATGGTGGGAAAGGGGATGGAGGGGGAGACACAGATTTTAATCATAACTGTGAATGTGAATGCAATGAACCCTCCTATAAAATGGAGACAGATAGCAGAATGGATTAAAAGCCATTATCCAACAACATGTTCTTTGCAAGAAACACATTTGAAATGGGGGGATACACAAACGGTAGAGGTAAAGGTTGGAGCAGAATATATTGTGCCTCAGCTGATGTAAGAAAAGCAGGGGTAGCAATCCTAATCTCAGACAAAGCAAAAGCAGAAATAGATCTAATCAAAAAAGATAAGGAAGGAAACTATATCCTGCTAAAAGGCACAATAAATAATGAAGCAATATCATTACTAAACATGTACACTCCAAGTGGTATAGCATCCAAATTCTTAGAGGAGAGGTTGGGGGAGTTGAAGGAAGAAACAGACAACAAAACTATACTAGTAGGGGACCTCAACCTCTCCCTCTCTGAACTTGATAACTCTAACCTGAGAATAAACAAGAAAGAGATTAAGGAGGTAAATAAAATCTGGATAAGGTAGATATGATAGATTTTTGGAGAAAAATGAATGGGAATAGAAAGGAATATACCTTTTTCTCAGTGGTACATGGCACATATACAAAAATTGACCATGTTCTGGGGCACAAAAACCTCACAATCCAGTGCAGAAAGGCAGAGATAGTCAATGTATCCTTCTCAGATCATAATGAAATAAAAATTATATGTAATAAAAGGCCATGGAAAGATAAACCAAAAAGTAATTGGAAACTAAATAATCTAATCCTAAAGAAGGAGTGGGTTAAACAAGAAATCACAGAAACAATCAACAACTTCATTCAAGAGAATGACAATAATGAGACAACCTACCAAATCTTATGGGATACTGCAAACTCAGTTCATAGGAGAAGTTTTATATCCTTGAATGCCTAAATGAATAAAATAGAGAAAGAGGAGATCAGTGAACTGGGCATGCAGATGAAAAAGCTAGAAAAAGAACAAATTGAAAATCCCCAAATAAATACCTAATTAGAAATACTGAAAACCAAAGGAGAGATTAATAAAATTGAAATTAAGAAAACTATTGAATTAATAAATAAAACCAATAGTTGGTGTTATGAAAAACTAATAAAATTGATAAACCTTTGGTCAATCTGATTTTTAAAAAAAGAAAGATAACCAAATTACTAAAATCAAAAATGAAAGGGGTGAACTCACCTCCAATGAGGAGGAAAATAAAACAATAATTAGAAATTACTTTGCCCAACTTTATGTTCATAAATTAGACAATCTAAACGAGATGGATGAGCATTTTAAAAAAATGCAAATAGCCCAGATTAACAGAAGAGGAATGTAAATACTTAAAGAACCCTATCTCAGAAAAAGAAATTGAACGTCATCAATGAACTCCCAACGAAAAAATCTCCAGGGTCAGATGGATTTACAAGTAAATTCTATCAAACACTTAAAAAACACTTAATTCTAATTCTATTTTTGAAAATTGGGGAAGAAGGAGTCCTCCCAAATTCTTTCTATGATGCTAATGTGGTTTTGATAACTAAACCAGGAAGAGACAAAACAGAAAGAAAATTATAGACCAATTTCTGTAATGAATATAGATGCAAAGATTTTAATCAAGATTTTAGCAAAATGAATACAGCAACTTATCACAAGAATAATACATTATGATCAGGTAGGATTCATACCAGGAATGCAGGGCTGGTTCAATATTAGGAAAACTATTAGCATTATCAACCATATCAACAACAAAAGTAACAGAAAGCACATGATTATCTCCATAGATGCAGAAAAAGCTTTTGACAAAATACAACACCCATTCCTATTAAAAACACTGGAGAGCATAGGAATAAAGGGAACTTTCCACAAAATAATAAGCAGTATCTACCTAAAACCTTCTGCAAGCATTATATGCAATGGTGATAAGCTAGATGCATTTCCAATAAGATCAGGGGTGAAACAAGGATGTTCATTATCACCACTACTATTCAATATGGTACTAGAAATGTTAGCTATAGCAATTAGACAAGATAAAGAAATTGAAAGAATTAGAATAGGCAAAGAAGAAACTAAGTTATTACTCTTTGCAGATGATATGATGACATACTTAGAACATCCCAGAGATTCAAGTAAAAAAACTTCTTGAAATAATAAACAACTTTGGGAAAGTTGCAGGTTACAAAATAAACCCACACAAATCTTCTGCATTTCTGTATATTAGTAACAAAGCCCAACAGCAAGAGATAGAAAGAGAAATCCCATTGAAAGCTAGGGTAGACACTATAAAATATTTGAGAGTTTAAGTAGTCAAAACAAACCCAGGGACTATATGAACACAACTATAAGACACTTTTCACACAAATAAAGGCAGATCTAAGTAAGTGGAAAAACATCAGTTGCTCATGGGTAGGCTGAGCCAATAAAATAAAAATGACAATTCTACCTAAATTAATTTACTTATTTAGTGCCATACTAATTAAACTATCAGATAATTATTTTCTACAGCTGGAAAAAATATATCAAAATTCATCTAGAAGAACAAAGGTCCCGAATATCAAGGGGACTAATGAAAAGAAATGCTAGGGAAAGTGGCGTAGCACTACCAGATCTCAAGGTGTATTATAAAGCAGCAATTATCAAAACCATTTTGTAGTGGCTAAGAAACAGAAAGGTAAACAAGTGGAATATGCTAGGTACTCAAGACACAGTAGACAATGAATATAGCAATCTACTGTTTGATACACCCAAGGATTCCAGCTTCTGGGGTAAGAACTCACTGTTTGACAGAAATACCTGGGAAAACTGGATAACAGTGTGGCATAAACTAGGCATAGACCAATGCCTGACACCTTACACAAGAATAAAGTCCAAATGGGTACATGACCTAGGTATAAAGATTGACACTGTGGACAAATTGGTGGAGCAAGGAACAGTGTATTTATCAGATTTATGGAGAAGGGAAGAATTTTTGACTAAAGAAGAGATAGAAAGCATTATGAAGTGCAAGATGGATAATTTTGATTACATTAAACTGAAAAGTTTTTGCACAACCAAACCCAATGCAACCAAAATTCGGAAGGATGTAGAAAACTGGGAAAGAATTTTTACAGTTAATGTTAGTGATAAAGGCCTCATTTCTACAATATATAAAGAACTGAGTCAAATGTACAAAAATACAAGTTATTCTCCAATTGATAAATGGTCAAAGGATATGAACAGCCAATTTTCAGAGAAAGAAATTAAAGATATCTATAGTCATATGAAAAAATGCTCTAAATCACTTTTGATTAGAGAGATGCAAATCAAAATAACTCTGAGGTACCACATCACACCTATCAGATTGGCAAACATGCCAGAACAGGATGATGATAAATGTTGGAGAGAATGTGGGAGAGTTGGAACACTAATACATTGTTGGTGGAGCTGTGAGCTCATCCAACCATTCTGGAGAGCAATTTGGAACTATGCCTAAAGGGCTACAAAAATGTGCACACCCTTTGACCCAGCAATACTGCTTCTAGGATTGTATCCCCAAGAGATCATAAAAATGGGAAAGGGTCCACATGTACTTTATAGCAGCACTCCTTGTGGTGGCCAAAAACTGGAAATCAAGGGGATGCCCATCAATTGGGAAATGGCTGAATAAATTATGATATATGAATGTAATGGAATACTATTGTGCTATAAGAAATGATGAACAGGAAGACTTCAGAGAGGCCTGGCAAGACTTATATGATCTGATGCTGAGTGAAAGGAGCAGAACCAGGAGAACTTTGTGCATGGCAACAACCACAGTGTCAAGAGTTTTTTCTGGTAGACTTGTAACTTCATTGCAATGCAAGGACTTAAAAAAAAATTCCCAATGGTCTTCTAAGTCAAAATGCCTTCCACATCAAGAGAAAGAACTATGGAATTCAATCGCAGAATGTAGCAAATCATTTTTGTGTGTGTATGTGTGCATATTGTGATTTGTTTTGTTAGATGATTTCTCCCACCCATTTTAATTATTCAACACAGCGTGACTACAGTGAAAATGTATTTAATAGAAATACATGTGTAGAACCTATACAAAATTGTATGCAGTCTCGGGGAGGGAGGGGGGAAGTAAGGGAGAGGGAAGGGAAAATAAAAATCTAAGCTATATGGTAGTTATTGTAGAACACTGAAAATCAACAAAATTAATTAATTTTTTAAAAAGTACTATCTTGTAACCACAGAATTATCATGTATTGATTCCCAAAGTTACCGTATACAATCCAGAGGTCAAACTATGGACATCAGCTCTCAAAGCTATTTTGCTACAAATATAATAGACCAAAAATCCATCCCTGAGAAACCCCTTCCCCTGGTTTCCAGTAGTGAATGACGCCAGTGACCAAGGTTGTAATTTATAACCTAATTAGAATATCTGCCAGTTAATCCACTACTTTCCTATATAAGCTTTAGCATCATTTCTATTAAGCCGCAAGTTCCTTAAGGAGCTCTACCCACCATATTGGCATTACAAGAAACCCTTGCCCCCTTGATTTAAAGAATACTTGAGTCCATGAATTCATTCTAAACAACCCTTTCCTTTTATCCAGTCCTTGAGGGGTTCCTGAATCTCTTAAACTGCATCAATTCCACTGTCCTTAGATTCACCTTTCTGGAAGAAATATGAGATTGACTAGTAAGCAAATCACCAATACCCACCAGAAACTACAGTACCTCAAGAGTGTGAAGCCAGTGCTGCTGGAAAAAAAAAGGTGACCAGACACCAGCACAGTTAGAAAAGGACCTCATCGTTGGGCACAAATGAGGACTAGGAGCCAGGAGGAGAAAAGGCTCAGAGTTATTTAGACTGCCAGCTAATGGAAATTTTATCAGGGTGGTGAGCTGAACAAGTGGTCTCCCCTCCTCATTTTCCCCACTTTCTCTTGTTTCTATGGTTCTGAGATGAGATGTGAAGGCCCCTCCATTTACTCCTTTTCTACAAGTCATAGGTACATTTGTTTGTCATTCCTCTCCTAGCCTTATCTAAAGATTGGGGAGGGCAACTGGAAAGAAGAAGGCAAAGAGATGACTAGGCCTGAATGCTGCATGTATGAGTGTTAGGCTGGATATCTCTCTTTAATTTGCTTGATCTACAATAAATCATGTGATTAAAAACATGGTAAGTTCCTGCAACTATTGACATACCGAGCAGGGAACTAAGAGAATGGAAACCAGATGGAGTAGGGGCTCATGAACTAGAGATAGCAGAGTTCATACTTTAACATTTTGAGTGATGTTCCAATTTTCTCCTAGACTTACTTCAGGAGTCTTGATAGACATCAAATCTGATGCTTAGCACAGCTTCTTATTCCTTGCTTTGGCAGCTAGGGAATGATCTACGTGTGGGAATATTGAATACTCACTAGTCAACAAGTATTTTTTTTTCTTTTTCTTTTCTGGCGGCAATAGGAGTTAAGTGACTTGCCCAGGGTCATACAGCTAGTAAATGTCTGAGACTGGATTGGAACTCAGGTCTTCCTGACTCCAGGGTCAGTGTTCCATTCACTATACCACCTAGCTGCAGTGGATAGAGCATCAGTGCAGGAGTCAGGAGGACCAGAGTTCAAATCTCATCTCAGACACTTGACACTCACTAGCTGTGCGTCCTTGGGCAAGTCACTTAACCCTAATTGCCTTATCCTGGGTCATTTCCAGTCATTCTGATGAATATCTGGTCACTGGATTCAGATGGCTCTGGAGGAGAAGTGAGACCTGCACAGCCCTCCCTCACTCAAAACAAAGTCAAGTACAAGTCAAGTCATTATTTTTCTGATGGCATGGTCTTCTTCATCCATGAAGAACGAACACATACATAGCCACCCCTTAACAAGTATTTTTTAAGGTCTCTGTAGTTTATTGTATTAGAGCATATTATTACAAGAAAATGGGCCTAAATTTCACAAACTGGTTATCTTAACAAGTATTTATCAAGCACTTACTATGTGCCAATCATGGCATTAAGCTCTCAGTACACAAAGGCAACGGTCTCTGCCCTAAGGAGTGGACAAATCACAATAAGCATACAAGATATATACAGGGTAATTTGGAAATAATCTCAGAGGGCAGGAATGAGCATGAAAACGGACTGGAGAAGGCTTCTAGATGAAGGGAGAATTTGAGCTGAGACTTGGAGGTATCCAGGAGGCAGAGACAAGGAGCGAGAACATGCCAGGTATGGGGAACAGACAGAAAAGAATGCAGGGAGTCAGCAGTACCTTGTTCAAGAACAGCAAGGAGGCCAACATCACTTGATCCTTGAGTATGTGGAAGGGAGTCCTGGAAAGGCAGGAAGGGCTTTAAAAGCCAAACACAACATTTTGTATTTGGTCCTGAAGGTAACAGGAAGGCACTAGATTTCAGATTCGTGTTCTTGGAAGGTTAATTTGATTTTACAATCTGGCTTCTGATCTTATCATTCCACCAGAACCACTCTCTCAAAGTTACTAATTATTTAATTGTCAAATCCAATGGGATTTTCTCAATCTTTATTCTATTCCACCTCTCTGCAGCCTGTGACACTCTTGATCACTTCTTGGTACTCTCCTCTCCCTAGATTTTGGGGACATCACTCTCTCCTGCTTCTTTTCCTGCTCTTTCTCAGTCTCCTTTTCTGGATCCTCCTCCAGATCACCCCATCTAACCAGAGCTGTCCCAAAGGGCTCTGTCTCTGACGCCATTTGTGATCTCATCAGCTTCCATGGATTTGATTACCATCTCTATGCTGATGACCAACCTTGCCTGAAACTTTCTGCTGACTTCTAATCTCACTTCTCCAAATGCCTCTCAGACACCTCAAATTGAATGTTTAGTAGATGTCTTCAATTCAACACGTTCAAAATTAACCTTGCCCCCCCCATACACACACCTTCTCTACTAATGTAAAGGGCAACACCGAACTCCCACACACTCAGATTCACATGATGGGTGTCATCCTTCCTTCTGCACTTCTCAACCCCCTCCCCCAGATCCAATCTGTTGCTGAGGCCTGCTGATTTCACCTTTACAACTTCTCTCAAATCTGTCCCCTTCTCTCCTCTGACACTGCCTCCCTGTTGGGGCAAACTTTCATCACCTAACACCTGAATTATTGCAATAGCCTGCTAGTGAGTCTGCCAGCCTTAAGTCTCTCCCCATTCCATCCTCCTTTCAGCCAATAAAGTGATTTTCCTTACATGCAGGTCTAATCAAGTCACCGACCCACCCCCCAGTCAATATACTC
Organism: Notamacropus eugenii; assembly: GCF_028372415.1. Classification (NCBI taxonomy): domain Eukaryota; kingdom Metazoa; phylum Chordata; class Mammalia; order Diprotodontia; family Macropodidae; genus Notamacropus; species Notamacropus eugenii. The sequence continues at coordinate 340,789,342 of NC_092877.1, forward strand.
CACTGGCTCCCCGACACCTCCAGGACCAAATATAAAATCCTGTTTGGCATTTCTCCACCAAAGCCTTTAGAGCCCAGATCTCCTCCCCACATCTCCTTCACCTTTCTTCCCATCACACACTCCTCCATCCAGTGACAATGGGATCCTTGGATGTTCCAAGAACAAGAGACTCCTTGCTGGGCACTGGGCATTGTCTCTGGCTGTCTCCTATGCCTAGAAGACTCTGCCTCCTTATCTCCACCACCAGGCTTCCCTGGCTTCGTTCAAGTCCCCACTAAAATCCCACCTTCTACAGGAAACCTTTCTGAAGTCCTCTTAATTCTAGTGCCTTCCCTCCGTTAATTATGAACTTTTTATTCCATATTTATATTGCTCATATGCACATTTGTCCACTTGTTGTCTCCCCCATCAGGTTGTGAGCTCCTTGAGGGCAAAGACTGTCTCTTCCTCAGCACTTAGTATAGTACCTGGCACATAGTAGCCAGTCTGTCAACAAACATTTATCAAGTGTCTACTACGTGCCAGGCATTGTGATACCAAGAAAAGCAAAAGAGTCTCTGGCGCTTCCAGTCAAATGAGGGACAACAATCAAAACTGGTGAGGGAGTGAACAAACACTCGGTGACCCATCAGGCTCTCTTCAATGTCCATCCCGTTACAACTGAGGTAGGGTGGGCTTCAGTTCCAGGGAACCAGTGAGAGCACTTGAAACTCTTCAGCAACATAAAATCAACAGTTTAAGCATCTGCTTAGTGAAAATAATAACCTAATATAGGTTTATACCTGATATAATTCTAAGTGAGGTGCTGCTCTGCCCTGCCCCCTCCAACCCTACCTCACAGTGGCCCTGTCCTGGTATCCTGAGCCTCTACCTCTCCCTCTTAGGGCAGGGTCCCTCGTTACTCCTGGAAAGGGACATTTGGAGAGTGTATAGCTGTGGTTTGTGCTGCAGGCCTCAGGTATAAAAACATTCCAGCTACCTTGGTCTTTGATCAGCTAGCTATACCCTCTGGGGCCAAGCATGACAAAGTGAATCCCATCTCCTGATGATAGCCCCATCCCCCCAAAACAAGATAGCAGCTCTTTATGTCTCCCTAAATCTTTTCTTCTTCAGGACAAACATGCTCAGTTCCTTCAAGGAATTCTCTGACAACATCCTTTCTAGGTCCTTCCCCATCCTAGTAGCTGTTCTCTAGACACTGTCAAGGTTATCAGTGTCCTGAATGGAGCCAGGAGAAGATGCTTCTTTCCCCTCCTCACCCTGCTCCTTTCCAGACTTCAAAACTAGCGCAAGGTATCTTCCCTCTTCCTCCTTTCAGCTCCCTTGGTGTGTCCTCTGCCCCATTAGAATATAAGCTTATTGAGAGTACAGACTTCCTTTCTGTTTGCATTTCCATTCCCACCTCTGGGGCTTAGTAAGAACTTCATAAATGCTTGTTTCCTTCCTGTTCTACAAACAAATTAAAGTTTAACTAAAATTACTTTCCAAAATCAGTTGGCTTGGCCTAGATGTTACCTATACCTGGGTGGTGCTTTAAGGTTGACAATGTCCTTTCTTCATGGCAGCCCTATTTCTCTGATGGCTTGGTCTTCTTCAGCAATGAAGGACGAATACACACACACATGCACACGAGGTAAGTAGCTGCACAGATCATAGGATGGTGGATTCAGAGTTGGAAAGGGTCTCTAAAAATGATCCAGTCCATCAGAGACCATCCTCTGGCCTGTACCCCAATACTCCCACCACCACTACTGTTTTACTTATTTCAGGAAAGCTCAGCCAGGCTTCATTTAACTCTCTACCCTCTGCTATTTCTTCCATATCCTTGTCAACTGTTTTTCCACTATAAAAGCATGCATGTCCTTTCTTCCCCCTCCTGGTTCTAGAACCATGATCAAATCAATTTGTCATTGTTCCTGGATTGGGTGGGTCAATCAACTCCCTTAAGGCCTTATTCACCATCTCACCATCCCAGCAAATTTCCAGATGGAAAAAAAGGCCCTCCCTACTTCCCTATGTAAGTTGACTTCCCTGCTCAAACTTCTTGAGAACTGTCACTGACTTTCCTTTTATATTTATGTCTCCAGAATTTAGAGTTTTGCTCAGTACTTGACACATAGTGAGCACTTAATAAATGCCTTTTCATTCCTTCCTTCATTGTTTCTTTCTTCTTCTTTTTTTTTAAAGATATCCCTGGCCTTGATAGATTGAGCTGGAATTTTTACCCAGACCTTTTGAATCAAAATCCAGGGCAGTTCCCATTTTACTATCTTGTCTCTAAACTCACATCTTTAAGGAAATCATTTCCTGATGAGTCAGTCTCCATTCTGGTCTTCTCTTCATTACTTAAATGTTTCATTTATTAGGAATATTAGCTGATAGTCAGATACACTTTGAAGTCTACTAAAACCTTATTTGGGGTCACCTATGAGTGAAGTGTTATTGGTATTATTCCCTTTTTACAGATGATAGGATCATAGATTGAGAGCTGGAAGATATGTTTCATCTGTTGTATAAGACAATTAAAATCATTGTGATTACATTATTTTCCAAATAAACACACAAAATGCAAGTTAAAACCCATCAGTGGTCAAGTCTGCCAACAGGTCTTAACAAGGAAGCGTTGGCAGGCGAGTGTGTCACACATTGTGAGGAAGTTCAGCTTTCTCACTGGGAATATGTGCATGTAATGACTTGTTTACAACATGATACTATAGTTTACATGAGGTATTATTGCTTCATCAAAATTTCAATGCAGAAAAACACACAATTTTATAATAAATTATTAAATTTAAGATGTCATTTTAAAAAATTTATATATTTCTTGAAATGATGCAAATTTCCCAAAAAAAACATTAAATGTTTAAAAGGAAAAAGGTAGATTTCTGGGGGGAATGGGGAGTGCTGAGTAATTTTTTTTTCAAAGGGGGTAGGCCAAATAAGTCTAGGAACCTCTGATCTAACCCAGTCCCCTTCATTTACTGATAAGAAAACTGTGGTCCAGGGGGTTAAGTAGCTGAGGCATGTCCCATCTGTATACGGAGGTAGATCTGAAACCAGCTTTCTATAGGACTGTCAGCACAAAGCAATGGGTCATTTTACATCCCATCACTTCCCACACAAAAACCCACCCATCACCCCTTATTTCATACAGTCCTGAAAAAGCTCTGCATAGATCAAATGTATATCAATAGAAGCATTTACACTGCCCTAATAAGGCTTTTTTTTTTAATAGAAGCTTAGAATGAATCCTACTGAAAGGCAAAGAATCCTTCTGCAAAACCATTAATCCTGCCTTTGGGTATCTTTTACTTGTGTACTTGATCAGCTTGGCTTGGACTGAAGTGCATCTTGATTTGCTCTACTAATTGTTCTCTCGTGTTCTTTTGTCGCTCTTTTAAATTTCCCTATTTCTGTTGAGTGAAGGATCTTTCCAGGCTGGCCACCTAATTGAGTATTCACTCTCCTATGTATTCAAGCAATAGCTAAGTCTTGCCAATTCCACCCACAGCCTAATAAATAATTTCAGACCCTGGGGGCAAATGCAAGTGGAGGTTAGGGTAGGGTACAGAAAATACCCTGGTGGTGCAGTAACTCACAGAGAGGCACAGCCCATTTCCCAGGATTCATACTTCCTATGGCCCTGGATCTGCCAAGCTGATGAGAGCAATAGGAGGAGGGGAAGAGGAGTGAACAAGAATGGTGGGAGAGGTGTGTCTGAAATATGGTGTGATGGTGATAGGAACCTCAGGAAGAGAAACTGGAGCCTGGTGAGGGATCGGAGGTCAGTCTTGGGTGTGGGTGTGTTTGTGTTCTGGAGCAGGCAGAGGCCCTGTCCCCGTGGGAGTGTCCTGGGTTACAGCTCTAGACAACCCACCCTAGTTATAGCCCTGTTTCTACCTCCACAACCTTTAACAGGTCTCCTTGCCTTCAACCAACCTCTGTCCTCTGTAATTCATCCTCCACAACCTTTAACAGGTCTCCTTGCCTTCAACCAACCTCTGTCCTCTGTAATTCATCCTCCACAAAGTTAGAGTTTCCTAAAGCATAGATCTGACCGTGTCATTTCTGCTAAACTGAAATTAAGGTCTCCTACAATCTGGCTCCAGCCCTCTTTCATGTTACTCTCATTTTCACTCTCTGTATTCTAGCCACAGTGGACTTTGAGCTTTTCTCCCAACACTCATCTCGATAAAGATTCCTGGGTACTTACTACGTGCCAGGTCCTGAGTTAGGTGTCACAGGAGGACACAAAGCTGAGAAAGTCAGGGTTCCCGCCTCCAAAAAGCTCACACTCTAGGAGAATATCAAGGGGTGGGTTTAGAATTGACAGGTATCTGAATAATAATGACAGTGATGATGGTATTATGATAAGCAACATATCCCTAGGGCTCCAGAGTTTGCAAAATACTTTCCATTCATTATCTCATTTGACCAGCTCAGAACAACCCTGCAAAGTAGTTACTAAAGGTATTATCACCCCCATTTTAAATATGAGGGAAATGAGGCTAGGGAGGTTGTGACCAGCCCAGGGCCACATAGCTAAAAAGTTAGCAGGGACAGGATTGTCTCCAGATATAACAGCGTCTCTTTTACACCCCATGAAGAGTGGATTAGGATGGAGACTAGAAAACTTGCTGGTGTTTCAGAAGGTTAGCTGAGGCTCACTGATGGGGAATGCAAGAAAAACTGATTATCCACTAGAAAAACATTCACTTAGTGCTTGCTAACCATGATTGGCATTGGTGGAGATTGATAAAAGAATCAGTAAGGCCCAGAGAACAGTTCCTCCTGCTATAGCTCTCTAGATAAAGGGTGGCCTTCAGTTTCTACTCCTATCATCAGTTTGACACTTGAAGCAGAGGAATGTCAGTGAAGGCTGCCCTCTCAAATGGCTCCAGCAGACACTGCCCATGTGCTGACTCCCATTGGGCATCTTCTACTAGCAAAATACCATAAGAAGAGATGAATAGCAAGATTTTCTACCATCTAAGATTCAAACGTGTCAATTTTGGTAGAACATCTTTTCCTTCTACTTTAGGGAAAAAAAGTTTGTTTAGTATCAAGATTATTTGATTGTTCAGTGTTTGAAAGAATTAATTTTTAAATATCTCCGTTGTTCTACCCCACCTCCCCATCCTCCTTGGGAGTTCATTTATGACTTCTTTGATTTTTCCTTCTGAGATTGGGTTGTTTAGATTCTCTGTTGTTTATGTTATTAATTTGGGCACTTTATATTTTAAATTTTCAATGGGAATAATTGAGTATAGCAACCCAATTTAAAAATTTCCTCTCCCTCCAAAGTGAATTCCCCTTTCTCATTTTTAACTTAATAATTTAGTTTTTTTCTTATTAAAATCAAATTAGCAAACATATTACTGATTTTGCTATACTTTTAAAAATAGTACTTGGTTTTGCTTATCAGTTCAATAGTCTTTCTTTAAAATTTTATATTATTTTCTTTTTTCATAATTAAAATATATTTCATAAGCATTTATAATCTAAGATTCTCATTACCCCCTCCAAATGAGCCCCCAAAAAAGAAAGATGGAACTCTCATTACAAACATATATAGTACAGCAAAAAAAAAAAAAATTCCCACATTGGACTTGTCAAAAAACATATGTCTCTTTCTGCATTTTAAGTTCATCATCTCTCTGGCAGGTGGTGAGTGACATGTTTTATTTTTAGTCTTCTGGACCAATGGTTTACCATTTCATTGATCAGAGTACTAAAGTCTTCCAAAGTTCTTTTTCTCTATAATGTTTTATCATTATACTTTGTTCTCCTAGTTCTGTTCACTTCACTCTGCATCAGTTCATAGAGGTCTTCCTGTTTTCCTCTCAAACTGTCCATTTCATCATTTCTTATGGCATATTAACACTCTAATATTTTCATTATATCAATTTATTTACTATTGTACAACAGGACACCTTATTTAGTTTCCTTTTTTTTTTTTTTTTTAGTACTATGGAAAGAGACTCTATAAATATTTTTGTACATTTTGGTCTTCTTTTCCTCTTTCAGTGATCTCTTTGGGATATAGCTCTAGTATTAAGCACAATTCCAAATTGTTTTCCAGAATGGCAAGACCCATTCACAGCTCCACTGATAATGTACTAGTGTTCCCTCATTGCCTCTCCAACATTGGCCATTTTTCTCTTTCACCATCTTTGTCAGTCTAATGAATATGCAGTGGAACCACAAAGTTGCTTTAATTTTCATTAGTGATTTAGAGAATTTTAAAAGTAAGGTTGTCAATAGCTTAGATTTCTTTCTTTAAAAATTTCCTGTTCATAGCATTGGTCATTTTTTGATTTGTTGATGTTCAGTCATTTTAGGTGGTGTTCAAGTCTTTGTGACTCCACTTGGGATTTTCTTGGCAAAAATACAGGAGTAGTTTGCCATTTCCTTCTCTAATTTATTGATTGGGAAATGGTTTATAAATTTGAATCATTTCCACAAATATCTTGGATATGAGACACATCGGTTTATCACAAAGATTTTTTTTTCACTTGTTTTCCTTCTAATTTTAATAATTTTAGATTTGTTTGTGAAAATCCTTTTTCACTTTAAATACTCTAAATTGCATATTTTATCTTGTTTGATTTTCTCTGTTTTTTGTTTAGTCATTAACTCTTCCCCTGTTCATAGAACTAAAAGGTAAATTTTTTTCCTTGCTCCTCTAATTTATGATGTTATTTTTTATGTTTAAGACATTTACCTCCAACTCATTTGGAGTTTATCTTGGAATGGTACAACAGGTTGATCGAAACCTAATTTCTGTCATACTACTGCCCAGTTTTCTTAGTGATTTTTGTGAAATAATGCATCCTTCCCCAATGGGGTCTTTGAGTTTATCAAACACTATGTTACTGTGTGTTTGTTTCTGTATGTTGTGAAGCTAATTTCTTCTGTTGATTCTTAAAAACCAGTACCATATTGTTTTTAATGATCACTGCGCTGTTAGTACAATTTGAGATCAAGTACTGAAAGACCCTTTTCCTTCTCATTTATTTTTTCATTATTACCCTTGAGATTTCTTGACTTGAATTTTATATTACCAAATATTACCTTGGTAGTTTGATTGGTACAGTATTGAATAAATAATTTAATTTAGGTAGGATTGTCATTTTAAATTTATTGCCTTGACCTGTCCCTGAGCAATTAATGTTTCTCCAATTATTTAGGTGCATCGTTATTCTGCACAGGGTTGTCATACTTGGATTGATGTAGTCCCTATATATATATATCTTTACAGATATACTCCCAAATACTTTATAGCTTCTACAATTATTTTCAATGGAATTTCTCTTTCTAGCTCTTCCTACTGGATTTTGTTAGCAATATATAGGAATGCTAATTGCGTATGTGCATTTTTGTGTATGTATTTTATATCCTGCAACTTTGCTAAATTTATTAATCATTTTAATTAATTATTTGGTTTAGAATTTTCTGATTAACTCATCATATGAACTACAAAAACAGTAAATTTGCGTCCTTTTTACCTATGTTTATTCACTAAATTCCTTTCTTGCCTTTACTGCTACAGTTAGAATTTCTAACACTGTGTTAAGAAGTAATAGTGATAATGGGCATCCTTGCTTTAACCTTGATCTTTTGGAAGACCTCTAACTTTTTCTCTTCACACATATTTTTTGTTCTTGGACTTAAGATATTATATACTATATTAAGAAAGGGTCCATTTATTACTATGCTAAGATTTTTAATAGAAATAAGTATTGGATTTTGTCAAAAGCCCTGTCAGTATCTATTAATACAATCGTGGTTTTATGATATATTACATGATTTATTATTGTACAAGTTGTCCCAAAAGTCTTAGTTCTGTTTTAAGCTTTAACAGCGCTGTATTTACATTCTTATGTTGAAACAATCCTGCATTTCTTGTATAAGCTCAACCTAGCCATAATGTATAATTTCTTTCTAATATGTTATTGTAGCCTACTTTCTAATGTTTTATTTTACATTTCTGTGTCAATGTTCATTAGGAATATTGGTATGTAGGTTTCTTTCTTGCTTTGTCTCTCCATTATATTGATATCAAGATTATATTTGTAACATCAAAAGAGATTAAAGAGGTGCCTTTTTTTCTTGTTGCACACAATTTATAATATTGGAATAGTTCTTAGAATGTTTGATAAAATCCATTTGTAAATCCATAGTCCTAAAGTTTTTTTCTTTAAGAGTGAATTTATGGCTTGTTCAATCTATTTTGTTTTGAATATTGGATTGTTTAAATAATTTATTTCAGCTTTTGAAAATCTGGCCATTTAATGTTTTGTAAGTATTCATTAAGTTCTCCTAGTTATCAGTTTTGTTAGTGTATATAATTGGACATAGATTTTTTAAAAAATAATTTCCTTTATTTCTTCTTCAGTTACTGCAAGTTCTTTTTTCATTTTTGATCTGAACTGTTTGGTTTTCTTTTCTCTTAAGAAAATCATATTAGCAAACTAATTTTATTAGTTGTCCCCCAAAACAGCTATCTCCTAGTTTTATTTACAAATTCAATCATTTTTTGCTTTCAATTTTGTTACTCTTCTTTAATTTTCAGAATTTCTACTTTATTAATTAGTTAAGTTTTGCTTGTTGCTTACCCTATTCATTGATTCTTCTTTTTGTTAATAAAAGTTTCTAGCAATATAAAAGTTCCCCTTAATTCCTCTTTAGCTGCATTTCATAAGTTTTGGTATGTTGTGTCAATAGTTATAGCTAATAAACATTTATTAAATGCTTACTATGGTTCAATAATAAGAACAAAAAACCTTCCTAAACCTATCCATCCTTTTCAAAGGAACTAAATGGCATAGTGGATAGGGCACTGGGCTTACAATCAGAAAGAGTCCTCTTCATGAGTTCAAATCACTTTCAGACATTTACTAGCTGTGTGATCTGTGATCGTGGGCAAGTCATGCAACCCTGTTTGCCTCAGTTCCTCATCAGTAAAATGAGCTGAGGAAGGAAAAGGCAAGCTACTTCTGTGCTTATCTTTGTCAAAAAAAACAAACAAACAAACAAACAAACCAAAATGGGGTCAAGAAGAGTCACATGCAACTGAAAAAACATGCAGTGTTGCAGTGGAAACACAAATACAAAAAAAAATACAGAGCCTGCTCTCAAGAAGGTTACAGTCTAATGGAAGAACACAGCACACAAAAGGAAGCTGAAAAGGGGAGTGGGGGAGGTACCAGATATAGGGGGACAGTTAAGACATCAGTCAGAAAAGTCCCAAAATCAGTGAAGCCAGGTGAGAAATAAAGAGATGGCATAAGTGGAGCTCTCTCCTTAGGGAAGAAGAGAGTTGCAAGGCTGAGGAGATCTTACAGGATGATGAGGAGCTTCTTGGGGTTGATGAGATTCAACAGTATGATGAGGCTATCCCAATAATGAGCTTCCTGGGGTGGAGGAGTACTCAGTGACAAGTCCCAAGGTTAATGCAGTCAGTTGAGAATTGAGGAAGGTCATTATTGTCATTTTCTTTGATCAAATTTTCTATTGTACCTAAAATTTGTTCTTTTAATCCACAAGTTCTTTAGAATTATGCTATTTAGTCTCCTATTACTTTTAAATTCTTTCTTTAAGGGCTCATTAATGGAATAAAGCTTGTATTGAATTATGATCAATAAATAGAGTTAATTCTTGTCATTCTTGGGTGTTAATGTTCTACTAAGTCACTATGAACACTGAATAGCAAATATTGATACTGAATCATTGCTCCTAGAGGAAATAGAGGCTTAGGTTCCCATAAGGTTCAGGTCACACTTTCATCAGCCCATCAATATATAACTTTGTTTTATGTGCATTTTTCTTTAAAGACATTTAATATATATTCTTCCAAATAAATAATTTTATGTGAATTTCCTCTTTCTTTTTTCCTAGATGTACCATTTTGTTGCTTTATTCACATTGAACTAACCACCAACAGCACTATAACTCATGCCTAAACAAAGCTTAAGCTTAACTAATGCATATTTTCTCTGTATGGCCCATCGAAGCCTTCTTATAATTAGAAACCTTAGACAGCACTTCAGTGTTGGGGGACAGCTCTGGACCGGGGTCCCCCGTGAGGACCGTGAGACGCCTGAGGGTCCGAACCTGCTTACGTGGCAGGCTAGCTGGTCTAGCAAGCCACGAGGTACTGGGATGGCCCTGGTAACAGGCTGGCTCCACCCACGGGGAGGCACTTGGGAGGAGCTCGCCCGCCCATGGGAGGTACGGAGGAGGAGACAAGGGATAATAAAAGGGGATGACCATGAGAGCTGGAGAGAGAGAAATGGAATAAAGCTTGCTGGCTGCAACTTCTTTCGGGTGCTCTGCCTGTTTATTCCCCTTCCCCAACAGGGAGAGGGAATTCCCTCCCCCGAACCAGGAGGAGGGCCGGAGACGTCTGAGGACCGGGGATAGGTAAGTAGAAGGTGAAGGCCCGGGAGTCGCCCCGGGCACTTCAGTCCATTTTAAACATTTAAATCATTGATAAAAAGCACAAAAATGAGGAAAAACATGGCACTAAATAGACTGAAAAGGACACTTGCTTACAGAAACAATGGCAGAATGTCACCTTGCTTGACCTCATCTTAGAATGTGCATTTTGGGTGACTCAAATTTTTTGCAGCTCTGCCCATGTCCATGAATGACTGAGAATGCTCATTGTTTTGGGGGTTATAAATAACTTCCAAGGAATAGACAAAATTTGCAAGTACAAAATTTGCAAATAATTAGGATTGACTGCAATGTGTTTAGCATTTCTACTTTGATGGGTCTTTATGACCTAATACATGGTCAATTTTTGTAAAGGTTCTATGCTCAGCTGAGAGTGTGTAAATTCCATTATATTTCCATTCAAAATTCCATTCATTCTATTAATCTAGCATTTCTAATTTTTATAAAGTTCTAGTCAGGTCCTTGACTTCTTTGTTATTTGTCTTTTAGTTATATTTGTCTAGATCTGAAAAGGGTACATTAAGTTCCTCCACCATTATAGTTTTACTATATATTTTTCCCTCCAGGCACCTGAACATTTTTTTTTTTATTTGAACTTGTAGAGTTGCTGTTCTCTTTGGAATTTATCCCCTGGTCATTTCTCAAATCAGGGTATTTCTTCATCTCATTTGGAATTTTCCTTGGTTTACTCATCCCTTAGTAGCCTTATCACCTAATCTGGGGTAGGGGAGCTAGCACTACAACTGGGTCAAGCGCTACAACTGAATGTTGTGGGCAGGGCCTGCCTGGTCCTAAGTATGGTAGCCAAAGCTAAGCCTCCCCTGTAAGGGACCCTGTTTCAATACTGAACTCTGCCATAGGGCTCCTGGACCTCTTCCTCCATGTAGCTTTGCCCAGGGTCCTTACTGCTCTGCTTCTGGGCTCCTTCTAGGGGTTGGGCTTTCCCCATGGGCTTCAGAGATGTCTTGGGCTGGTCTTTGTTTTTTGTCACTCTTCTATACTGGGTTCAGGCACCATGGCAAAACTTGTTCATGTCTAGAGCTCTTCCCTTGACTATTAGCTTTGGAGATCTCTCACCCTCCCACCCCCAAAGGTAGCCGTTTCCTGTGCTTTCCATCTACCCCCAGATATGCTTGTCTGTCTATAGGAGAGGTCTCTGAACTAGGTAGTGTACAAGTGATTGTTTTCTTATTTCTTTGTAGACTGATACATTTCTAAATCCCCCTGGGGCATCTGAAGATGACATGGAATCCTCTATATCCTCCCACATCTCTTCTATAATCTTCTTTCCAAAAATTTCCAAATGTCTCCTTTAATGCTACTGATTGATTGGTTTTCTAATTGCATATGTAATTTTTCACCAGCTCTGTCATTCTTGTTAATTTAAGTAAACAAACTGTGTGGTGGTGTGGGAGAATTTGGAGTGGGAGGGTCTCAGTTCAAGTTTCAGTTTAGGTAGTACCAACTACATGACTTCGGGCAAGCTCTCTGGGGTTTAAGCTGTATCTGTAAAATAAAAGGGGATGGGCCGGATACCCTCCAAACGCCTATCTCACTCTGAAATCTATGATTCTCTGATCTGTGACTTTTGAGGAATGAATACTCCCTCCACCAACACAGAGCACAACCTCCTTTGTTCCATGCCAGTGATTCAGTGATCAGTTAAGTCCACAAACATTTATAAGCATTACTATGTTTCAGGCACTGAGCTGCTTGCTGAGGATACAAAGTCAGCACAGTCCAAGGGGAAGAGGCAGCTGTGGAGTCAGAGTTACCATCCTGCCTGGGTGAGCTCTGGCTCTTGCATTGGTGGATGGGGGTGTTCTAGATCTTACATCTCTGCCCTGAGGGAGCTTACAATATACTAGGGGAGACAAGATGTATACTTATAATTATGCACATAATATACACAAATGGGTACAACAACATGGTCATGGATGGGAAGGCCCTAGCAGCCTGGGGGATCTGGAAAGCTTTCAGATTTCCCTCCTTTCCCAACATCTCCTGCACTGTCATGCTGTCTCCATCCTTTCCTTCCCTCTACCAACCCTTTCCCTTACCCTCACCTACTTTATTAGAATAATTGATGGATTTGAAATCAAAGGACCACAGTTTGAATTTTGGCTTGGTCACTATTACTCAACGTCAATGAACCACCTTTGCAATCTTGGACAATGACAGCTGGCATTCAATTAGCCTTGAAGTTTTGCATTTTACATGTCATTTCAACTGCTCATTTGATAAGTCATTTAACTCCTCTGGGACTGAGTTTCTTCATTCATAAAGTGAGATGAAATCAAAGGTTCCTTCCAGTTATAAGTCTATGATACCAAGCTGTTGACTCCATCAAAAGTACAGCACATACTCACCTGCAGGTGAGTCCTGAATATTTAATAACTTGCAAATTAATAAATAAGAATTAAAAAGAGAATCAAGCTACAAATTTAGCTATTAGAAGGAAAAGAATTACCTTATTTTTCTCTAATTTCAGTTTCTATTCTTTTTCTATTTAGGTTTCTGAGACAATTAAATGATTTTCAACAGGTTTGGGGTAGGGGGGAAGGTGGACCATGTTGTCCTGCAGTTTCACTGATGTGTGGTCTTAGCACGCACAGATAGCAACTGTTCTGAAAATTATAGTCCAAGACAGGCACAATGATCCGGTGAATAGAAAGCTGGCCGCAGGACCCAGAAGATCGGACTCATGTGTACTGGCATCCTGGCTACATGATTCTAGGCAAGTCACTTAACCACTCTTGTCCCTAGGCAATTCTCAACCCAGAATTACAAAGTTATGAATCAGTATCAACACCTTTACCTATTACCTATTTGGCTTCATGGTTGCAGGTTTTAGGAAACCTCTATGAAAATCAATTTCACACTTGTCAACTTTGTGAAAAGCTTCAACTGAATTGTCCCCCCAAAATAAAAAAAAAACCCAAACACAAATGGTGACAAAAATAACAAAATGTATTAAATGAAAAAAACCCCACAAAACCAGCAGTCCCACTGGACTATCCTGATAAGACTGAAGGGAGGTCTTGTATGTATCAACTGATTGAAGACTGAAGTCAGGTAGGGCATGAAGGAGGAGGAGTGGCCCGAGCTGGTCAAAGAGAGCATCTAACAATGGATTCTAAAGTCTCTGAGTCTCACATGAAGCATTCCTAAGCTAGTCCGGCCTTTGTTGCCTTCCTCTCCTCTAAACTATGGTAATTCTCCATCAATGGACAATAGGAGTTTTTGGGTGGAAAGTAACTTAAGAGTTCATCTAGTCCAAATCCTAGTCTGACAGAGAAAGAAATTGATGCCCAGAGAGGTTTAAGTAACTTACCAAATATTTCACAGGCAGCAAGTGCTCAAGCCAATTCTGTGTTTCTACACTCTCCACTAATTATTTTGCTCCAAAGCTTCTTGAAGGATCATAAAGTGGGAGCTAGAAGGCACCATAGGAGTCACCAGTCCAGCCCCTCTTTTGAGGGAACCGAGATTTCCATAGACAATTGACTTCCTCAAGGTCATGCTGACAGAGATTTGGCTGGAATGGGATTCAAACTCAGGTGGATGGATGATGCTCAGGCCAACACCCTTCCAATGCACCAGGCTGCCTCAGGGAAAGACTTCAGCTGAGAGTCCAAGTGACCCCCACCAGCCTAGCCTAGGGCAGCATTTTTAGTAGTTATTCAACAGAAAATCTTACTAGAACGCATCACCCTGATACTGAAAGTGAGCCTCTCCTTAAACTTCAGCTCTTGCTCATTCTTGATGAGGTTGTCCCCATAGGAATCCCTCCTACGAACATGTGGCAGTGTTGAGGTTCAGGGGTGCTGGGGATCCTAAAATACCGACACGCTAGGTCCGGCTCGAATGAATTCGATTCAAGCCTTCTTAAAGTCAAACAAAAACAAAGTTTATTAAAAATTCCCCATATTGGGTTGCTTTTAAGGAGCCTAAGTATTTGTAACGCTTGTATTCACAAGCGGGTCAGATAGAATCTCAGCTAGACAGCGTCTGAACTGGATTGAATCTGAGCGCCTTCCTGGAGGCTAGATGGAACTTATACACAGAAAGTCCATGGAAAAGATCTAGAGGTGGTCTAGTGGTGGTCTAGTGGTCTAGGAGCCGGGTCTAAAGAGGATCTTGATGGGACTGGGGTAACTAGTGATGTAATCCAGAGTGGGAAACCGCTGGAAGCCACTGGGAGGTATCAGATGATGTCGGGCTCAGGTGGGAAGTAGGTGGGGCAATCAAAAGGTTACAGACAATGGAAGGCCAGGCTAGGCCGAGTGCAACAGATTTGAGTATGAAAGGCCAGATTAAGTGGGAAGATTCAAGCAGAGTTCAAGGAGGTTCCCAGAGTCTGAACCCCATCTGCAGAACCTAGAACGTCAACAGCTAGTTTCATTTTCATCTCTGTCTCTAGAGTTTAGCACTGGGTAGGAGCATAATAAATATTTATCGAATTGAATTTCCAGTCTTAACACCTCCTTTCTGCTCTTTAAAGTCCAAACTAATTCTTTTTTTAGCTCCAGATCTTGAGGAAGTTTGGGATGAGATCTGGGACAGAAGTGTATACACTGTATGTAAGTCTCCTGGAACAGGCTGGAATCCAAGTCTAGAATCCTGTGCGTATTCACGAAGTGCCCGATACCTAACAGGTCTAACCGTAAAAATGACATGTTGGGTGAGGGGGGAAGAAAGGGGGACTCTTTGTTAGAAAGAAGAAAAAACACAGGCTGCCTCAGCACAGCTGGATGATGCTGAAAAAGAGAACTAGGACCCTGGGAGAGGGAGAGCGAGCTCTGTCTGGGAAGCAGCCCATGCAGCCTCCCAGAGATGTGTTTTCATACCTCCAGGGGGTGGATATGCTGATTACATACAAAGATTATACAGATGAACATGGTATTTGTACTGGCATCAGGAGGCTCCTGGCAGGGGTGAAGTGGAAAACTTCAGCAACCGGGCTGGAGAGATGGCCCCCTGACTGAGGCGGAACCATTAAGAAAACGCCCATTCAGGCCAGACTGACTTAGGCCAACACGACGGATCCAGCTGCGCAGGCAGGGGTCCCAGTGCGGGATGATTCTGTCCGAGACCGGGCGACCAGAGGCTGCAGGGCCAGGCCTGGCTCCGGGGCAGCTTCGGCAGCTCCTCCGCCTCCCGCTTCCATTCTCCCCGGAGTCCTAGGCGGAAGGCATCACCCGGCTGTCCTGCACAGAACGGACCCTGCGGAGCCGACGGGCTGCGCCCGGCATTCTCAGGTATTCACACCCAACGTCCCACGGGGGCTCCGAGGGGCCCAGGGAGACCCTGAGGAGGCTTGCCCCCTGCTGAGCCCGGGCTCGAGTGCCCCTGGGGGAGGCTGGCATCTCGGACCGGGAGGGGGAGTCCTTGGAAGGGCAGCCAGGCGCAATCTGGGGTACAGTCAGGGAAGAGAGGAAGGGGGTGTCCCCTCTTCCACAGCCCGGGGCGCCCTTCCCCTCCCCCCACTTTCCTTCTGCTCTCCTTCCCGTTCCCCCTGCCCCTTCCCTTCCCCGACTCAGCGCTCCTCCCTCCCCCTCCCCCACCCCTCTTCTCCGCCCTCCACCCCCACCCACGGCTCCGCAGCAGGGACTGGGAGGGGAAACCCCGTAGGGGGAAGGGGGAGGGAGGAGGGAGGAGGGAGGAGGGAACTTGGACAGGCTTGCCGCTCCACTTGCTGCAATATTCTTCCGCCAGAGGCCAAAGAATCCCTTCGCCCTTAGAAAGACCCGGAGGCTTCTGGCGCCCCCCAAACTACCCAGAAGCGTCGGTGGACGACTTTCCCGCCCCTCGGTTCTGGGTTTTACCTCGGGCAGCACCTCGGCGGCGGGATTCGTGGCCGCAGGCGGGTGGTGCGATAGATATCCTTCCGCGAGAAACGCGTCCCGGCGGCGCGCATATAAAAGGCGGGTGGCGCGGCGGCGCTGCCTTTTCAGTCGGACTCTGAGCGTTGGTTCGGATCATGTCTGGTGGCTCCGCGGATTATAACAGGTACGCGCCCGGGCGGCGGTGGTGCTGGGGCTCCCTGGGTGGGCTAGGCCGTGCCGCGGGCACCGGGGGACACGCTGGGTTTCCGGGCGGCTTCGGGGGCGCTGCGCCGGCGCCGCTTCGAGAAGCTTCTACGGCGCAGCCGCGGGGCCCGGCCGGGCCTGGCCTGGGCGGAGGCGGGGGGAGGGGGCGCTGCTCCGGGCTGGGCCCCGGGGCCGGCCTCGCCATAACGGCCGCGGGCCGCTGGCAGGCGGGGCTGCGCTGGGAAGGCCGCGGGGTCGTGTGTGCGGGTGCGGCTGCGTGTGCTTGGGTGGTTACTCTCGGGCGGGGAGGACGCGGCGGCGATTCGGGCCTTCTCCCTGCCCCCTTCCCCGGCCCCGTGGAGGCTCGGCTCGGGCCGTTGGCGGCCGTGCCCGCCCAGCGGCTCCCTCCCTCCCCCGCCGCCGCCGCCGGTGTCAATCATGGGGCTGGCGCAGTGCGAGGGGCGGGGCCCGGCTGGCGCGTTGCTCTCGCGAGAGCCGCCCGCAGGGGGCGGGGGCGCCGCGGAGCCGGGCCGGGGCTGCTAACGGCCGGGGCCACGTGCGGGCCGAGGGCGGCTGACGGCGAGTCTTGTGGCCCGCAGAGACCATGGCGGCCCGGAGGGAATGGACCCCGATGGTGTCATCGAGAGCAACTGGAACGAAATCGTGGACAACTTCGATGATATGAATCTCAAGGAGTCTCTGCTGCGGGGCATCTACGCGTACGGGTTCGAGAAGCCCTCGGCCATCCAGCAGAGAGCCATCATCCCCTGCATCAAAGGTGAGCCGGGCCGCCGGGCGGGGGGCGCGGGGCGGGGGCGGGGCGCCCGCGGTGACGTGATGGCCTACCATCTTTCGGGACTGACTCTGCCTGGAGAGAACTGTCGCTGCTGATCACCTGCGGGGCGCTAAAAAAGGAAGAGGAAATGAGGGCCTCTTCGGGGGCAGTAAACATGTATCCTACTTTTTTTAGGGTATGATGTGATTGCCCAGGCTCAGTCAGGTACTGGCAAGACAGCCACGTTTGCTATTTCCATCCTGCAACAGTTGGAGATTGAGCTCAAGGAGACCCAAGCCCTAGTGTTGGCCCCCACCAGAGAACTGGCTCAACAGGTACTGAGTGCAGTTCGAGAGTTACCGCTTGTTGTGTAGTTTCAGGTTTCACAGCTGCATGTAGGAACAGCTAACGAGTGACTCAGAGCTGCTGTTCGTGTTAATGGAGCCATCCATGGTGTAGAGTGCATGAGTTTGGGTTCAGTTAGGATGCGCAGGGATGTTTCCTAGCAAGTAAATTGCAAGGTCCTATGGAAGAGCTTGACAGCCTTGAAGATAACCGAACTTAAATGCAGTTGTGTAACATGAAAACTACTGTGCACGTGTGATTTCTGTTTATTCCTTTGCACATTTAGCTGGCTTTAAGGCTTGCTTGCTATTTTAGATTACCTATAGAATAGATCTTAAAGAGTATAGTTTGAAGTAGATTTGATTGACAAAGGTGAATCTTGGAGCTTCATTAGCATAATCATTTAGCAAAGTCCCATTAAAATTCTCAATGTACTTAATTTCTTAGGGAATTAGAACTCTTTAATTTGTCAAGGTTTGCAAGGTTGTAGTTATTTCTGTGATTACCCTGTGGTGCAACTACTGCCTGATGGGGAATGACAGACAAAAGTGCTACAAGCTGCATCGATTAGATGGCTACAAGATAACTGAATTTTTTGCATTTGTCACATCAGTTTTGTACTAGCACGAAATATGTGACTGCATGCAAGATTGATTGTGGATATGACTTAGAACATTTTAGCTAAGTGTTAGGTAGTAGGTTGCTTGCTGGGTAATTTACAAAATTGATTTTGTTTTGTGAACTTAGATCCAGAAGGTAATTTTAGCTCTTGGAGACTATATGGGAGCAACATGTCATGCCTGCATTGGTGGAACCAATGTTCGAAATGAAATGCAAAAACTGCAGGCTGAGGCACCACACATTGTTGTTGGAACTCCTGGGCGAGTGTTTGATATGCTAAACAGAAGATATCTTTGTAAGTTTTGAAGTTCTGAGTGATTAATATGCTAGATGTTATTAATGTGTAGCATTTGTTTTCTTTTTGAAGTGTGACTTAACGAGTAATGTAAAAATGGAAACCACATGTTTAAGATGTGGTTAGACTATGGGCAATAACCCTGGGCTTTTTTTTATAGGGAGACGTTAAATAAACTTAAATATAGTATACTTGGGGATAGAAGATAGAAGGCTTAAAAAAATTCTTAGCCAGAAGTAAAATTCAACTTGTTGCTTTTCTTAACAGCTCCAAAATGGATCAAGATGTTTGTTTTGGATGAAGCAGATGAAATGTTGAGTCGTGGATTTAAGGATCAAATCTATGAGATTTTCCAGAAATTAAGTACAAATATTCAGGTACAAACCCGTGAATTTTACTCTAGTGTTAGGGATATTGCAGGATCAAGTTACAATAGGGCTGTGAAGTGCCTGTATTGTCGTTCCCCCTGCTCAAAACAAATGTTTCATACTATCCCTGTCTTAACTCAGTCCATAGTAAGACAGGGACGCTTGGTCTCAAACATTTAACTCATCAGTGGAAATCAAAGGTAGTGAATTAGGCAGCTCATTTTTTAAAAATGTACTTTTCCTATTTTCCAAAGGTTGTGTTGCTGTCTGCCACAATGCCAACTGATGTGTTAGAAGTGACCAAAAAGTTCATGAGAGATCCTATTCGCATTCTGGTGAAGAAGGAAGAATTGACCCTTGAAGGAATTAAACAATTCTACATTAATGTTGAAAGAGAGGTAACTTAAACTATTCTGTGTAAGATGAATTTTGTTGCCAAGATTTTACCTTCTTGTTTGAAAGCACTGTGCTAAAATTGCAGAAATTAAGGCCATGTCTTGTTTTTTGTAATAATGCTAGCACAGTATATACAAGAAGAAGAACAAATGCACTAGATTGAAAAAAGACTTGGGTGGACCTCTTTCTTAATGTCCAGTGTCCTGTGTCTTAAGATCTTAGTGCGATATACGTGAACTGTATACAATGGTAAATGTCTGGCTTCCTTAAATTTCACTTATTGGTATGAATATAGAAGTTTGGCTTTTTTGCCTTAGAGATATTATTATTGAGACTGACTGCCTTAGAGATACGTTATTGAGACTGACTTACAGGCAATCTTCTTTCAGGAATGGAAGCTGGATACTCTTTGTGACTTGTATGAGACATTGACCATTACACAGGCTGTTATATTTCTGAACACGAGACGAAAGGTAGATTGGCTGACTGAAAAGATGCATGCCAGGGATTTCACAGTTTCTGCTCTGGTAAGAGGCATGTTGTTTGATAACTTTATTGGGGGTCAATATTTAGTTTTTTACAAATCATTTTTGTTTAATTTAGCATTTAATTACTGCAGGAACTAGTTACAATATAGCTTTGAAGTGCTATGTTGTCGTTCCCCCTGCTTAAATTAAAATGTTTTTTTACTATCCCTGTCTGTTAAATGCCATAGCAGCCAGGGATGCTTGATCTCAAACATTAACTGTCTTAAAACCTTAACCAAGATTTGGCTAGGATTTTTAAGCTCATCTTTTTTCATGGATACAAGTTGAAAGTACGTAATTCAGTAGTCAATGTTAAAGCGTTTACTTAGAAGATACAGGAAAAAAGGTACTAAAATTTGGAAATTATTGTTTGCTTTGTAGCATGGTGACATGGACCAGAAGGAGCGAGATGTTATCATGAGGGAGTTCAGATCAGGATCAAGCCGGGTTCTGATCACTACTGATTTGTTGGTAACTACACATAACATTTTAAAGGGGGGATATTTCAGAAACCTCCCAAAAGCTGCTTATTTGGGAAAGGTCTTCACTTACCTTTAATCAATTAAAAGCTTTCTGGGAGAGAAAAGACCACACTCCACAGTGAACTACATCGTTGTAGTCCATTACTTATTTTGTGGTCGACAGTCAGGTGCACAGGAAGAAATAGTGGGTTTGGAGTGGATTAATGAATGTCATTTCACTTAGTCATTTGTTTGTTACTACTTTTTTCCTAGGCTCGTGGGATTGATGTGCAGCAAGTATCTTTGGTTATAAATTATGATCTACCTACCAATCGTGAAAATTACATTCACAGGTTAGTAGATGGCATATGATTGGATTGTATGTACGTATCATTGTTACTTTTATTTACTGGTATTTTGTAGCTTCCAAATAAAATCTTTCCTTCATGCTATAGACAGCCTTAAATTTTAGGGAGTGAATTTGAGGAAGAAACTGACTTTTAAGTGCTGCTATTTATATGCAGTTAATTTTGGGGGAAGAGCTCTTGGCTTAGTCAGTTAAAACAGTGGGAAAACTTACCTTGAGTCTTGCTTGGAGCGTGGCCCAAATTTTGAAGTTTTGTTAAAAGGAAAGGAAAAGACTCGCTTTAAATTGGAATCGGAAAAAGGGTTTAGGTCTTGTGGCATTTATATTTGAGCCTTAGTTTTTTAAGACTCCGTGTTTCTCATTCATTGCTCCTGTGTCTTGTGCTTTCTTGGTGATTTTTCTCTAGTGGGATTCTCTCTTGGTGTGTTCTGGTAGTAACCGAGTTTTGTGTCCCTGGCATATAGTTATAGTGGCTTGATCCCTAAATAAATTAAATTGTGCTTTGTTACTTGATGTAAAAAAAGACTTTTTAAAAAATACAGGAGTCGATAGCAGCAGTTGATGACGTGAGATGGCACTCAGAAACGGCGTGACGTAATTTAGGACGTGGATTCATAAACGAAACAGCACACTGTTTGAATAAAGAGCGAGTCGGTATTTATATATTTGTTTTTCTTTTGTCATGATTATTTGATATTTTTTTAAGTTCCCAACGTCCTAGCCAAAAGCCATTTTGTTGTGTATTAGCCTTTGTATATTAGGTGGTTTGTCTGGTTTCTATGAAGGAAGGCAGATGTTGGGTTTAAACCACATTTTCAGTAACTTGTAGTGTGGTTTGTGTGTGAAACTGAGCAAAAAGCAGTGATAAGTTTGGGTTTCCATACCAAATACTTGGGAGAGTAAGGAGTTAAGTTTTCCCACTGAAAAGAATTGTAAGTCCTAGAAAAAATAGTTAACCTTCAAGCTGTTTACATTTACAGTCTACAGTTCCAGTGGTGCGTCGAAATGGAGTATATAACAATTCTTTCTGTTTCATTCCTGGAGTTTACATCTGTCCCAGGCTGACCATCGATCTTTGCCCACTTTGGTATGGGCTTAATTCACTACCCCAAACAGAATACTGTCATCTGCTTAAAATCACAATGCTCAAGACCTGAGATCTCATTTTGCAGCCAGACACAAGCCTTGATCTGCTTACTTTTGGCACTAACTGCTAAGGAAGATCTTTTTCCCTCATCTAGATATTTTGATTTAGCAGCTAGTGCTCCAAATAGAAGCACTCTATTACCTTGGCAAATAAACAGCAGCTGGTTAACAAGTGGATCATCTCCTTGTGGGCTAAGGAATATATTATAGTTATTACTGTTTTTCTTTTATGCAGAATTGGAAGAGGTGGTCGTTTTGGGAGGAAAGGTGTGGCTATAAACTTTGTTACTGAAGAAGACAAGAGGATTCTTCGTGACATTGAGACTTTCTACAATACTACAGTGGAGGAGATGCCAATGAATGTGGCTGATCTTATTTAATCCCTGGGATGAGATGGTTTTGAATGCAGTGCTCGCTGTTGCTGAATAGGCGATTCACAACGTGCATTGTGCTTCTTTCTTTGGGAATATTGAATCTTGTCTCAATGCTCATAACGGATCAGAAATACAAGATTTTTGATAGCAAAGCGACTTTAGTCGTGAGCTCTTGTGGGGAAAGAGCTACTGGCTTTCTCCTTTAGAGTTAGACTGTTGGGGTTGGGTGTAAAAGATATGGGGTCTGTAAAATCTTTCTTTATTAGAAATTTATTTCCTAGTTCTGTAGAAATGGTTGTATTAGATGTTCTCTATCATTTAATAATTTACTTGTGGACTAAAAGATATAAGTGCTGTATAAAATCAGCCAATTATGTTAAACTAGCATATCTGCCTTTATTGTGTTAGTCAGTAGACTGAATAGGAAAGGCTTTTCAAATGGACTAATTTTTTTTTAAGAAAGCATTTGAATGCATTTTGTTTGGTATTGTATTTATTCAATAAAGTATTTAATTAGTGCTAAGTGTGAACTGGACCCTGTTGCTAAGCCCCAGCAAGCAATCATAAACTAGGTAGGGTTAAACCCAGTAAAATTGCCATATTGCACATGTCTTAATGAAGTTTGAATGTTCAATAAATTACTTGTATATTCACTTTGAATTCAAAATGATTGCTCTTGTTTAACTTATTGCCAGCTGACATCAATGGGTTGAGAAAGTCCTTTAAAAGGGGTCTTAAGGGATTTTACTCCCAATGAAGGGAGACCCTCCCCCCTTACCCCCTAGTATATTTAACTAGGAGAGCAATCCATAAGGTGGTAAGTAGAGAAAGTAGATTAGTTATACATCAAAAACTTTATTGCCAAAAAATGTACAGAAACACTGGATTTTCAATTCACGTTGTGAGTTAACTGCTGCATCACTGTAGCACAGAGACTGATTAACTGTAAATGTTCATCAGCACCATCAGCTAGGCACTTGTCTACTTCCTGAAAGGCAAGAAAAAAATTGGTTACACTTTTTAAAAACCCAGACTTAGCATAAATGTTAGCATAACATGAAAACTTACTGCAAGTTTCTCTGTGATGATGGATTTCTGCTTATCGGTGAGGTCATCTTTTTCCACCACTACATCATGGAGTTGGTTTATAAGCTGAGTTGCTGCATGTCCCTCATCAATTAAATCCTATTAGAGGCATAAAAGGTTAGTTTTCTCCCCCCCAAATTCTCAGTGTTTTTAACCATAAAAGAAAAACTTAACCTTAACGACGGCTTCCAGTTTTTCAAAAGAGCCACTCTGACAGGCAGAAAATATACCATTAATTGTTTCTGTAGGTACCACCTAGAAAGGAAAATAAGGTGCCAATCACATCAACTTGCCTGTATTTATATAACACACGTAGTGACAACAGATTGCAAGATAAATACCCCAGTGAGCACATAAGATGGTTTGAATGTTTTTTTAATTTTTGTTTTAAACCAAAACCACTTGAACTCATTCCTCCAGAGACAGGCAAACCAAATGTTCTTCACAGAATTTCTGACTCTGCTTGTATTGTCTATGCCTTCCCATACTTCTGTTGATTTACAGTAGTGATTCCATTACGTTCATAAATTTACACTCTATGGCATTTACTTTAATTTTCTGTTTGCTGATGAAGATAAAAAATCAAATCCCTTTCTCAATATTTTGCCTCTATCCCTTGGTTGGTCTAACCCTTATTTCTTTCAACTTCAACTCAACTATTTCTATTCTTTATATGACACTGAATTCCCACATAGTGGTTTATTTTCAGAGAGGAAGAGAGTACAACCTTTTAATTACAATTTCTAACCTCTTATCCCTAACTGGGCGTTTTTGAAAGAAAAATTTCCTTCCAGGATGCTTCCACTTTTTCGTTTCTGGACAATGCATCTTTGTGGCATGGCAATGGTACTTAAATAACTAAGTAACAATTTCCCAACTATGAGGAAGACTAGATGAGCATCCTCTGGTGGCCTTGACTTGGGCAAGACCCACAGAGGAGCACCTGAGAGACAGCTCAATCAAGGCCAGGGAAGGGCAAGCTGAAGTTCACCCCTGAACTTTTCTCATCTTAGGGCTATTGTATCAAATGAGCAATCAAACTTTGAAAGGCTGGATGAAATGTTGGTCTTTAATGACAAAAAGCAACAAAAACATGAGATGTCATATAGGTTGGCTTTAATCAGATTGTTGTCTTACATCTGACTAAGCTGCATAGGAAGAGGTTCCTTATTCTGCTTGACCCCACAGGGGTCAAGTACTGGCAGCCCATACACACTTAAGCTCAATTTAAAGAAATTTTTCAAATATTGACAGCCATCCAAAAGTGAAATGGGTTACTTGTCCCAGGTCCAGTTCCTCTCCTGTGGGCTGGGGGTGCTCTAGAGGCAGTTACTATGCTTGAAGATGTCCCTTCCCTTTCAGGGACTCCTTTGATGGGCAGGGAGTGTCTGAGATAGTGATGACACCTTAAGATACTTGACTGAACGGGCTGTACTCTGCCCTTGGCCAAAGGCTGAGGCCATCTATCATCAGGGGGCAGGAATGGGACAGAGCAGCCCAAGGGAGCTAATGCCAACAGTTTAGCAGATAAGGTGATGATGGCTATGTCAAAGAGGTGGAATTTAGAGAGCTCACCAATAAAATCTTGGGCATCCCTCTACATGTGTCATTTACCTAATGTTACTCCCCTAAGACATGAGCCGTTGCCTCCTGTGGGCTGCCAAATCACAAGCAGCCCCAGAGTTTGTGTAGAACAGTAACGTCATTCAGAGCAAAGTTGCTTCCCCAGTATTTTCTACTACCCACAAAAAAAGGGCAAACTACAATAAAGGCCCCCCAATTATGCAAACAGACTGAAAAGAACTGAGAACATGCCAGTGCTCCTACCCCAGCAATCTCTGTGATCACCTTCTCTGTGACTTCTTGCCCACCTGTCAATCGAGTGGCACTTTGAAGAAATGTGATGGCTTTTCGTAGGTCTCCTTCTGACACTTTTACAAGGTAAGATATTCCCTAAAAGAGGGAAAAATAAAGATGTTCTCCTGCACAAGCAATCTTGGCAAATACCAAGCCTAAACATCTAAATGAGATTCATCCATACGGGAAAAATTACAGCCTTAAAATTCCAGATCCTAAGCATTTTTTCTTATGTTTTCCTGCTCCCTTAGTACTGTTTTGTAGACACCTGTTTACTCTTGAAATAATGAGAGGAGAAAATCCAATCACAGCGTTAGTGTGAATGGAGCAGGTGAGTGCAAAGGTGTGAGCATCCTGGCCTGAGAGCTCAATTCACATAAGAGTGACAGCAAGGAGATGGAAGAAATCCCTTCTGAGCTCTTAAAAAAAAACAAAACCCTTTATATTAAGATGTCAATCATTCTCTATCTGAATTAAAAAGTTCGCTCTTGTTCGGTTGTGTCCGACTGTGACTCTATGGACCATACTGTCCATGGCTGAGGGCCAGATACTGGAGCAGTTTGTCATTTCTCTCTCCAGTGGATTAAGACAAACAGAGGTTAAGTGTCTAGCCTAGGGTTATGCAGCTAGTGAGTGTCTGAGGCTGGACTTGAACTCAGGTCTTCCTGACTCCAGGCCCAGAGGTGTATCCACTGAGGCACCTCACTGTCTAGGTAGAGCCAGTCATAAAAAAGAAACTTCAATCCCATTACAAAGGTCTAGGGACTGCAGGATTTTCCCCTTGTACAAAAGTGTCAGTACATCAAATACTGGTTGAAACAAATGGGCCAAAACTAGGAGGAGGTAATGTTTTCGTTAAAGTAAAAATATGTATCCAGGATTTGGAGAGAGAGAGAGGGAGAGAGGGAGGGAGAGAGAGACTGTGTGTGTGTGTGTGTGTGTGTGTGTGTGTGTGTGTGTGTGTGTGTGTGTGTGTGTGTACGTTTATATATCTGTGTGTGTGTGTGTGTGTGTGTGTGTGTGTGTGTGTGTGTGTTACCTTCAATGATTCCTACTTCATAAGAGCAAATTCGACAGCAATCCTAAGACACAGATAAGGTTCCTCTGTGTTCCAGCTACTGCCAACTGACCTGACCTCCATCTGTACGATGGCCTACTAAAGGCATATCAGGCATTTCAGCTTTCATAGCTTCTTCAAATAACATGCACAGCAATTAGGTCCTAGTCACCCTACCTCATTACTGATTTTCACGTTTTCCTTCTCAGAGATGTCTAGTAATCTCTGATGTTGAATTTTATCTGACAAAGGCTTGAAGCGAAATTTGGAACATCGAGAGGTTAAGGGCTCAATTATCCTGTAAGAAAAAAGGGATCAGGTTGAAAAAGAAGTGACTGTCTACAGATAATTTCTCAAAAAGTAGGTTTATCAAGTACAGGTTAAGCCCTCAGCTAAGAAGAAATCCCAGCATGTCAGGAACCTGACCACCTCCAAAAGTTGTTTTGCTTGTTCTTTAACTTAGCTATCAAGGAAGGCAGTGACCAAATCGTCCTGCCTAGAAGAAAGGCAGCACACATACCGACTAACATAATTGCAGATGAGGCAGAATCGAGTTGTTTTGGACTCTTTCTCCATCGTACGTCTTAAAGCGGCTTGGGCTGCAGAGGTCATAGAGTCAGCTTCATCCAGAATTACAATCTTAAAAGGAGGACATGGCTTCCCACTATATCAAAAAGAGAAGGTCAACAGTAACCCAGAGATGCTTCTCACAATGTACAGCAACTCTGAGTCCTGAAAGCATTCTATCCGAGGAACTGCTAGCAAAGTTGACCACTGGCTGTTGATTTGTCTTTAAAATATCCCTCACCCCTACCCTAATTCAGCAACATTTTAAAAAATCTATTCTGCTATGAAATTAAAATATTTCCACACATGCCAAAAAAATTAAACTCTTGATTTGTGATACCCAAAGGCAAAAGAAGACAGTGGACTTTTCTAATTTAATTCATGCCTAAAAGCAATCAGAAGTAAAAATTTCATTTCTCAAGTATAAGAGAATTGATTCAAATTTTAAGAATACAAGTCATTCCTTAACTGACATATGGTCAAAGAATATGAAAAGGAAGTTTTCAGATGAAGAAACTAAAGGAATCTACAGTCATATAAAAAAAAATGATCTAAATCATTACTAATTAAAGAAATGCAAATTAAAACAACTCTAAGGTATCACCTCACACATATCAGATTGACTAATACGACAAAAAAGGAAAATGATGGGTGAGGGACAAGATGTGGGAAAATTGGAACACTAATGCATTGCTGGAGTTGTGAACTGATCCAATCACTCTAGAGAGCAGTTTGGAACTATGCTCAAAGCTATAAAATTGTGCATACCACATTGATCACAGATTGGCTAATATGACAAAAAAGAAAAATGATAAATACTGGAGGGGATGTGGGAAAACTGGGACAGTAATGCACTACTGGTAGAGTTATGAAATGATCCAACCTTTCTTGAGAAGCAATTTGGAACTATGTCCAAAGGTCTATAAAGTTATGCATATTCATTGACTTAGCAATACCATGACTAGGTCTGTATCCCAAAGAGATTAAAAAGAAAAGGATGGGAAAGAACCTATTTGTGTGGCCAAGAACTGGAAATTGAGAAGGTGTCCATCAATTGGCTAAACAAGTTGTGATATATGATTGTATTGGAATATTATTGTGCTATAAGAAATGACAAGCAGGATGACTTAGAAAAAACCTGGAAAGATGTATGTGAACTGATGCAAAGTGAAGAGCCAGGAGAACATCGTACACAGTAATAGCAATACTGTAAGATGAAGAACTTTGAATGACTTAGCTATTCTCAGCATACAATGATTCAAAACAAGCCTAAAAGACTCATGATAAAAATGCTATCTTTTTTGGAAAGAACTGATACTGTCTGAATACAGACATTCTCTTTTGCATGCACACAAAATGACTAATATGGAAATGTTTTACATGATTGTTATGACCTCTATCAGATTACTTACCATCTTAGGGAGTGGGAGGGAGGGACAAAATTTGGAACTCAAAACAAAAAAAAAAAACCAATAAATGTTAAAAATTGTCTTACATGTTATTGAGGGAAAATAAAATATTATTTAAAACTAAAGCAATCAGACGTTTTAAGGTATGTGGAAGAATAAGGTGATCCTTGCCCTTTTCACCTGAACTACCAACTCCTACCCTCACCAATACTGATCTCTGAAAAACAGTAACAAAAATCTCTATGAGGGAAAAAGACACTGAATGACCACTTGAAGGTTAAATTTCAGTTTAAACTGTACAAAAATGGGATTCAAAATTAGAAAAGACTCATTAATCTGGGTATATTATATTTGAAACAAAAGGGTACTTTAGGGAGACTGTGACCTGCCATAGAAAAGAAAAAACTTGGCTTACTTACTCTGATCGACTTCCTGACACAGTTAGTTGAGCAAATGTCTTTACTTTCTCCCGAATAACTTGTATCCCACGTTCATCTGATGCATTTAATTCAAGAACTCTTTGTCGGAAAAGCTCAGGTCTGTAATATTAAGAAAACTGAGGATCATGTGCCATTATTCCACTCAACCCATTTCTTTATATTTCGTGTTTTGTGGCAGTTTAACACAACTATACCCTAGTGAATAACACTTTTTTTGGGGGGAAGGAAATTGGGGTTAAGTGACTTGCCAGATTTGAACTCAGGTTCTCCTGACTCCAGAGCTAATGCTCTCTCTGTTGTGCCACCTGGTTGCCCCACAAATAATAGTTTTAACAATGACCCAGATCATTGGGGCTGGAAGCGACCTTGGAGATTACACAATCTAACCTTTACATTTTACAGATGACCTGAGGAGGCAGAATGCCTCCCCTAGGTTACCCATAATCAGCAGCTCACCTCTAAGATATTCCCAAACTATTTTCTACCAGCATCCCCATTATTGTTCTCATTAGATAGCAAACCTCTCAGATCAGAACTTTGAATTAAGACACACATGCACATCTGACTGGTCCTTCTCAGTATACTCTGTTGGATCAATGTCCACATCCTGCCTCCTTAGTGTGGGTGTTTCCTTTCCATTATTGGTTTTTCTTATCCACTCTCTTGAGATCAGTTCACATCAGTTCACATGTTCAAGAATTAACCCTAGGCAGAAGACCATCCAATCTGTAAATCCAGCCCTACCCTCTGCCCTGAATTCTAATCCATTGACTGTAGATCTGAGCATCTTAGTGGGTTGACAGTGCAGTAAGAGCCAGTTGTCTGAGATGGGGGACCAAAAACTAATGAAATTTGGGCTATGTGAAGAGGCATGACTTCTAGGAATAGAGAAGCTGTCATCTGCACTGACTGAACCACCAGTTTATATAGGATACAAGGGCAATCAGAATAGTAAAAGGTTTTTGAGCCTATGTTGTATGAGGATTGAAGAAACTGGAGATATTTAGCCTGGAAAGACAAGGCTCATGGGAGATGTGAGAGCAGTCTTTAAATTTCTGAAGAACTGTCATTCAGAAGAGGGATTATATTTGTTCTGTTTGGCCTCATACTGTAGAATCAAGAGCAATGATGTGTTCGTCCTTCGTTGCCGAAGAAGACCATGCCATCAGAGAAATGATGACGTGACTTGCACTTGACTTTGTTTTGAGTGAGGGAGGGCTGTGCAGGTCACCAACCTCACTTCTCCAGAGCCATCTGTATCCATTGACGAGATATTCCTCAGGATGACTGGAGATGACCCAGGATGAGGCAACTGGGGTTAAGTGACTTGCCCAAGGTCACACAGCTAGTGAGTGTCAAGTGTCTGAGGTGGGATTCAATGGATATACACTGAGAAGTCAACTTAGTATCAGAAAAAGCTTTCCTAACAAGAACAGCCTTCCAAAAATGGATTAGGCCATCACTGGAGCAGGAGAGTAGTTACTGTTGCCCCTCACTAGAGGATTTCAAGCACAGACTGGATGGCTAATAGCTGAGGGTGAGGTGATGGGGATTCTTTTTTTGGTATGGGTCAGTAAAGGTGGCCCAGGGTCCCTTCCAATTCTGAAAGCCTGTATTTCTGTGATCGTGAAGTGCCTGCCAGTACCTCCCGAGAGATTTCACAGGCTCTCAAATGTCCAGGGCAGAACTTACTATCTTTGCCCCTGAATTTGTTCATCCTCCAGCTTTCCTTATTTGTGTTGAGGACACTGCTATCCCCTGCTATCCAAGACTGTAACTTCTGATTCACCCTTTATTTTTCCTCTTTCCTTCACTCTCCTAGATCCAACATACTGGCTATTCTGCTTAATTCTCCCTGCATAACACATGCCACAGTTCCCTTCTATACTGCCACATAACCACCAGCTCTCTTGTTCAGGCCATCACTGCTCCCCTGGATTTCTGTACTAGCCTCTTTCTTCAAGTTGGTCCAATCTCCACCCCATTTGCTCAAAACTGGTTAGTGACTCTTCACTGCCTACAGAGTAAAATACAAGTTCCTAAGGCTTTCTATATTCTAGCTCCAACCTATTCTTCCAGTCTTACTGTATCTTCCTTTAAACTCAATTTTATCCAGATTGGACTACTAACTGATCCCTGAACTTCCTATTTCTTCTCCATCTCCATGTACTCATATGAGCTGCCCACCCATGCTGGGAATGCCCTCCCTCATCTCCATTTCTCAGAACCATTCTCTTCCTTCAAAGTTCAGCTAAGGCTCCTGTTCCTCCTCCTTCATGAGGCCTTGCCTTCGCCGCTCCAATTTTCCTTGTATTCATCCCATTCCCCCAACTAGTGTAAACTTCTTCAGGGTATCCCTGGTACCTAATAGAGCATTTTGTACACAGCAGGCACCTCATGTTTCCTGAATTTGCCTGAATCACCACATCCCAGTGACCTGCTATAAGCTGCAATTCAGAAACAAAGGACACTGGCATACCCATAGAGCTCCCTCGCAGCTGCCAGAATGGTGGAGGTTTTTCCAGTGCCAGGTGGTCCATAGAACAAGAGGTTGGGGAGCTGTGGAAACACAAGGTTGGAGTTTACTGACACAGGTCGCACTCAGCAGAGGCATATGGAAATGACCCTGAGAGGAGGGTGGATGAAGCAGCAAAGCCAGGTGAGTGCCGTCCTCAGTGCCCTGAGCAGTCATTAGATTTGCTCTAAGAACCCCCTCTTTTTTTTGGGTCCCTTTGCTTGGTGGAAGAAGTAATGTGAGATGCTCAACATATCAGAGCTTATATGAATTCAGTGTTAATGTAATTTTTTTCAATCCTGCTCTACACCAGGGATTTCCAATTTTTAAGTCACAAATACCCTTATTATGTGGAAAAAAATGTCCACAGATGTGCTTCCCCCCAGGTCTCCTACCCTAGGTAGCTCCACTGATGGAAAAAATCCACAAGGACAAAAAACTGCTATGAACCCAAGGACTGGAAAAGGGTCTGGACGTGATTCCATTGCAATGGAGAAAGTCACAACAGGAAATCCCACCTACTCATGGGGCTGGCACCTGTTCATATCGGAGGCAAGACTTGAACCCAGGGCTTCTTGGCTCTGAGGCCGGCTGTCTCTTCATCACACCATGCTTCCTCTCAGCAGGTACAAACTGAACTAAATGGATGCTTTTGTCCCTTCTAATTCTGAGGTTGTAATTTTGTGAGATATACTTCTCACAATAACTTAAAGCTTCTCCACTCACCCACCCACAGAGAAGCAATTCAATGCTTGGGGGTGGCGGGTGATGGCCTGAAGAAGGGCATCACTCTGCCTCCTTTGTCCTCTACTTCCAATGCCCTCACTTCTAAGTGAGTCCAAAATACACGTGTTCCAGCTCCTCCTCCAGGTATTCTCTGTCCTGCTCTACCCTGTGGAAGGTGAGCATGTGGGGTGGTAGAGGGTAGAAAACAGACAGTAACTGGCTTCTTCTGTCAGGGGCTGAGTCTCCCCCTTAGGCCTTTCACTGTGCTATTCAGAAATAGCACTGACAAGCTGTGCTGAGTAGGAACTACATAAAGTAATGCTTACTTACACTTTTCAGTTGCATTTTATTGCTGAACCAGAGGTCTACTTTTTTAAACAGAGTCTATTTAAGAGACTAAGGTCTATGACAGGCCTATCCAAATTTAAGGGCTACATTGAAGTGCAGACAAACTGTTGTCTCCTGTCTCTGTATGTTCTCTCCCCCTTAGCAATGTCACCTGCTGCCTAGACATGGTCTCCGAGACCATGGTTTTAATTATGGCTCTGCCACTTACTCCTTAGGTGTCCTGTCATTCAACTTCTCTAGGTCTCACCGTTCATTTCTGTGGGTCTTGACTCCCAAACTGGAAGGAAAGATTCTCAAGTGAAATAACTATTCCTAGACTTCTTAGTATCTACGCAGAAGCCCTGGTTTGGCTCTGTACATAGATTGGGCATTCACTAAAGTCGTGCTGAATCAAACTACACTCCAACCCAAATCCTGAAGTTAGCTGGTAGATACTCCCAGGAAATGCTGTCCTGTCATTCTCTCAACCCACAACTAGTTAATAAATACATACCATGGGCCAGGCCCTAGGGTGGAGAGAAAGAGTGTCATCAGGTGAGACAATATCTTAGAAAGCTATGGTTATGAAGAGTGTGCTCTAAACCCCAAGACTGTGGTGAGGACCAAATGAAACACTGTTTGTAAAGGACTTGGCACAATACCCAACGCATAGTGGGTGCTACACAAATGCTAGCGATTAATAATCGATGGAACTGTCAAGCTGGATCCCATGGAGCCACCACCCACTGGCTGGGAATTTGGACATTCAGTAGGAGGAGCCGGTGGTCGGACAACCTGAACAGAGACAGAAATGGTGTAAATGGTGTGTGCGTCTGTTCTGGGGTTCTTGACGGGACGGTTGCGTGATCAACGCAAATGCCTGGGTTATCTGTGTTCTCATGGTGATCATTGGACACAGCTACATGGAAGTGTAAATTGTTCTGATGATGCCAAGGACTTGGTATGAGAAGTATCAATCCCACTCTAGGAAAACATTTCCAAATGATAAGTTAAACAAGGTTCAACTCACGTCTGCTCCTTGTAAAGATTTCTTCAACACTGCAACTACCTCTTCCTGAAAAGCAACTTCATCCACACATTTGGGACGGCTGGGGAGAAAAAAATTGGCATTTTGTTGTTAGCAGAGACACTGAAAAGTTCCATGTGTTAGTAGTTGCTAAGAAGTCAATTACAGTCCTTGATACGTACTAACAGAAGGGGCAGAGGCAGACTTAGGAAGTGGAGCCAGGAAGGACAGGGATGTATTGTTACTGTTACAAAGAGATGTGCAGGGACGAGGATTTCCTTATACTTTCTAACTAGTTGGTCTGTCACATTGTAACATCAAAGTAAAAGGTTTTTCCAGCCTTTGTCGATCAGTTTGTGCCTGACTCTTTAGGAACCCACGTGGGATTTTGAGGGCAAAATTCATTTTACAGTCGAGGAAACTGAGGCAAACGGTCACATGGCTGGTGAGTGTCTGAGGCCTTTCTGGATGCAGACCGGTGCTCTGCCCTGTGCACCACCAGGCCGCCCTTACTACAAAAATCAGGTGAGACGTCTTGTCCAAAAGCAGTGTAGTAGCGCGGTCCCAGGAGCTGGGCAGGGGCGGCCACAGCGCTGGTGCCCCGCCAGGCGATCCCAGGGGCCCGGATTACACCGACATAGCCCCGGCCGGCGGGGCACGGCCTCGTGGGGGGCCCCGGGGCCCGTATGTCCACGCCGAGGGCGGCGCCAGGGGCCCAGCACCCCAGGGCGAGCCAGCCTACGGGAAAGTGCGGCTCTGCCGGCCTGGTAAAGTGCCGCTTCCGGCCACCAGCGGCCCAGAGTCGGCTCGGCCGGGCCCACGCGGGGCCGTGACGGCGGGGGGGGGGCGGGGCTCTTACTATTTCTCCACCCAAGGCACGGGCTTGGCCCGGCGGCTCTCGGCGCTGCTGCCCGCGGGGGCTGCGGCTCCTCGATCCTTCGTGGGCGGCGGCTTGGTGCTGAGGGAGGCGGGCCCCTTGAGGAAAGCCTGCATGGCCGCTTGGCCCTGCCCGGGGAAGGCCGGGAGGCGGGATCTGTCCGGAGCCTCCGGGCACGCGCCCCGGGGACCACCCGATAGTGGAGCTGGAGACCCGGGGAGCCGAGTCACGCACACAGGACGAGGGCGGCGGCGGTTGCCCTCCGGCCCTCCCTGGACAGGCGCTGAACGACCGGGCCCGGGGTTGCTGTCGGGAGGCCGCTGCCCGCTCCCGGTCCTGGTCCCTTACGTCTCCTCTCACTCCTGGGCGCCCAGGCTCCCGGTTCCCGCCACCGAACAGCCTGCTGGGAGCTGGCACATCACTTCCGGTGAAGGAGGGGCGACCAAGCTGGGAGGCCGTGAGCTCAGGCGGGGGTTTGGGAGGGGATCGGCTGTCCCTGGAGGGCTGGGACACGCCGTGGTTTTGCCTTTCTTTATGTCTTCATCGCTTAGCAAAGACGGCTCAATAAATGCTCGTGTATCGACCGTCACTGTCCCGCAGAAGTGCTCGGAGCCGGCCTGGAGCCCTTCTCAAAGATGGCTTCGAGGAGGGCCACGCCGCACCAGCACGCATGCGCTGGTTTCCTCTCACCCTCCCGCCCCGCATGCGCAAGATGCTCTGAATGTCTCCCTGCTGGCTCTGGGGCTCGACTCTGTGAAGGCACTGACGGCTGAGACACGTACTGGATATTTTTGTGTCAAACAGGACGGCCTGTTTGGGAAGCGTCACGTGCGTCTCTCCCCGATGCTAAGAGCGGGCAGGGGGAGTCGAGGAAAGGGTTTCTGTGCTCCCCCTACACTCTGGGCATTCTCCCTCCTAGCCCGCTAAACTTGCCTCCCCGTCCCGCCCCGCCGCAACACCTTCTGATTGGTCCTACCTCAGATCCCCAGGGCCAATCGGAACAAGGACCCGAGCCCCGCCCCCATCTCGTCCAAGCCTGCGGCCTCGGTTAATACCTTGCCCTCCAGGTTATCTGGCTCCTCTGTTTCCTTCTGAACTCCCTCTTGTACCTTAAAGAAAATGCTTCAGTGGCCCTTTCCTTCCATCCGTCAACACTATCACTTACTCCTCTCCAAATGGCCTTCCCTCGAGGAGAGAGCGCGGTGGGCGCTGCCCGAGCTGTGGTTTCTGGCCTTTCACGTCTCTGGACCAAAGGCCAGCCCGGGGCCCCTTCCAAGCCAGAGAGAGAAGAGGCTCCCGGAGAGATGAGTTGGGCCTGTGGGAGAATGTGAACAAAATGCTAAAACAGATTTTAGTTTACGTGGAAGCTTGGTCCCGTCTTGACAAAGGTCGGTGACTTCTGGGATCCCGAATGTTGAGAGCTGGGAGAATGGTAACTCAAAATCAGAATATGCACAGGGCCCCCTCACAAACCATCTAAGGCTGTCCAGCGGGCATCCCATGACTGGGAAAGGTCCTAAGCTAAGGCATCAGATTCCTCTGCCGACTGGAGACCTATAGCCAGCCGCCTGGGAATATAACACTCAGGCCGGAGGCAGTTTGGCCCAGACCCCCACCACTGTCGCTGGAGTCACTCTATGCCCAGAGCCTGGGGTATTTCCCATACTCTCCTTCTGAAATTTATGAAGTTTTTGTAGAAGTGTGCAGCTACAATCACCCACAGATCGTTTATCTTCCTGTGGCAGAAAAAAAAAGAGGAGTTATTGATGAAAGGGGCTAGGAATCCAATGATGTTGACTTGTTAATTTCTGGACTCGTACTGGCAGCAAAACAGCCCCACTCCCAAGGCTGGGTGCCCGCACGTGGCAGCCTGGGGACTCCTGGCATTGTAGTAAAAGGTGCTGACACTCTCCTATTTTCAGGTTGGGGATGAAGTCCCAAAATGCCCCTTCTGATCAAGGTCAAGGAGTGGTCTTTGTTGCAGAGCCCCAAGAATTTCAAACAGCAGACATGCTGACCTCTGTTGGATGTCAAGGCCATGGCTCAGGGCAAAGGAGGCCCAGTGCAGAAAGGAAGAAAGGACTACAAATGTCTGATATTTTTATTAGGACCATGATCATTGTTAAGAGGCCTCACACTAAGCTGATCTAGCTACAGGATTTATTGATAAGACCCAGGAATGAATTTGCTAGGTCAGTGACTAGACAAGTCACTTAACCTGTGTCTGCTTTAGTTTCCTCAATTGTAAAAATAACACCTACTCTGCAGGATTGTTGTGAGGGTCAAATGAGATAATATTTGTAAAGTGATATGCAAACCTTAAAGGGCTATTTAAATTCTAGCTTTTATCATTATGATAAAAGGGATTCATTAGCCACACTCACTCCTCTCAGAGTACAACACTCAGACTTTCTTCACTGTGCTGTATCTCTGCTCTTTGGTGTCAGAGTGCAAATAGTAGGCAGAAGGAGTTGGTCTACGCTTTGGAATTCTTATCTGGAGGTAGACATAGGGAGAAGAGTCTTTAATGAATGCCCTGATGCTAGGGTGAGCACAGAGATTGACAGGCAGGCTTCCTAGGTAAGAGGGGGCTGCAGGTTCAGATCTTCATCAGCCATTCTGAATTCTTATATTAGTGTACTGCCTCTGCTCCAGATACAGGGGCCTGGGTCTGCTCAGCCTGCACACCCAATCATACTGATCCTCAAAGGCCTGATTACAAAATAAGTTCTCAGTAAATACAGACTGTGAGGGAAAGAGGAACATATGACACACATGGTATATTTCCACCAGTAATAGTCTGACCTGCCAGTCAAAGTAAACAGTAGACAGAAACAGCTAGAATAATGGATGAATTCCTAAGAACCTTTGAACACAACATGAAAGCTTCCTGTATTTATCCTTATCTAGACTACTTGTATTTGTTGTTTTGAAAGACGCACTGGGAAAGGGGGCAGCTAGGTGGCACAGTGGACAGAGCAAGAGGTGTTTTTAGGAAGACTTGAGTTCAAATTCAGCCTCAGACATTTACTAGTTGTTTGACCCTGGGCAGGTCATTTAAACTCTGCCTCAGTTTCCTCATCTGTAAAATGAGCTAGAGAAGGAAATGGCAAACCACTCCAGTATCTCTGCCAAGAAAACTTCAAGTGGGGTCACAGAGTTACATATGACTGAAAATGACTGACCAACATCAAAGGCCTTTCAGACTACTGTTCTGCAGGCCTTGCCTCACTTCTCAGGTCCAGATAATCTATAACCAGGAGTGGAGAGACATCATGGAGCATGTGGCCTCCATGTTTTTTTTCCACCAGATTCATTTACATACAGTCAAAAGGCCCATAATTGGAATGCATGTCAGGCTGTATCTGCTCTTTGGAATCCTGGCCTGGATCTGCGGTCTCCCCTTTACCTGTCTCCACAGAGAATCCCAGGTTTCTGGGCATCTCTAATTAAATCTTTACTACCTGCCACCCCAACCCCAGGGCCAATGGCCAGCCAGTGCCAGCTAGGTTGACCTGGAATCAGCCTAGAGTCATTCAACTCCAGGGGAGGTCACGGAGAACTTCGGAGAATAGAGGAAAGGGATAATGTTGGGAGAAAGCTCAACCTTTATGCTAGAAGAAATGACATCCCCTCATCTCATAGGAAGTGAATGACTGTCTAGCTGCAGCTTGAAGACTTCCAGGGATGGAAGCAGCCACCCATTCTTCTTTGGGGTGGCTCCAACTGTTAGAAAGTTTCTTACATCAAGCCTCCACTTGCCTTTTCATTCACTACTCCCTAGTTCTGCCTCTGGGCCATTTAGAACATTTCTGATTTCTCCCCCATAGACCAGCCCTTCAAACACCTGAAAAAAGCTCTTACATCCCCCAGCCCTCTCTTCTTCATTTTTCTAGCAGATCCTCATGAGACATGGAACCAAGGCCTCCCCACCATCCCTAGCTATCCTGCCCAGTGATGAATGCCCAGAATGGAACATGTGTGTCCAGCTGTGGCCTAGCCATGACCTGTATCAAAAAAGACTATCACTTCCTTATTCCCAGAAACCACACCTCCTCATGCAGCTCTGGGTCAAATTTTAGGCTGCCTCAGGACTTCTACCAAGTAGGCAATCTGCTCTTTTTCAAACAAATGGCTCTTTGATCATGAGCAGAGGGCACCATCTGAGCAAAGGTTTTTTTTACCTTCAACATTCCGACCTACTTGCCCAGTCAGATCAATGACCGCCCTCCAGGAGAGGCCTTCACCTGAACCTGCTTTGTAACAGGCTACTTTGTTCTGGTCTGTCTTAATCTTGAACCTTCTGAGTTTGTGCTATCCGGTGCAATGGAGAAAAGGAAGATGATGCTTATGGGGCAAGGGGTCATGCACTGACGAACCTTCAAAGCTGCCAACTCAAACATTCATATATTTTCTTACTGGATAAGACAAAAGTGGGAACAAAAGGTCAAAAATGCCTCCTTATTCTTAATTTCTGGTTCACTGGGAATTTTTCTTCTGTATTTGTCCTTGGCCCTGCCTGTCCTGTCTTTCTCTTTTTTAAGTTGGGGGTGTTGAGTGGCGTAGAACATTGCTTCTCAAACTCAGATACAATCCAGACCCTGTCTGCCCACCCCCCAAAAGCCCTGGGTTCACAGGTCCTAGGGCTGACCCCTAAAGGTTATTTTCTCTGGCTCATTGCCTCCATCCAGTTTACCGTGGTAAACTCTCCATATATCATTTATAAATAGGCCATGCCTAAGTTTCCACAAATGCAGGTAACAAGGGGCCCAGTTCTCATATAAACACACAAACCAATAAGTGTATATCAGATAGAGTACAGTTTTAATTTTACCTAATAAAAAATGCAGAAAGCACAAAGAATTTGAAAGAGCCCACAAAGCCATAAATAAGAGTAGCAGCTCCCTTCTGAACAAAGTAGAGTGGCACGGACATTCTAAGAAATCCTCAGATCTCTGCCACAGCCCTATATAGTATCCTCCCTCCCCCTTCCCAACCTGCTACATCCCCTGCAGTTTGGACTCTTCCCAGAACATAAACATACTCTGGGGGTGTCAGACAATAATTTCCTTTCCATTTTACCTGTGTGACACACAGAGAGAGTGCTAGACCTGAAAGTCAAGTCACAAAGCCAACAAGAAGTTATTAAGTGCCTACTATGTGCTAGGTACTGTGCTAAGCATTGGGAATGCAAAGAAAGCAAAGACATTGCTTTCAAGGAGCTCACATTCTATTAGGGCAAACAACCATACAAAAAGAAATAAATAACCACAGAGGGAAAGCACTACCATTACCAAGGACCTGTAAAGACATCTTGCAGAAGGTGGGATTTGGATGGAAGACAGAAGGAGAAAAGGAGAGAGGGTTCCATTCTTGGGGGGCAGCCTGTGAAAGCACCCAAGGTCAGGAGATGCAGTGTTTCATGTGAGAAACACTGGGAAGGTCAGTGCCCATAGGTCCCAAGAGTACATGGAGAAGACTAAGAAACTTGGACAGGTAGAAAGGGGCCAGGTTATGAACTCTAGGCACCAAGCACTTAAGTAAGCACCTACTACGTGCTGCACATTGTGCTAAGCACTGGGGACACAAAGGCAAAAAAAAAAAGTCACAGTCTAATGGAGGAGACAGCACACCAACAGCTGTGTACCAACAAGGCATAGACAGGATGATGAGAAAGATAGTTTCAGAGGAAAGGCTCTAAGATTAAGGAGGACTGGGAAAGCTTCTTACAGAAGATTGTATTTTAGCAGAGATATAAGGAAACCAGGAGGGAGAGTTCTAGGCATCAGGGATGGCCAGTAAAAATGCCTTTGGGAGATGGGAGTGTCTTATGAGAGGCACAGCCAGGAAGCCAGTGTCACTGGACCAAAAGCATACCTGGGGGAACTACGTTGTAAGAAGAAAGGTAGGAGGGGACAAAGTTATGAAGTATTTTAAATGCCAAACAGGAATTTATATTTGATTCTGGAGGGCTTAAGGAGCCACTGGAGTTGAATAAATGGGGACGAGGAGTGGATGATGTGGCCGACTTCTATTTTATTTTGTTGTAGATCAGGTATTTTATTTTATAATTTTTAGTTTTCAACATTCACTTCCATAAGATTTTGAGTTCTAAATTTTCTCCCTCTCCTTCCCCTCCCCAAGATGGTATGCACTCTGACACAGGCT
The DNA here is from genome assembly GCF_028372415.1 of Notamacropus eugenii. Classification (NCBI taxonomy): domain Eukaryota; kingdom Metazoa; phylum Chordata; class Mammalia; order Diprotodontia; family Macropodidae; genus Notamacropus; species Notamacropus eugenii. The sequence continues at coordinate 340,829,566 of NC_092877.1, forward strand.
CTATATATACATTCATATTAAACATTTTCACATTAGTCATGTTGTGTAGAATTAGAACCAATGGGAGGAATCATGAGAAAGAACCCCCATCCCCAACCCCAAAAAAGAGAGAGTAAATAGTATACTTCAATCTGTACTCAGACTCCACAGTTCTTTCTCTGGGTGGGACAGCATTTGCCATCATGAGTTTTTGGGAGCTGTCTTATTGCACTGCTGAGAAGAGCTAAGTCTGTCAAAGTCAGTTATTGCAACGTTGCTGTCAATGTGTACAATGCTTCTTCACTCAGCACTACTTCATATACAGACTTGTATTTTAAGAGCTATTTAACAGCTAAGTGAAGGATGGACTGCAGTGGGTGGAGAGATTTGAGGTAGGGAGACCAACCAACCCCCAGGCTCCTGCAAGGTTCCAGGCATGAGGTGGAGGGTTTGCACCAAAGCGGTAGCAGTGTCAAAGGAGGGAAGGGAACACATGAGAAAAGACTGGATTTGGCAACAGGCTGGTTATGGAGTGAGGGGAGAGAGAATGAGGAGTCAAGGATGACACCTGGGCTTTTAGCTTAGTAACTGGGAGGTGTCCTCAACAAGGTGATTCAGGAAAAGAGGAGGGTTTGGACATGTTGAGCTTCAACTGGCTATGTGACATCCCGTTCAAGATGACCAAGAGGCAGCTGCACGTGAAGGTCAGCAGAGAGGTCAGGGCTGGACAAGGAGATCTGACTCATTAGCATAGAGATGAAAATAGCATGCCTGGGAGTTGATGACATCACCAGGAGAAGTAACACAGAGGAAGAAGAGATAAGAGCTCCGGAGGATGCCCCCGGTGAGCAGGAGAGGCAAAGGACGCCCATCAGTGGCCAGACTGGTGGAGAAGCGCAGCTAGGGGGGCAGTGGAGAAGGTTCAGAGCCTGGGGTCAGGAAGACCTGCATTCAAATTCGGCCCCAGGCACTAATTAGCAGTCTGACCCTGGACAAAATGCTTGACCACCGTTTGCCTGAGCTTCCTCCTCTGCAAAACAGGGTAACAGCCATCCCTACCTGGAGTGGTTGTTTTCAGACCAAATGAGATACTTGTAAAGCACCCGGCATGCAGTGGTGCCAGAGACATGCCAGCTGTTGGGATGACGTCAGAAGTGGTCATCAGTAATCAGAAGTTTAGATTTGATTACGTGAAAATGAGGCTTGAGGATAATAAGTAATAAACTTATTAAAGGAGGCACAGATCGTTCCGCCCGGGTCCCGGCCCGGCTCCTCTAACCCTGAGGATTCTTTCCGTGGGCGCCGCGTGTCCACCGCTAGGAAGGGCCCTCCCCAAAGAGAAGCCCTCGGGGTTACATCGGCCGGGAGCGGGGGGAGGGCACCCGCAGCTCCCATTTCGGTAGCACTTTGGGGTTCTGCAGACGTTTCCGGCACCGTCCCGCCTCCACGTCTGTGCCCGAGCCGTGCCCCACGCCTGCAATGCTCTCCTGCCGCCATCTCGGGCCCTCCCAGCTCAGGGGCTCTCTTCCACACCGGCCTTTCCACCTCGTCCGCGCGCAGAGCGTACTCCAGAAAGGGCTGTCACAGCGGGGATCTGTCGAGGGGGTTCGGAGACCCAGAGGAGATCCACAAGGCCCGAACGGCACACAGGGAGTGAGAGTCGCGGGTGGGACAAGGACCCAGGTGCCCAGACCCTGCCTCGGACCCTCGCTCACGCCCATGGCCCAGCCCGATCCATGAAATCGAGAGTTTAGCAACACCGGGCCCTCTCCCGTGGCGGGATAAAATAGCCCGGAAGAAAGGAGCGCGTCACTTCCGGTGGGGAAGGGCGCGCCCACAACGAACGGAGGGGAGGACGCTGACGGAATCCAGCCCGCGCGGCGTCTGTAATGCTGAACCCTTATAAAAGAATGAGAGAACGCACAATAATGGGGGGAAAGGAAGTTTTCGACAAAAGATCATATCTGCGGACGTCAGTCTGGACGATGCCTTCATGCAGCATGGACTTCCCCAGATGTCTGCCAGAATAAAAAATGGCCGCAGGGAGGGCTTCGAAACTCCTCTGCGCGAGCGTATTTCCGGCCTTTGACCTCCAAAGGGCGGGGAAAGTTAGAAAAAGTGGGGGGGGGAGATGAAGAGGGTGCGCATGCCCACATCCCACGCCGGGTTTGGTTAGCGATCTTGTCCCCCGGGGGCGGGGCTCAGTGACCTTGGATTTGGGGAGGAGGAACCAGCCGCGAGGGGGCGGGTCCAGCCGCGGTGCCCAGGCCACGTGGGCTCCTGGATAGGTAGCCCTCCTGTAAATTTCATGATCCCCTTCCCCTTCCAAAAGGGACATGGCGGCAGCCTGTGCAAAGACATGGAGGTGGTAGATGAATTGTTGTATAGCAAGAAGTAAGACCGCTCGGCTTAAGAAGAGGAATTCAGGGGAGGAGTTAGAACATTCTCACCCTGGGGCCTTTACCACCTTTTGTTAGTTTTGTTTTCTGGGTGAATTTGGAGATTAGCATAATGCAGGAATTTGTGTCGAGTTTTAAAAACAAGTTCCTGAAGTTATGGAGCAAATAAAAATCGAAAGGCATGTGTATGAAAGGAGCAAGATCCCAATATTCCCCGTTTAGAGAACAGCAGGTTCAGAGACTCTCCAGGCATACCTGAACAAGAATCTCCTGCAGGAAATCCCCGGCAAGTGTGTCCACCCTCTGCTTGAAGACCTACAGTCTGTTCCCTCTGCTCCCTTAAACATTATTAGCCCAGGGGCTGTCCCTTTTAGGACCACATTAATCTCCTCATCATTATTCCCTCGTGGGAAAAGAACCGCAAGGTTTAGACAGAGATACACACATACATGTGTGTGTATATATAAGCATATGTACATAGATACATATATATTCATTTATATTCCAAGCTGGACTCCCCTTTCACCAAATGCAGTCCCACAATGAATGTGTAAATGTGTGTGTGTACACATATGTTACGCACATGCATATATACACATACATGTTAATACACATACATATGTGTAACATATGTGTATATACACACATACATGTTAATCGCAAATAGCAAATAAACCCATTTATCCAAGTCAATAATAAAACAGAAATCTGAGAAAGTATATATAAAAGAATATATACCAGATTTACAGATTGAAGGAGCTCTCTCATTGGGAGCTCAGCTCAACCAAAAGAATCTCAGATCTTGCCTAAGGGAAAAATTCCTTGAAGTTTCTAGTATAGCTAGCTAGGTATAGGGATAGGATAGGAACTACCACTTTCTCTCATACTGACTTTTTCCCAGTGTCCTTCTCTCTTTAGCAACCTGAAGAGAAATTAGAATGGCCATCTTCTATCTTGAAGTTAGAAGCCAAAAGAACTAGCATTTCTTTTCTCTCCTCTCACCAACTCTGCCCATCCCTCATTCAGGAGTGGGACATTGAGTAATCAGTCAGGAGAGAGTCTCATACAATTAGCCCTTCCTTCCTTCCTTCCTTCCTTCCTTCCTTCCTTCCTTCCTTCCTTCCTTCCTTCCTTCCTTCCTTCCTTCCTTCCTTCCTACCTGCCTTCCTGCCTTCTTTCCTGTCTATCTCCTTTGCATTCTCAGAGCTAAGTGTTATTTCGGATTGATTGAACAAGCCAATATGAAGAGAGATAAGAAAAGATCTCTGTACTCATAGATATATAGGCTGAATCATGGTACAATAGAAAGGGCATGAGATTTTGGGAATCAGAGGACCTGAGTTCAAATCCCAACTCTGCCATATACTGCCTGCCACATACTTGAGTGTACTCTGCCTGTGCCTCTGCCACATACTGAGTAATTTGGGGCAAGTCACTTAACCTCCATCCTTATTTCTTCATCTGTTAAATGAGGAGGTTAACCTTGAGGACTACTAAGGTTTACCCTCACCCACCCCTAGCTCTAAGTCTATGACTTTATGAGGCTGATTTGTCTGTATTCTTTTTGTCAGGGACTTTAGAGACAGGTTTATCAAATATCCTCTGTCCCCCAGATGGGAAACTAAGGATTAAGGTCTGAATGAAAGATCATTTGTAAATGATTCATGTCTGAAGGTCTCCCTCCCTCCCAGGTTTTATTCTATGTTCAGTGGCTGCCATTTTATTCATTCTACCTTACGGTCACTTCCAGTTTTAAATCTATAATTCCAGAATTAAAAAAATTTTTTGATTTTATTTTCTGGGTGGGAGGGATTAATTCAGTCTAGAATTCAGAAGTATGGTGAAACTGGAGCTCTCTGGGCCTGATACCTTGCCCTAATACCAAGCAGAATGAAAGGCTCTCTCTTCATTTCAAACTTAAGTGTGAAACACTGGAGTGTTCTAGATTTGGACAAAACTTCGGTGAAGAAATAGGCACAGATCAAATAAGACATCTCAGCTTTTTAGTGAAACAGTTAAGTGTACAACCTTCCAAGCATTTGAGTCCATTTCAGTTACACCACTCACCCGTGACAGATTCACTAATTCGGCAACTGACAGGTTCTTTCTGGCCAGGTTGGACAATGATTATAATTCAGTTACAGAGTTAAAAGATACTCTCAAACCAGTTCCTGAAGAGACGCCTCTTCTTCCCCCTGAACTGATTCCATCCAAATCAATTTGCTTCTGTTCTGTTGCACAAAAATAGAACTGTGGTTCTTCTACAATTTGATCACCCTTTATAAAACATCATTACATACCAGGTGAGAGGCAATGTAGCCTTGAAGTCATGAACAACTGGGTTCGGGCAGTTTTGTAAGACTCTTAAGTTAAGGTCTAGACCAACCAAAAATTGTGCCAGGCAACAAAGTCCCTGACTTCAAAGAACTTACATTCCATGGAACAGCGAGGTGGTGCAGTGGGTAGAGTTCTGGAGTGAGGAGCAGGAGAGCCCTTGGTTTGAATACTGCGTTGGGCAAGTCTAAACTGTATGATCATAGGAAAGACCTTTAACCTCTCTTTTTTCCAGGATTGTTGTGAGGATCAAGTAAGATAGAATTTTGTGAACCTTCCAGCCTGATTGAGACGCCAGCTCTCTGCAGGGGTGAAGGATACATAAATACAAGGCATAGAAAGAGAGACAAAAATTCTGGGCTGGGAAGTGGTAAACAAAATTGGGCTAAGCCTCATAAAGGCAGGAATGTAAACCTGGATGGCCACTTCCCTTAGCTTTTGTCTTTACCCTAAATGAACTTGCTTGCCAAATGAAGGAGCACCTTGGGAGAGAGGCTCGCTTCAGTGTTTCAGCCTCTGAAGAAATCCAATGATGGGGAGCTGAGGAGGGAATCTTGCAGGTATGAATATAAATATATATGTGTGTGTGTGTATACGAAGGGTATATATATATATATAAAACAACATATTTATGATATATAGTAGTATATATGGTATTGTGTATATATGCACATGCATGTATGTAAATACGTGTGTGTATATGTACACATATATGCACATGCACACACGTACACAATGCATACATGCATTGCACATACATACACGATGTATATACATACACACCTGCACATAGATATACATGCACATGAGTGTGTGCATACGTACATACATACAGTAGCTGGTCCTGAAAAGGGTAGATAACTGAAGCCCAGCAGATGGTAGCAGAGAGCAGCAGTCCAATAATCCTAAAACCACCAGGAATGCCCAGCAGAGACAAGGCAGTGGAGGTGTTTCATATGCCGTCCCATTCATGGGATGCTCTCCCTCCTCATCTTTGCTTCCTGGCATCTCTGGCTTCCTTTAAGTCCCAAATAAAATCCCATCTTCTACAGGAAATCTTTCCCAACTCCAAGTAACCTCCCTCTGTTAATTATTTCCTATTTGTCATATGTGCACACACATATATAGTATGTATATATGTATGTGTGTGTTTGTTTTCTCTTCCATCAGATCGTAGTCTCTTTGAAGGCACAGATTGTCTTTTGCCTCTTTTTATGTTTCAGTGCTTAGCACTATATCCCTTAGTGCCTGAAACATAGTAAGTGCTTAACAAATGTATGCATGTGTGTGTGTATATATATGTGTGTATACATGCATGCATGCATACATATGTATATGTAACTCGGTGGCACAGTGGATTAGAGTGCCAAACCTGGATTCAGAAAGACCTGAGTTCAAATGTGGCCTCAGACACATATGTCTGTGTGACCCTGACCAAGTCACTTCACTCTGTTTGCCTCAGTTTCCTCATCTGCAAAATGAAAAGGAAATGGCAAACCACTGCAGTGTTGTTGTCAAGAAAGCCCCCAAAGGGTTCGCAGAGAGTCAGACATGACTTAAAATGACTGAACAATGATATATATATATATATGTACTTCTCTCTCTATGTGTGCACGCACATGCTTCTGTGTATATATGTGCTTATATACACTTACAGATGTACACACATGCACGCACACATGTATAATTTCAAGTGGGAGGGGAAAGGGACACTGGGGGGTTCAGGAAGGACTTGTCTGTTGTCCTGGATGAGCCCTGAAGGAAGCTAGGAATTCCACAAAATAGAGATGAAGAGTTTGAGCAGTCCAGGTACATACAAAAGCCTGGACAAACATCTGCAGGCAGGAGATGGGAACATCATCTATAAGGAAGTGCAAGTAGCCTAGTTCTGATAGAACATGGAGCACATGGGAGATGATGTGAAGTCTCTGGAAAGAAAGGCTGGAACCAGTGATGGAGGGTTTTTTCTCTGGGTCGCAGTAGTGCTTCTCCTGAGCAGGGAAGTACAGGGCACTTTAGCAGAATCTATGTTAGCAGCTGTGTGGAGGATGGGTGGTAAGAAGGTCAGTAGGGCTAGTGCAATAGTCCAGGTAGCAGTGGATGAGGGCCTGAACTAGGGGCATGGCTGTACAAATGTGAAGAAGGGAAGGAATATCAGACATTGAGGAGCTCAAATTGCCACGACTTGGCAGCTGATTGGTGATGAGAGCAGGGCCTGGTGAGGAAGAGTGAAGGGGCAGATATGCCCCAAGTTGAGATGGCTGCCAGGGCTGCTGTGCCACAGGCAGAAATAGGGAAATTAGGACAAGGGCTGGGCTGAAGATGATTACCAGGGGATGTGTTGAGTCCAAAGTACTTATGGGACATCCAGGAAGAAACGTCAAGTTGGCTGTTGGGGGTGCCAGACTGAATTCTGGGTAGAGATGTAAACTAGATTTTTCATGTAGGAGTCATCTGCATACTAATGTAATGGAACTCATGAAGGCTGATGAAATCGACTGGAGAAAAAGAGAAGATGGTTCGGGACAGAGCTCCAGGACACGCATATGCTTTGGGTACAGAATATGCATCATGGTCCCCAAAGGGAGGTTGAAGAGAAGCAGTCAGAGGGTTTGGAGGAGAACCAGGAAACAACAGGATTATAAACGCAGAGGGGGAAACAGTTTTTGGGAGTTAGGAGTAGCCCACAGGGTCAAAAACTTCAGAGAAGTCAAGGAGGAAACAAAAATTTATTAAGCATCTACCATGTGCCAGGCCCTGGGCTAAGGACCTTACAAATTTGATCTTCACAACAACCCTGGGAGGTAGGTGCTGTTATTATCCCTGTTTTACAGTTGAAGAAACCGAGGCAGACAGAGGGTAAGTGACCTGGCCAGGGTCACACAGCTAGCAAATTTCTGAGGCTAGACTTGAACTCTCTATTGTCCACTGTGCCACCTAACTGGCACTAAGAACAAGCCACTAGATTGAGCACCGGTAACTTTACAAAGTGAAGTGAAGTCTTAGGGTTGGAAGCAAAGTATCAAGGCATTGAAAAGTGAGAGGAAGGTGAGCAACTGAAGTCAATGATGCATTGCTTTTCCTAGGAGCATGGTTCTAGAAAGGACAATAACTTGAGAGCTTGGTGTGGTTAAGTGAAGGTTCTGTCACTGAGAATAGAAACATGTTTGTAGGGTAGAAGGAAGGAACCAGCAGGTAGAAGGTGAAATTAGAGCAGTGGGAGAGGTGATTGGTGGTGGTGACTTGAGAGTTTGGTTAAAAAGGCAAACAGGCTAATTGTATATTGTTTATTCCCTTAAAGATAGCAGTTACATGATCATGGAGCCAGAAAGAAACCTCTGACTGCCTGATAGAAGAATGACCAGGCTTAAATCTGTTCTAGGACAATCCAAGGATGTCTGTGTCCCTCAGATTTATGGTCTCTATATGTGTTTAACTATACCATGAGAAAGGAATTTTCTTAATTGAATAGACTGCAAATACAATAAGATAAGAGACAAAGTTTCTTTCTTTCTCTTTTTTTTTTTTCGCCCTGAGACCTGGGTCAGGCTAAAACAATAGTTTATTATTTCAGCATTCAGCAACATCTCAGCCATCAAAAATAAAACTCTAACACCGAAGGATGGAAGGAAGACTCCTCTACAGCATGATTAGATAGGTTGCAACCAGAACTCCCCAGGTGCCACAGGCAGGGGGGATGGTGGTTATTCATTCATCCAATAAATTAGGAAGTGCAGAATTCAGGGGGCCAACTGCTCATTTCTGGGCTGGCATAAGGTCATCAATGAACTAGCCCTGCTCCAAATGCTTCTTCATCTCAATGAGCAGCTTCACACTATCCACCACCACCTGCACCAACTCCACCTCTGAGAAGCCCAGTCAGTCAGCACTGGAGATTGGACATAGCTGCTGTGTCCATATCCCCTGTCCCCCTGTTCTGCAGTCTCAGTTTCTTCAGAACCTCACCAAACTTCTCATGCTTGCCCAGGTGGAGGAGTTTGATGTGGACACCTACACGTAGGCCTGTGCCCAGGTTGGAGGGGCATGTCAGGATGTAGCCCAGGTGAAGATTCCACATAAACTCATAGTTCTTGGTCTTAAAAAGGGTTTCAATCTGGGTAAGCCCTGTGCAGAAACGTGTGAACACCACCTTCATGTTACCTCCCTTCTGCATGGAGATGACCCTCATTGATCTACACCAGAAAGGTCTTGTTATCATTGTGCCAAATGCCCCTGCCATTGGGCCAGTCTCGGGCCATGCCCAAGCTAAGAGGAGTGGGGAGGTAGGCTTGTCGAAGAGGAAGTGGTCATCAATCAGCTGCTACTGTTCTTGCTCAGTCATGTTCTTCAAAGCATAGTACTTCCCATTCAGGTCACCTGCCAGGCTGGCCAGAGCTTCCACAGAGAGCTTCTCTATGGCATGGCGCTCACCCTGGCTACAACGTGGAGACAGGCAGAATCCTCAGATGATCCAGCCAGTTTGAACACGAGAACTCAGCACATAGTTCAGTTCCAGGTCATCACCAACCTGCAGATTGTCAGGGTTAAGATCAGTCTTATGCTCATCAGAAGGCTTGTAGCCTCCATGTCAGTCCTCAATAATGGGATCAAACAGTTCCTTAAACACTTTGTAGCTCTCTTCATCTCCAGCCACACAGCCCACAGTCATGATAAATGGGTGCCCTGGGTTGTCCACACCGGTTGGATGACATCATCCAGGGTGAAGCCGTTTGATGTAGCTTTATCCCGGAGTTTTTCATAGAGCTCAGGTGTCAGCACCTTAGCCATGTGGTTGTTGTGCAAGGAGAGGTCAGGATATTACTCCTCAGCGGAGTAGTGGGACTTCAGCATGTTGTGGCTATTGGAGATTGGCATGATGGAAGGAGGCAAGGGTGCTCCGGGGGTTGCAGAGGATGAGCAGGTTGCGAGGATGCTGCTGCTGCGGTGACAGCTACGTGGGGATCGCAGGCCACCTAAGCCCGAGCTCAGTCACTTGAGTCTAGTTGACAAAGTTTCAGTTGAAATTATGACCCAGGATAACTGTGTTTTCTTTACCATTAACATGCCATAACGCAGTATATGTCCACAAAATATTAAGATATAGAAAAAGTCCCATTATTCAAGATAGTGTCTTGAGTTAAGGGTCCCATAAAGTATGCTAAGTCAACCCCATCTGGCTTTGTTGATATAAGAAGAGATATTCTCTGAGTTTATTTCAGAAAACAAAGAGACCATTAGGTCCAGCTCTTCTTCTGATTGATTAATTCAGGCTCTAGTCCTTATTAAAGTCCAAAAATGATATTAAATGATTATCAGTGGCATGGTCTCCCAGAGGAGACCAAAGACTAGAAAGGGGGTTGTCATTTTAATCGGAGACTGGAGTAAAGGGGGAGAAAATGAGGAGTGAGGTTTCGAGGGTCTGGAGATGTGGAAGGGGGAAGAGGGGCCATGGGATGAATATTCTCTGTTCTCTTGACAAAGTAGGCAGTGGAGTCTTTCACCAAGAGAGGGAGGATGGAGGAGACAGTGCAGGTGACTCTGGGAGAGATGAAAAGCTTTTCAGATGAAGTGTTTCCAACGAATCAGTCAGGGAAGAATAAAGGATTTTCATCAAGTCTTGAGAGCCCAGATGACCTAAGATTCTGTTGGAAGTGCTGGGTGGCTTCCTTGCGCAGTTATCAAGGCCTGGGCAGAGGCAGAGAGTGCATGTGGTCTGGGCTCTTTACCCATTCGCAGCTAATCGATATATTGCCTTCATGTTGACTCTGCAAATTAAGACTTTGTCAGGAAAGGCTACAGAACAAGATGAGGGTGTTGTTGAGTACAAGGTGACCTTGAGATTTCTGGATTTCAGAAATATTGGCCCCTTTTTCTTTCAATAGCACTTTGATGCATACTTGAAAGGTTTGTTAGCCTATGACTCTAATACAATGGATAATAATATTAAAGCCTTCAAGAATCAAAGAGGGAATACCTTAGACTTGAATCAGACCTGGCCTCTGACTCTTTATCAGCTGGGTGGCCCTGGGCAAGTCACGCAACCTCAGTTGCCTCTTCTGTAAAATGGGGTAATAATAGCTAGCACCTACTGTATGAGGTTTTCATGGGGATCAAAGGAGATGAAAAATGAAAAGCAGTTTACTTAACCATAAAGCGGTATGTAAGTGTTAGCTATTATTGTTGTCATTATGGTTACTAAGTCCAATATTATCTGAGCATGAAGAGCCTGTTAACATCTAGGAGAATTATGATAAAGGCAGGCTCCCGGGAGATCGAGTTATTAAGGTCTGGAAATGAGGAAGCATGTTTCAGGTATGGGGCTGGGCAGGGTGGAGGGGAGGGGTAGGAGGAGAGGGGCAGGTATTGGTCATGCAAAATCATCCAGGAGGGAGACACAAGACCGAGTGTGGTGATGCCTATTTGGCTGTAACATGAGGTATGTGAAGAGGGCTGATGGGAAATAAGCCAATGATATATTTGTTTGAAGTTAAAGTACAGAGTATCATCTGGCCCTTTTAAAGTGGAAACTTTCTCACAGAACCACATTTATTATTTGGAAACTGATTCTAAAACCAAAACACAGGAAGCAGCTTTATTCAGTTCTGAAATTGTTATTTTTTCAAGGTACAAAAGAGAATTTAAATTCCATTAATAGGAGCCAGCTTGGGAGGGGACTGTCCTGGTTGCTTGGGTATTTTTGGTAGTACAGTACTCATCCTTTTCTGATGGCTCATCTGAGGATCAGCTCAGCTTAGTACAGAGAAGCCTCATATCGCTGGGTTGGCTGCAGAATAATAATATTTTCAGCCACAGCAACCAGAGATAAAACTAGGATTTTTTAACCCTAGGGCTAAAACAATTGCAGGGTGTGGTCACAACAACAAGGCAGAGGGTGGCTGGACTTTGAGAGAAGAGACAGCTCACCCTCCAGATCTATTTATGGGTTTTAGGGGAAGGATGGGTACCCTAGGGTGGTCAGCAGGAGTGCTTGGGCCTAAGACCAAAGGATGAAGGCCCTTGAGAAGAGGTGTAGAGATGGTGGCCTTCATAAAGGAGAAGCCTACCCTCCTTGATATGAAATGTTTTCCTGAGAAATATTAGTGCCCTGGGGCAAAGGCTTTTTTGCCTCAAATCTGGCCTCAGACATTTATTAGCTGTGTGATCCTGGGCAAGTTATTAGACCTTGTTTGCCTTAATTTCTTCATCTGTAAAATGAGCTGGAGAAAGAAACAGCAAACCACTCCAGTAAGAACAAGTCAGTCAATAAACAGAAGTATATGATAAGCTTGAAGCATGTAAAGAAAGGTCAAACAGTTCTTGCCCTCAGGGAATTCACATGCTAATTAATGTTAGTGACTCTCCTGACTGCAAGTCTCTGGGACAGACTTCTAAGTCAGAAGGACAGGCTGGACTCCTTGGGTAGAGAGAGGGTTCAGACTCCCTGAAGTAATAAAACGGATTCTTACAGTGCGAGCCAACATTTTTATAGAAAGGCCCTTTAATTCAGTTCATGATCCTGTTGTTAGGAGGAATGATGACTTAGGCTGAAGCTTCAGGCATACATACAAGGCACCCCAAGCCAGTGGTGGAGCAGAAAATCCATGTCTTCCACTGCCCCATTGGAGGAAGAGTACAGCCGGCAGGCCTGCAGGCTCCCCGAGGTAGGGCCCTTAGCTGTTCTATTAAAAGTACTTTTGATCTTTCATGGCCCATGAGTGACTGAGTAAACCAGGGTATGTCGGCATACTGGAAGACTGTGTTGTCATTAACAATGAGCAAGGACATTCCAAAGAATATTGTCGTGACCTATCCAATCCAACAAACACTTATGAAGAACCTACTATGTATAACAAGCTTGTATTACTCAAGGGGTATAAGGCACTGTGTTAACACAAGGGACACAAAAACAAAATAGAAAATAGCCCCCATCCTCAAGGAGTTTCCCTTTTTTGAAGTGACAAAAATCAAGATCAGTAGAACAGAGTCCTGCAGTACAATATGCTGAGTACTGCTCTATGACATGGAAATGCATACACAAAAATGGGTGAATTGACAAAACAAACCAGGGAGTATGAAGTAGATGACCAGCTCTTGACCTTGACCCATCCTTCACCTAGAAAACTGAGGCCATTCCCCCAGCTATCCCTCTTCTCATCTCAGAAATCCCTTGACATTATCCCCACCCCCATCTCCTTCTTTACTGTAGTCTCTGATGAACCTGACTCCAACCCACTTTTCCAGTCTTATTACCTGGTACCTTTGCACTAGCTATTTCCCATACCTAGAACATACTCTCTTATCATATGTTCAGTATTGTGATTTCCTGACTTCCCTCATTATTCTGCTCAAGCACTACCTTCTACAAGAGGTCTTCCCTGCCTTTTCCCTGGTCCTCCTAGCCTCCAGTGCCTTTGTACCCCTTCTATTGTGTGTATTTGAATGTATTTTGTACATTCTTCTTATTTCCTCTGATAGAATGAAAACTTCTTGGGAGGAAAGTCTATTTAATTTATGTCCTTGTAGCTCAAGTGCCTTGGGGCAGCGAGGTGAGGGAGGGGATAGAGGCCTGGGCCTAGAGTCAGGAAGGATCATCTTTGTGAGTTTAACTGTGTGAGTTCTAACTGTGTGACCGTGGGCAAGTCACTTAACACTGTTTGCCTCAGTTTCCTCTTGTATAGAATGAGCTGGTGAAGCAAATGGTGAATCACTCCAGGGTCTCTGCCAAGAAAACCCCAAATAGGATCAAGAAGAATTGAACACACCTGAGCAACAACCTTACTTAGCCCTGCTGCCTAGGATAGTGCTTGGAACATAAGAGAAGTTTAATACATGTTTTTTGATTGGTTGATTAAATTATTATGAACATATTATACCTAGAAATTAATTTTAAGTTAAATAGTCGTAAATAAATGTTTATTTGTGGTTGTTTAAAGTGGAGGGCTTGATAAATTATTCAATAAGTTAAATAAAATATCCTGAGATAAAAGCCCCTGGGATGGGTGTCATATCTAAGGGTTTGAAAAAATGCCAGAAGAGAGAGCAACTGAAGCCTCTTGGGTGAACGTCTGGGAGGTATCCACTGAAAGTCTTAGCCATGGCTCAGAGATCTCAAGGTGGTCCAGCTCAGCCTCAGGGGAACAGTCCTATATCTCAGCTATTCCCACTGAACCTAGGGTGTGCAGCTCCTGGGTTTGTTAGATAACTTCAGCATTCGGGAGGACCAAAGCCCTGCCAAACAGGTTGGTGAGGCACTGTGAACTCTCACTCTTGATCTCCTTTGCCCAGGCTTGGGGGCTTCTGCCCATTCTTCCTCTGGGACTCAGTCTTGCCACATGTCTGGTGCATAGCAGCCCCCATTGACCAGGGCTCTGGAGAAGCCCCAGGAGGACTCTCTCCTTAGGAGGGGCTGGACACCCAGCCTGAGCTGCAAAAGAAGAGGGGAAAATATAAGAGGGTTCTTGGTATCTGCTAAGCATTTAAGAAATGCTTGTTGACTAAAAAATCAACTGACCTATCAACTATGAGGTATCATGCATGTATATGCACATGCAAGAAATATACACACAGGACTACTCACTTTGTGATCAGAAGGGGGCTGTCTGTATGCCCATGAACACACATTATGTGCACATATGAATTACACATGTAACATGTACATTAGCCATTTTTGTGACCTCTGTCTGTGAGGTATTTTTGTATATACATGTATACACATACCACAAAACATCTACGCTTTCTTTGTGTGTTATGTGTGGTCAAAATGTGAGATGATTCATGTACATATGTGCATATGGACATTTACTCTGATATGGATATCACATATGCTGTGCATGCATGTGATTCCTGTGTGTTTGATATGTGTAATAAGGGGGAGTAGTTGTGTCAGTGTGTATAAATGCACATACATTGTGAATACACCCACATAGGACTCTCTCTGATCGATGGGTATGCAGTGGAATTAGGTGTGAAATGGGTTGTAGGGGAGGGGTTGTGTAGGACAGAGTATACACCCAAATAGGCACCACACTTATAGGCATGTGTATTGTGTGTGTGTTCACACAGATACACACAACACACATCTACCTAGGTCTTCTCTCTGTGTGATATTTGTGGTCATGGAGTTTAAGTGGGTATAAGTGTGGACAAATTCAGATGCACACAGCACACAACAACACATAACTCTGTGTGTGTGTGTGTGTGTGTGTGTGTAGTTGTAGTGTGGAGGGAGACTTACATGTGTACTTGTGAACCGATTTATACAGAGAAACACTATGCATACATATATATAGATTTACATGTACATACATACACGTTTTCTCACAGTGTGATCATGTATGTGTCGTTGCAGCCTGGGGGCTTGTATGTGCATAGAAGATTGACAGCACCTTTCAAAGAAAACCACAACAGGAATTTGAGGGAGGGGCCCAGCCTCGTGGGCGAGGGTCCTTTGGACCCAGACTCACCCTCTTTCCCAGCCCCTCTCCTAAAGGCTCCTGGTACTGGGGCTCAATTGAAGGGAAGAGGGGACCCCCTAAAGCTGAACCAAGTGTCCTTCCAATGGAAGTAGGCGTCCCAGCTTCCCTCCCTTCCCCCTCTACCTTAGCCCCCTCCCCGCAGCTGTTCCTCTGCAGGAACTGGGGCGGGGCGCCAGACAGAGGAAGGAGGGGGAGGGAGGATGTCGGGCAGCCGGCTTCTCAGCCCCTCCCCACGCCTTAGCCCCAGCCTTGGCACGCCTTTGCCCACCTCCCGCCCCTGTACCCCAGCCGGACATCGAGTGCCCAAGCCGTGAGCTCCGGCCTTAGGGGCGCTGGGGGAAGGAAGGAGAGACTGTCTGTCCTGAGAGGCGGGTGCCAGAGGGTACCCAGCTTTCCCGGTGCGAGAAAAGGGAGGAGGAGCTTGGGAACAGAGAGCATCTCCCCAGAAAGCCCCAGCATCCCCTCGCCTGCCTCCTCCGCCCAGCCCCAGGCCCCACCCCCTTGCCCAGCCCAGCCTGGTGCGGGCTTCGAGGGGAGGCACTGGACTAGAGTTCAGGCTGGGCAGGGATGGGCTGGGCCGGCTTGGGCTGGGCTGCGAGATGAAGAGGCCGCCAGCTGCCCATCAGGAGGCCTCCTGGCTGCCTCCCCCGCCCACCCGCTCCAATCCCCTCTTCGGCCCTGGCTCCGGGGTTTTTCCTGCTCTCTGCACGCTCAGAGCATCCTTCATCCCAAGCGTCCCTGGAGGCAGGTGCCTGCCATCGGATCCAACTCCTGCAGCCTGGCCCCCGACTGGCTTGAGGACCACGAATCAACAAGAGCTCCCTAGGAGCGGGGGGAGAAAGATGCGCTGCTGACTCAGAACTAGCGGCTGGCGCTGTCTTTATTTCCCCTAAGACCTGCTGTGTGTGTGTGTGTGTGTGTGTGTGTGTGTGTGTGTGTGTGTGTGTGTGTGTGTGCGCGCAACCTCAGAGAGTCCACTTCACCAAGCTGCTGTTGGGCTTTTTGCTTTTCTGGGGTAATGATCCCTCCAAACGCTTTCACTCCCCGGCTGTGAGCGAGAGGCTGGGGGAGAGCAGAGCTCTGGTTCTCAGCTGGGAGTGGTACTCTCTTTGTGCCTGAAGAGTGAGTGAGTGAGCGTGCGTCCTCGGCATCCCCAGGGCTGGACACCTTTAAAATACGCACCATCCTTGTCATTAGTGAATATTCGAGAGGATCATTGGGTAGGGTTTCTGTGAAATGCTATTTTGGTTAAAAGAAGACGAAATGTCCCATCAGGAGCTCACCCAGCGGCTGGCCACAGTCATCACTCATGTCGGTGAGTAAAGCCATTGGGTTTGAGGTGGACAAGGTGTTGTAGAGGGCGTGTTTGGAGGGGAGCAGGCTGGGCTCATCCCTTTCACATGTCCCCAGGTATCCCTACTTTCCTGGCATACCCAGCCTCTGGGGGTAGGGAGCGCTGGTCATCCCCTCACTAAGGACTCTGTTCTTTATGTGCAGCTCTCTTACCTAGCCTTTCCTCTAGAGTCCTACAGGAGTCGGAGGGCATCTCTGGCAAAGCTGCTTGGTTCCCCTCCCTATACCGGTTCCTATCAGATACTCTTGGGGAGCTGTATGCTGTGGATCTTGGTTACCTATCAGCCTGGTCTGGGTCAGACCCAGGGGTATGTTTCTGATGCCCTTTGTATAAGGACTTCTTTGCTGAGGTTGGGGCTTTGACAAAGTAGCTTCGAGATGATGGGGACAAAGCTGCTTTGCTCAAACCTTAGCTGGCTGGCCTGGGCAGTGCCCATTCTAGCCATGGCTGGCAAAACTAACCCTAAAGCACAAGTGGTTGATATAACTGGATGATGGGTGAATCAGCACATGGATGCTAGCTTCTGTCTCTCAAATATTCCTTTTCTTTTTTTCTGGTCTAGCGGGGTAGTTGGTGTGGCCATTCAGCTGGAAAATGAGAAATGAATGCAGGGGCTTTTCTGTATGGGTTGGACTAGATGGCTGCTGTGGTCCCTTCCAACTCTGAAATTCTGTGATTCTACTGAAATGAATCAGCCCAGGGAGAGGAGCTATGGATTAAAGGCGGCTCCCTGGAAAAATCCAGACCCATTGATGGGGAAGCTAAGTCCAGATAATTTCACCTGGCAGAGTATCCGATGGAGAAGTGGAGAGACTGGCTCCAGACTTCTTTATCCTGAAGCTTTGGGAGATTATGGAAGTGGCCATGTTCCTCTTGACTTTTTTTTTTTTTTTAAACAGAGAGGCTTTCTTCACATTGACCCACTGACCTCTAGTGTGACCATTATTATGTCCATTGCATGGATGAGGAAACTGAGGTTCAAAAGGCAATTTACTCATGCTCACAGTGCTTGGAGCCACGAGATCCCGGTTGTCCCTTCCCTACCCCATTCCCACCTTCATCTGGAGCTCTTTCCACTTCACCTGGGGGTAGGATATAAAGGGAAATCTCATAATGAGCTTTCCTTTTTTTTGATTCCCCCTCCTCCAATTGTTAATGCTATTCAATCAATTAACCACCAAGCATTTATTAAATGCTTACTGTATGCCAGGCACTATATGCAACAATTTAGTATTCATTTTCATTTATTTATGTACACGTTATTTTTTCATTCATTTATTTACATACATTTTTTTCCTTTTTAGAATGTTAGCTCTCTGAGGACGGGCCTTTTCTCATTTTTGTCTTAGTAACCTTAGTGACTACAATAGTATCTAGCACCTGATAGGTGCTTAAAAAATTCTTGTTTGTAGGATCACAAATCTATAGGGAACCCCAAAGATCATCTGGTCCAATCCCTTATTTTACAAATGGGGAAACTGAAGCCCATGGAGGTTAACTGACTTGCCCTAGGTCACACAGGTGGTAAGTGACAAAACCAAGATTTGAATCCAGACCTTCAGCGTCCCAAGCTGTCACTTTTTGTATTGTCTCAGGACATTTCGACTGAAACGGCCTTCTGACGAATAGGAAGCACACCCCAAGTTAGAATAAAGCCAAGAGTGCCCTAGGTTGAATGTAAATTAGAGCCCCTGAAAACTTAACTGGTCAGAAGAATATTCTCCTTCATTCTTCATTTAAAAATCAAATCAAACTAAAGACACATCAAAAGGCAATTATATTCAGTTCAACAAATATTGATGATATCATGTCCTTGCTTCCCTCCCTGATCTTGTCTAGATCCACACCAAGATTAAAACACCAGGGGTCATGGAATAGTGGAGACAGCAGTGGATTAAGAGTCAGAGGCTCTACATTCCACTCCTAGCTCTGTCGTTTACTACCTGTGTGACCATGGGCAAGTCACTTGACCACTGAGAGCTTTTTGGGTCTCTGTTTGCTCATCTGTAAAATGAGAAGGTTGGCCTGGATGATCCTAACTAGTAACATTATGAATATGGCAGGTGCATCTTCAACAACAACCTCAGTGTCCCTCTAGACACTCACTGATGACTCAATATAAGGAAAACCTTCTTGACAAAGAGAGCTGGGTTAGCTAAGTGGCACCATAGAGCACAGAGCACTGGAGGTGTTCAGGAAGACCTGAGTTCAAATCCAACCTTAGACACTTACTAGCTGTCTGACCCTGGGCAAGTCACTTAACCTTGACTGCCTGAATATAGAAGGGAAAAAAAAAAGAGCTATCCAAAAGTGGAACAGGCCCCCTCTGGAAGTCTTCAAGTAAAGGCTGGGTGATGATTTGTAGAGTATTTTGTACAGGGATTTCTGTTCTTGTCTTTTTTTTTTTTTTTAATTTTTCAATTAATTTATTTGCTTTCAGTTTTTAACAATCACTTCCATAAGTTTTAATTTTTTCTCCCCTTCCTTCCCTCCTCTCTCCCCACCAATGGCATGAAATCTTATATGAGTTCTACACATATATTCCTATTAAACACTTTTCACATTAGTCATGTTGCATAGAAGCATTAAAAAAAATGGGAGAAATCATGAGGAAAATCAAACCAAAACCAAACATAACCCACGAGAAAATAGTCTGCTTCATCCTCCGTTCTGACTTCATAGTTCTTTCTCTGGACATGAATGGCATTTTGCATCAAGAGTACTTTGGAAATGTTTTAGGTCCTTGCATTGCTGTGAAGGGTCAAGTCTGTCAGAAACAGCCCTTGCTCACTGTGGCTATTACTGTGAATAATGTTCTCCTGGTTCTGTTCATTACACTCAGCATCAATTCATATAAGTCTTTCAAGGTTTTTCTGAAGTCTGCCTGTTTGTCATTTCTTATAGCATAATAGTATTCCATTACATTCATATGCCACAGCAGCCATTCCCCAATTGATGGACATCCCCTCAATTTCCAATTCTTTGCAAAAAGAGCTACTATAAATATTTTTGTACATGTGAGTCCTTTTCCCATCTTTATTATCTCTTTGGGATACAGCTCTAGAAGGATGTTTTGCTGGGTCAAAGGGTATGCACATTTTTATAGCTCTTTGGGCATAGCTCCAAATTGCTCTCCAGAATGGTTGGATCAATTCACAGATCCACCAAGAATAAATTAGTGTGCCAACTCTCCCACATCTTCAACCTTTATCATTTTCCTATTTTGTCACATTAGCCAATCTGATAGGTGTGATGTGGTACCTCAGAGTTGTTTTGATTTGCATCTCTCTAATCAATAGTGATTTAGAGCATTTTTTCATATGATTATAGATAGCTTTAATTTCTTCCTCTGAAAATTGACTGTTCATATCCTTTGACCATTTATCAATTGGGGAATGACTTATATTCTTATAAATTTGACTCAATTCTCTGTATATTTTAGAAATAAGGCCTTTATCAGAGACACTAGCTGTAAAAATTCTTTCCCAGTTTTGCTTCCCTTCTAATCTTGGTTGCATTGACTTTGTGCAAAAACTTTTCAATTTAATGTAATCAAAATTATTCATTTTGCATTTCATAATATTCTCTATCTTTTGTTTGGTCATGAATTTCTCCATTCTCCATAAATCTGACCAACTATTCTTTGTTCCCCTAATTTGTTTATAGTATCGGCCTTTATACTCAACTTGTGTACCCATTTAGACTTTATTTTGGTATATGGTGTCAGTCATTGGTCTATGCCAGTTTCTGCCACACTGTTTTCCAGTTTTCCCATCAGTTTTTGTCAGACAGTGAGTTCTTATCCCAGAAACTGGGGTCCTTGGGTTTATTAAATAACAGACTGCTAGTCATTGACTACTGTGTCTTGTTGTACAAGGATTTCTTGTTCAGATTTGGGTTGGGCCCCTAAATCTGAGATCCTATAAGTCTCTTGTAAGATTATGAAAACCAGTTTGACTAGTACAGTTCTAGCCCTTAGGATGCATGAATGCTAAGGCTCCTCTGACTCCCCAAGTCTAGGCACTGCTTGGATTCCCAGTTCCTTGCTTTGGCACAGTTAGAATTAAGTTTTCTGGGTTTTTGCCCCTCATTGCTCATTACTTATCAGGCAACCCAGAAAATAGCTTGATTTCAGCAGTCCAGACTGCCCAACTGTCTTGCCAAGGGTAAAGGAACAGTTTTCTATTAATGTCATGTTGACTCTGTTTAAAACTCTATTTTCATTAGAGCTCAGAGTGATTTGGGGACCATGGATCAGACATGTCTTGTTGCATATCTGAGCCACTAACTTGTCCATGGAGCTAGGGACAAATTGGAAGAGGGAGGGGAATCTCCCTATATCATTCCCCTTCCTGCCATCCACGTGTGGCACCATCACTCTTTGGATGTGGTTTCCTTCCCCTTTGCCTTGAATCTGTGATCTCCAAGGAGAACAGTCCTGTAATCTTGGTATTTGATGTATTAGACTAACCTAAAATATTCCTTCCCTTCTCTGAGACTTAATTTCCTCATCTGCAAAATAAAGAGGTTAAACTAAATAGCCCTTCCAGAGCTGAATCCATGAAGATAAAAATCATGTGCATTCCCCACATCTTTGCTAGTTCTGACCTAGCCCAGACATGAAACTCTTTTTCAGTTGTTTATACCTTTTTGACACTTTGCCCTTCATAGTTGAAGCCAACATCTGGTTGATCCTTAGAGCTGATGTTATGCCCCTGAATGACCCTAACGTCACTGGCTACTCCATTTCCTTGTGCTCACCCGTGGCAGGGAAGACTCAGACTTGGAGAGCTCTCCTGTGCCCTCTGCAGAAATACTGGCATGCATCATTAGTGATAGGGAGGCCCAATTTTGATCAAAAAATTCATTTGAAAACATGTTTCTGGTGCCAGAATTATGGCTACAGAGACTGGAATTCTGCATGTCAAAGGTCAGCAACCTTTTCTGGAGGGGGCAGGATAAGAATAGAAATTTCTGGAGGGCTGGGTCTGTCTCATGTCTTACCATTGTTTCTCCAGTGCTGAGCACAGAGCCTGGAACTTGGTAGGTGCTTAATAAATGGTTTTTGAATGAAATGAAGAGGGAAAGAAGAGACCTCAGCTCAAACCCCAGCTTGGCCACTTACCAGCTATGTGACTGGGCACAGGTTACTTTTCCTCTCTGGGGCTGTTTCCTTTTCTGCAAAATGAGGGATTCAGCTTAGATGATCCCCAAGGTTCCTTGTGGCTATGAGTCTAGGATCCTTTGACTAACTGTTTTCTGATGTCTCTCTCCCTCCTTGCTCTAACATTCTGTATTCTTCCAGTCAATCAACAAACGTTTGTTAAGCACCTGCTAGGTGCCAGTCGCTGTCCTGAGTACTAGGCATACAAAGAAAGGCAAAAACAGAGTCCTTACCTTTGAGGAGCTCATGTTCTACTATAGGAGACAAGTGCAAACAACTGCATAGCACAAGCTATGTATGAAGTAGATGGAAGGTTATCTTTGGGGGTGCTGCTAGCCTGGAGAGCCCAGGGAAGGCCTGCTGCAAAAGGTGGGATGGGAGCTGAATCTTGAAGTGTTCAATATTCTAAAGTCCCTTCCGGCTCCAAAACCTGTGGTCTGTAACAGCTCTCAACTCACTGGCACAACATCTAATCAAGAAAACCTGGAGCTTGAAATAGTCTCTATGCTAAATGTCAGGATTTGAGAGAGACTTCTTGGCATAGAGGAAAGAGCAAGTGTAGAGAAACATTGGTCTGGCCTTGGCTTTGCCTCTGGGAAGCTATATAACTGTGGGACACTTACTTCCTCTCTCCAGTTTCTTTTGGGGCAAAATAAGGGGATTAGACTAGATAGATGGTTAGGTCTTTTAACAATTTTGTAACATTCTAGGACCCAGGGAGATTTGGGACTGGATGTGAGAGCAGTAGTCTTAGCAGAGAGGAATTAGATAGTAGATTTGAGTAAAGAAGCAATGGTGAGTTTACTCTAGTGGTGTCCCTCCCAGGTAAGGGAACTGAGAACCAAAGAACTGGGCCAAGCTCACATACCTCATTACAGCAAGGTGCAGAGCTGGAAGTCAATCCCTGGTCCTGAATGGGACCCCAGAGCTGTGCATACATGGAGTTGGGAGAGTCCACAGAAAACATTCTTTGGTGCCTGTGTTTTCTGTTGTATTCGGCTGGATGTGTGGGAGAAGAAAAAAAAACTTCTTAACAACATAACTGACTCCAAGTACAGGGGTCATCATTGTTGAAGGTCAGCTATAGGAGAATTGATTAATGGCAATAATATTATTATTATTATGAATAGCAGCTAGCATTGATATAGCACTTTAAGGTTTGCAAATTGCTTAACAAATATCATCTCATCTTATCCTCACTATAACCCTGGGAGGTAACTTGTCCATAGCTAATATCTGAGGCAGGATTGGAACCCAGGTCTTCCTGATTCCAAGTTCAGCACTCTATGCAATGCCACTGTATTGCTTCTTGGACTACAAGATTATGAAAGTTCCTTCCTGGTCTGGTTTTCTCTATGACTCTATATGACATCAGTGTGCATATTCAAGTAGTACCCCAGGGAATCACGGTGGACCAACTTGAGCCAGAAATGTGGCTGTTGTTTTTCCAGGTATTTTTCAGTTGTGTCTAGTTCTTCATAACTCTGTTGGGGGTTTTCTTGGCAAAGATACTGGGAGTGGTTTGACATTTCCTTCTCCAAATTATTTTATAGATGAAGAAACTGAGGCAATCAGGGTTAAATGACCTGCCCAGAGTCACCCAACTAGTAAGTGTCTGAGGCCAGATTTGAACTCAGGAAGATGAGTCTTCTTGACACTAGGCCAGGTACTCTATCCCTTGAACCACTTCACTGCCCCCAGAAACTTGGTGGCTGGCCCCTTTGCAGCATTCCTTTTTGATGACTTCCACATTTTCCTTCTGTTCTCTGAAGGGCCCCACACCTGGGAGAGATGAATTCCAGGCTCTTGGCTTCCTGGCCCCTTCTGGGAGTGAAGGATTAAAGTGGGGGCAGAACAAACCCTGGCAAAAGTAGCCAAGTAGGTGAAGAGGCCCTTTGGCTCAGATCCTCAGGTCATTTACTGGGTCCTAGGTCTCTTTCCAATAGGGCCTGGAGGGAGATAAGTGACGGAGGCCTATGGCAGTAGGAATAGCCTTGACATTTCACAGAATTGTTGACAAATCCTTGCAGCAACTATGAATTTTTAAATATCAATTACTTTTGGTTCCAACCAACCAGGAGTTATTTTTGGCAGTCTGAAAAACAAATGGGGTGCTGGGCTGCATTAAGAGGTATATAGCATCCAGGGATAAGGAGTCCAGATGTCTGTGCCCTGGTCCAGTCACATCTGCTCAGAGGACACCCATTTGAGGAAAGACGCTGATGACCTGGAGGACATCCAGAGAAGGGCAATCAATCCATAGGCATTTATCGAATGAAGGCTGTGTGCCAGGCACTGGGCTAAGTGCTGGAGGAGGGGCGCAAGGAGGGACAATCAGGCTGTTAAAGGGTCTTGAGTCCAGGTCACAGGAGGATCAGAACTGGGGATATAAGAGAGTCAGGAAAAGAGATGACTCAAGAGGAATATGATGGCTGGCTTCTAGGATATCGCATGGAAGAAGGAACCGAGTTGTTCTCATTGACCCCCCAAAGGCAGAACTGAGAGCAGAGGGGGAAGTTACAAGGGTAACTTAACAGGGTAATGAGAGTATTTTGGGTTTGAGGTAAAGAAAAGCTTGTTAATGATTAGAGTCATCCTAAAGTGGAATGGACTGTCTTGCTAAGTAGTGAGATCCCTGTCCCTGGAGGGGTTCAGGCAGAGACTGGATGACCACTTGTCAGAGATGTGGTAGTGGGGCGTCTTGCCCAGCTGTGTGTCAGAGGTCATAGGATCATAGACCTAGAGCTGACAGGCTCCCAAGTCCAAGACCCTCATTTAATTGGGCCAGACAGCCCTCTGAGTTTCTTTCCAATGCTGAGATTCTGGGACTCTAACAGCAAGCTGATTTAGGAAAAAAAAAAAGACTTTCAGATAAAATTAGGCCAAATCAAACAACATACAAGCAACTTAGAGATTATTTAGTATTCACAAACTCCCCTCCTATGCAGGTCCCAGCAATTTTCCTTTTCCCTTCTTCTGACATGAGCTACATCTTGGGTGGGGGGGAGTTGTTTTGATTTGCTTTTAAAAATGGAAAGTTTTATTTTTAATCTTGTTGTTTTGTAGTTTGTCATTTTGCTAGCACCATGGAACCATTTTTAAAGACAATGGGTAACCCTACCAGGAGAGAGGCATCACCATGTGGTTTATGGAGAATGAGCCTTGGAAGTCAGATAGACCGGGCTGCTGGTCCAGCCTCTGACACGTTCTGATGTGTGGCCATACATAAATCATTTAACTTCTCGGTGCCTTAGGTACTTCTGCAAGACTGGAAATTGCCAGTCTGCAACAGAGAAGGGTATTTCCACACCAGGAGTTCCTTACATAAATTCTCATGTTAGAACCTAGACAAAGTCTGACACAACAAATTAAAAAATCCTAACCAAGATAACAGAAATAAAAGCCAAACTGGAGAGGGCCTTTTCACGGGATGTCCTATCGTAGGGAGGAATGTGCCCTCTCCTTACCTCTGCCTCATGGCTTCCCTAGCTACCTTCTGAAAGAGTCTTCTTTCAGTCCCTTCCCTCCCCCAGTATCTTTCCTATGAAATCATCTTCCATTTATGCTGTTTGTTTTTTGTGTGTATGGTGATGCTTACATGCTATCTCCCTCGTTAGAACGTTAGCTCCTTGAGGGCAGGGATTGTGCATTTACCTTTGCTTTTGGATTCCTATAGATTGGCACAGTGACCAGCCCCTAGTAAGTACTTGATGAATGGTGCCTGATTGCCACGATCAGTTTTCCTTCTGTGCTTGGGGAGGGGCATATTGAAGACCTGAAAGCTGGGAGAGGAGTCAGGATCAGTCTCTAGACTGCCCTGTATACAAATTGAGGGTTTCATTTGACCCAAAATCAGAAGCAACTTTTGTGTGGAGACCTGAGAAGGAGGTCACTGTTTTCAGCACATTTGTCACCCCTCATCTGCTGGGAGAAATCTAGAGGTCCTGGCAGCATGACATCCAGGAAGGGATCTCATTATCAGTGCAGAGTACAGTTGATGGGATATGCTAGGGGCACTGACAGGCCGCAGGTGCTTCTGGGGCCTCATTAATGCAGGCGTTTGGGACTCCAGTGTCTCAGTGTCTGAGCCAGGACCAACTACCTCCCTAAGTGCCAGGATTTGCGGAATGATCAAATCAAGAAAAGCTGTTTTTTCCACCAGTGAATTAACCTCCAACTTCTCTTCAAATTAGCCTTAGGGTTAACAACATCTCAGTTTTACAGCTGGAAATTTAACTACCCAGAAGTTCTCTGACTTGTGCTGTATCACAAAATAATTCTTTTCTGATGGTCCTTCATGTTGCTAGAGCTTCTTGGCATAGCCAGACTAATTAGGAGAGAAAGGCACAAGTGATTCTGTGCATCCCTCTAGGGCAATTAAATGGTGAGGTAGATAGAAGACTGGGAGTCTGGGAGAGTTGAATTGAAATTCTGCCTCAGACACTTATCAGCTGTGTGATCCTGGGCAGGTCACTTCACTTCAGTTTGCCTCAGTTTCCATATCTGTAAAATGAGGATAATAGTAGCACCTACCTCTTAGGGTTGTTGTGAGGATCAAATGAGAGGATGTAAGTAAAGCACTTTGTATATCTTGAAGCCCTGTGTAAATATTAGATGTTATTATTGTTGTATCTGTGAGCTAAGCTTTCTTAGCAAGTGGGAGCAGAGCCATAACTAGGAAGTTTTGTGCTGGGGCCATCCTTTGGCATGGCAGCCAAAGTCTGCAGGGGGAAGGTGGAATGGATACTACCCCATGAAGGGGAGATAGAGAACCAGTGATCCTGATGAAGGGTATGTACTGGGGAAACTTGGGGAGGGGGAAAGGAACACAAGACAGAGTAATTGCAAGCTCTCTAAGTGACCCCTCAATCCTGAGATAAAGCTCCAGGTGCCCCAGGCTAGTTAAGGTTCTTAATCAGAAACCAAATCAAGTGGAATGCTTTCCTTCTTATTGGTCAGACCTGTGATACTCCATATTTCTAGTAAGAAAATCCCCTCTACCAATGGAGAAGCCCAGGATGCTGAGAGATTAAGTAAGTAGCCTGCTCAGTGTCACCCAGCCAGTGTGGGTCAGAGGCAGGGGAAAGAGCAAAGGATTTGGAATCAAAGGTACCAGGGTTCCAATCTTTCTTCTTCCAGCTGTGTGGCCTCCACTTCACTCCTCTGGGTCTCAGTTCCTCATCTGTAGAGTGAACGAGTTGGAGTTGGGCTAGAACCAGACCCCTGAGGTCCCTTCTGGTGACCAAAGGCCAAACAACAAGATCTAAGGTCCTATGATGCTATGGATTTCCATGAGCTTGTCAGCTGCTAAATCCAGCTTGCGCATTTCATGGTACTCTCCCAGAAATGCTTTGCCTTTCTTCCTTCCTACTTTCCTACCTGTCTTCCTTCCTTCTTTCCTTCTTTCCTTCCTTCCTTCCTTCCTTCCTTCCTTCCTTCCTTCCTTCCTTCCTTCCTTCCTTCCTTCCTTCCTTCCTTCCTCCCTCCCTCCCTTCCTTCCTTCTTGCCTGTCTTCCTTCCTTCCTCCATCCTTTTGCCTGATGACTTAACTGGTCAGGCACAGTTTGGACTAGCTAACTTCTGAGACCTTTCAATTCTTATATTCTAATATTCTATAATAACTCCAAGTCAAGTCACAATCCATTAGCTAAAGAAACAAATTCTACAGCTTTTTCCCTTTGGAACTTGGAGAGAGGCTACTTTGGGACTTGGTTCCCTGTGCATCTGGGACTGATCCAAATTCACCCGCTCTTATGTCTCCTATGTATTTGACAACCAAATGCAAAGACGAACATCCAGTAAAGGTAGACTATACCTCTCAATGACAGGTTTAGTACAAATGTTCCTGAAGCCCCTGCAATGTAGCTGGTCAGGCCTGAAGACACCAATAATTTAGGAAGGATGGATTCATTTGGCAGCTGGGAACTTTGCCAACAGTGACTAAGCATCCTTTGATTCTGAGTCACTATTGATGGCAGCATGACAGTAGGTAAGTTGGGCATATTACAGGAGAGAAGAAAGACATCCTGTCCTTTAAGCCCAGAGCCTAACCTCCTCCCTCACTCCTATGTTCTCATCTTCCCTGTTTCTGCTGAGGGCACAAAGTGAGAGATGTAGCAAAGAGGAAAATTTGGAGTCAGAGAACCTGCTTTAAAATCCAAGCATGACCTTGGGCAAGGCATTTAGCTCCTTGTGCCTCAATTTACTTATCTGTAAAATGAAAGATTTGGACTAAACTTTTTCTGAAGACCCTTTTAGTTCTAAATCTATGATCCTTCCAGTTTCCCAGGCTTGGAGTCCTCTGACACTTTCTTTTCTCTCAATCCACATAGCTAATCACTTAGGTTTCTGATTACGTAAGAGTTCTCCATAAACCCGACCCAGACCACCAGCAGTGTTCTTAGGTCTTCTTTGTGTCATGCCATCCCCTCTGATGGCACAATTCCTTCCAAATCGCTAATTTCCACCTTGTGCTCTGGACCTAATAAGTACTCAAATCCACATTACCATTCCTGAAAAGGACATGTCAGTCAATTACCCTGTGACTCCACTTACCATCTCTGTGGCTTTCCAAACCAAAATATTCCTTCCTGGCCACTCTTTCACATGTGCTGTCTTCCCCATTAGAATATAAGGTACTTGAGGGCAGGGACTATCTCGATTTTTTTTTTTTTTTTTGGTATTTGAATGTCTAATGCTTAGCATGTGCCTAACACATGTAACTTAACAAATACTTTTTTCATTCATTTATCACTTGTCAAGTCTTGTAAATTCCATTTTCACAGTTATCTCTAGAATCTACCCTCTCCCTTTTTTCCCATCTGTAGCAAACACTCAAGAGATGGAAAGCATGAAGGTGGGTAGCAGCTGCAGTTAGTCATCTGGGTTATTAGACCAACTTTGAGACTTATGGTTGTTCCATCCTCGACAAATCAATTCAATTTTTACACATTTATAGCTAGAAGGGATCTTAGAGGTATCCCCACCCCTGGCTAGGTCAATCCCCTCATGTGATATAGAATGCAACAAAAGCCCAGAGAAGTGAAGTAGCATGCCCAAGGTCATAGAGGCAGTAGGTATCAGACGTAGGTTTCAAACTGCATTGTATTACATTGTTCTGCCAGAAAAAAACTCCAGATGGTATGTAACTTTGATATAAATGGTGACATCCTAAGCAAATTCAAGAAGAAAGGAAGAAATTATTCTTATGATCTATGGATGGGGAAGAGGTCATGACTGAACAATAATAGAGAAGATCACAGAAGATAACGTGGACAGTTTTGAGTAAATAAATTTCAAAGATTTTGGCACAAACAAAAACCTAATGCAGGTGAAATGAGAAGGGACATAGGATGCGAGGGGAAAAATCTTTGTAGCAAATTTCTTGAAGTTCTCATGGAGATCTATTTTGAGGATCTACTTCAGATTTATATGACCAAGATGCATCCACCTGTAGAGAAATGGCCAAAGGATTTCTTCCTCTGAAGTCTGTGGTGCTATGCTGCCCCAAAGGCATCCTCTAATCTGCTTTCTCCAGTAAGAAGGAAATTTGCTGCTGCTGCTGGAGTGACAAGGGTGTGGTAGTGAATGAGAAAAGTGCACCTGGAGTGTGGCTGCTGGGAGGGGGTAGAGGAAAGTAAACCATCTAGTAGTTTCCTATTAATTAGATGGGGCAGCTAGGTGGAATAGTGGATAAAGGGCCTGGCCTGGAGTCCTGAGTTCAAATTTGGCCTCAGACACGTACGAGCTGTGTAACGCTGGGTCAGTCACGTAACCCTGTTTGCCTCAGTTTCCTCATCTGTAAAATGAACCGGAGAAAGAAATGACAAACCACTCCTAGTACCTTTGCTAAGAAAATCTCAAATTGGGGTCTGGACTGGAACAGCAAAGCTTCCTATTTTGCCTAATTATTCTTGCTAATTGGGTGTTAAGTTAAAATGTTTCTACCTGTTGATAAGTGAAATTAAATTTCAGTGCTCTGGGATACAGTCCCTTTTGTCCTACCTTAGATATACCCCTGGCAGGCATTATAGTTCTGACAGATGAGAGAATTAAGATACAAAGAAGTAACTTACCTGTGGTAACACAATTCACAGAATCAAAGAGTTGGAAGAGATCTCAGAGGTCATTTAGTCTAATCCGAGCCCCAAATGAATCCTTTTTACAACAACCCCATCATCTGATCATCCATCCTTCACATGAAGATCTCCAGTAGAGAGTATCTTCTGCATCCCAAGGCAGCCCATTCCAAAGCTGTAACAATTAGGAAGTTCGTCCTTAATGGGAGACCAAATCTTTCCTTCTGTACCTTTTACCTATTACTCCTATAGATGACTAGTAAATGAGACCGATTTTGATTTTATGTGTCACGATCTCTTTCCTAGACAACAAACTTAGTCAATGTTTTGATGTGCCAAGACCTGAAATGAGGAGCTAAAGCTCTGATCACAGTAGCAAATGTTTAGCTTTCGGAGGATAGTGGGTGAATATGTTATTGTTCCATCCCCACTGAGGTCACTAGCTTTATGTTCATTTTATGCCATGACAAATATGGCTACACCATAATTTAATATAGCCCTCCGAGGCTTTCACAACCCTGTAAGGATTCTCTGCTAGTGTACTGCCCAGAGACAGAAATGCAACGTTCTGGGTTTGGACTAGAACTGCCTCGGACTCTATGCTGATGGTAATAGAATGAGTTAGTTTAGGATTTCTTCCGTTGATGACAGGTTTTTCCAGATGGATTAGGGCTCCATGAGTCAGAAGAATGGGCCAATAAGAAGTAGATTTGATGCATTTTTTTCTACCAGTCCCCCTAACTTTTCCACATGATGTACACTATTTGGTGTAGGGGAAAAATACTGGACCTCATTTCTATAGTTATACCATCCACTGTCATTTGCCATGGTCAAATGATTGAACTGGCCTGAATCTCAGTCTCTTTTTCTGCAAAATGGAGATAATGTGCCTACTACTTTTACAGTTTGTGGTGAGGATTAAATAAGGCTATATATGTCCATATCTATATCTAATAGATATCTATATTGATGTTGATATATCAGTATCAATTATAGATGTAGATAATGTTGATATAACTACAGATATAAATGATACAGAGATAGAAATTTATACGTAGATATGGATGATACGGATTATAGATATAGATGACATAATAAATTTAGACATAGATGATATAGGTAGAGACAGAGGTGTAGATATAGATATAGACAATATTGATAGACATAAATATAGATGATATAGATAAATTTAGATATGATACATAGATTACATAGATAGATGTACTTATAGGTAGTATTTTGTAACCCTTAAGGTGTCACACTGGATATCCTGGCTTCTTAATTTTCCTTCTGCCTCATTGCTTCTGTTTTTTCCTCACCACAGTCTCCTCTCATCCCTCCATCCCTCTCTGTTCTCCCTGTCCATTACATCCATTCTGGCTTCACTTTCTTCCCTTCAGAGCCTTGCCCCCATCGTTAAACTGTTCATTATCTTTGGGTTCCTCAGCCCTTTGTCCAGCTCACGCCCTGCTCATTTTCAACTCTGATTCATGCCCATCCAGTGCCTTTTCTGCTCCTTCTCCTGTGCTGCCAAACACTGGTAGGCAATCACACAATCATGTTGACAATTCGATCTGCTACAAAGTTGTGCTACCCAACTTCAGCTGGGTTCTCACAGCTACATGGCAATCTTCCCTGCTGGGCCCTCCATTATGCTCCCTGTAGGACTTGTTTCCTTTTTACCTCCAGACCTTTCTGCTTCATCATTAGTTCTCATCTGCTTTGCCCTAGTGCCTAAGGATTGGTATTTGATCTTCAGGCTTGTGGAAAATCACCCCTTTCCTTGTGCCCTCCTGCCATTCTCTCTTTGGGAGCTTTCCAAGTTGGTCTTTTTCCATCTAATCCCCTCACCTCTTCAGTCTCTCCTTATTTACTAGGTCTTTACCTCTGCTGCCTAGAAATGTATACCATGCTCTGGTGAAAATAGTATTGGATTTGGAGTTTTAATCCTACTTGTGTAGCTTTGAGTGAGTCACTGACCCACTCTGGGCCTCAGTTTTCTCATTTGTAAAATGGTGGCTTTAGGGTAAATAACTTTTAAAGTTCTTCTTGGCTAAGGCTATAAATCTGTGACCCATGCTATAATGATCATTGTAGTCTCATTCTTTTCATCACAGTTGGAGATCAGAAAGAAACGATCTAGAACAGATTGCTTTCCTGTTTTTTAAAAATGTTTAATGTCCTGCAGACAATCACACAAATGAAAAAAATGACTGCCTTTCGATATCGAATAATTAGATGAGGATATACGTTCATCCTTTGTAGGCCATTAAAAACATTCTTGGCACAACTAAGCAATTAATCAATAAGAATTTATTAAGTGCTTACAATGCACCAGTCTGGGCTAAGATCTGAGGATACAAATTAAAAACAAAAAATAGTCCTTCCTATTGAGAAGTTTACACTCTGATGGTACAACTCCAGTAGAAGACAAGGGGATGATGTGTATGCCATCCTATTCTCAAAGACATATTTCTCCTACTTTGTTCCTCTGTTTTGAAAGCTCTGAATTTTACATTATTCAAAGATTATGAGTATTTGATAGGGCAACATCTATTAAGAATGTTGCTCTTCAATTTTTATGGCTCAATGTTGTATCTGGGCAATTAGAGACAACAGTCTTATCTGCGCTAATGATCTGGTTGTAAAAAGTTTATTTGCTGAATTCTCGAGGATATTTTGAGATTTGGATTTGTAATACAGGGATTTATTTGTTAGTTCATGAAGGATAGCCAGCTTTTGTTGTATAATTCTAACTCTCAGCTTATGTCAAGCTAGGTATTTGATTTGTTCTAAGCTTTTGCAGCCAACAGGAACAAGTTTTCCAGTCTCTACTGTTTTCTGGCATGATCTGTGGTGATCAATATATCTGGGCTCCTTAAGGAGACTTTTCCTGTAATTTCTAACGGCAAAGATCTGGTCTTGAAATGCCATTATAAGCCCTTCCATTTGAACCCCCAAATCTATAAGATTCAGCCATTTATTTGCTTGATGTTTTGTTGTTATTAACAACATATTATTAGTTGAGTTCATGTGGTTGTTACCCATGAAGGGACTTTTGATTCCACTCTAGGATCTTAGCAGTTTCATGGACATCATCCATGTTAAACTACTTTTACTTACATTAAACAAACCCATTGGCATGTACTCAGTATCAAACTTTACTATTTCTTAGTGGCACGATGCCTCTTATTCCAAATACATTTTTGTGTGTTGTGAACTTATATTTAATGAGGAGAGTATTAATCTTCCCACAACTGTCTTAAGACAGTGTTTCCTGTATTTGGTTAATAATGTATGGGTTTTTGTTAGTATTCTTTTAAAGTCTGTTATAGTTCATTTTACAGTTCTAAAAGTATATATCAAGTGTGTATCTTTTGTAGGTGGTAATTTCTTTAATGTGTTCTTGCCATTGAGCTTTGATTCAAGGATGCCTGCAAATCTCTTAAGGTACACAGCTCACTTTATGCCTTATTTACCTTCAGTTTTGCCTTACCTGGAGGACACCAAAGTATTTGTAATTATCAGTTTTGTCCTTTGGTTTCTATTTGAATTAAAGTTTGAATCTTTTAATCTCTATCTTTCCTTGGTATATGTTTTTTAAAAAATACATTTATTGATGCCAAATGACATTTCCATCAGAAAGAGAAGCTATTTAATGAGTTTTTATTTGGATCATAATTATCAAGTGACTAATAAGACATTTTGGTATGACCGCCTCTTTATTTTAGAGGCTATATCCTCAGTTCTATTTAGTAGTGATTATAATAGGTTTAAGGATAAATGGAATTACCATTGACTTAAATTGTGTCCCTGAAAGAGGCTACATTTTACATAAATTGTTTAGGATAAAATGTTGGTGGCTTATTTTAAATAGACAATGATATTCCATGAAAGCATCAAATAATCTAGCATTCTCACTGTACTTGGATTTATTTTATATATTTACAGAATATGAATAAGTTGTGAGTGCACACCTGAGTCTAAGGCTTTGCAATAATCAATAAAGGTAGTAGAAATATTATGGTACTTTCAGGCAATGTGTTCAATAACAATCAGATAAATAATAAGGTCTTTTTTATATTCCTGGGACTATTAGAAGAGATGGTTTTGTTCCTTAGTCAACATCTTAGTTTTATGGATATTTTTTAGTGATATAACTATCAATGCTCTGTATAAAGTGCATAAACAGGTAACCGCCTTTATTCAGAGAGGTCACTGGTGTGCTTTTCTTTTGGTAAATAGACACAGGATGCCTTCTTTTAAGAAAGGCAAGAGGTCAGGTGTGTATCCTTGTGCTGGAGAAATGCTTTGCTGGTAATTCCTGTACCTCTGTGAAGTGTTTGAGCAAATAATTATGGCCACTTTTGTCCACAGTTTCAGTCATTGCCCAATCGAACTGTTTTGGTATTATATTAATGATGCGCACACGTTCTGTCTCTCATCTGGTTGAACTTGTGTACTCATTGCGTTGAAATTCTTGGGACCATAAACATGACCAGACTCTTTTTTAAAATCCTCTTTCCTTTGGGAGCTCCCTTTCTCTCTCCTTTGATTTCTTTGCTTCTGAAGCCCATGGAGTAAATTTTTGATCGATACTGAATTGTTAACTTTGTTTGATATGCTCCTCTGGTTCCAGTACCCTAACCTTTTGATTTTTGTTTTTAATTGCTAATTAGGGGAACCTAGAATTTCTAACATGCTTTTGTCTCAACTTTCAATTCTGCATGCTTCTTTTGGTCACCTTTAATTGAATGATAAGTCATTAATGTTCTTTACCGAACATACCACAGAGGTATTGATGAAATTCTTTAACACTTTTCTGGAGGTCTTCAAAAGCATTCCTGTCACCTCTGCCATGACAGTGTTTGACACTTGTCCTTAGAAATATTCCTAGATAGTTCCACCTTTCCTCCTTTGGGTCTTACTGTAGCCATCACCAAGTCAAGTCAAGTCATGTCAGCAATCATTTACTAAGTGTTTCCTACTTGAGGACACTGAGCTAAGTGCTGGGAATACAAATATAAAAGCAAAGAAATAAACTCCTTGCCCTCAAGGAGCTTACATTCAAATAAAAGAAGACAACACACAAAAGGGAGTTGAAAAACTGAGAGTAGGGAGGGGGAGGTAACCCAAGTCCAGAAGACCAGAGGCAGAGCCAGGGAAGAAATGAAGGATGGCTGGCCTGGTCCCTTCCTCAAAATGGAGATTCTGCAAGGAATTCAGCAATGGGAGAAGGAGGTCAGAGGGACAGAGAGATGCTCCATGGGGAAAAGAAGGTCGCAATAGCTGAGGGAACATCCAGGGTAGAAACAGCTGAGGCATGGTGAGAGAGTCTGCTGGGAGAGAAATGAACTTCTGGATGAAGTGACTACTACATATATTATTGTGTGCAGGTCCTAAAGTGTTTGAACACATCACCAGAAAGAATTTCTGGATTTTGCATTAATTTCTTTCAATGGTTATAGGTTCTCCAACCTTTCTCTTTTCAAATTTTAGTAACCCCTTGATTCTAGTCCTTTCTGTTTTCTCTCACTTAGCAATGAAGTTATTTCTTTTTTTAAAATTTAAATTGTATCCCCAGTTAACAAAAACCAATTTTATTTTCCTTTCATTCCCTCATTGGAGAAATGGCCATCTTAGAGGGGAGGCTTTAGCAGTGTGTAGTGAGTGACGAGGGCAGGACAGGAGAGGGCCTTTTACAGAAGGTGGGTCTTCAGCTGGATATTAGTCATGGGTCTGCTGCTTCCCAGTCATATGATGCTGGACAAGTTTTTGGTCTTAACCTCACTAAATGTCAGTTTCTTCATCTGTAAAATGATGGTAAATAGTTCCTGTGACTAGCAACTATTTGCCCTCCCAGGAGGGCAAATTATGTTATAGCGTCAAATGAGACAATTTGTGTGAATCACTTTGAAAACGAGAAAGTACAAAAATAATATTCTTTTTTCCCATTCTTGTTGTTCTTCTTACCTTCCCCTTTTCTATTTCTTCCATTTCTTTCTTTCTCTTCATTTATTTGTTCATTCATTTATTTATCTATGTTTTTATTTATTCATTCATCCATTTATTTTTATTCTATTTATTCATCTATCCATCTATCTGTTCATTCATCCATCTAGCCATCTACCTATCTATTATCTGTTTGTCTATCTATCTGTCTGTCTATCTATCTATCTATCTATCTATCTATCTATCTATCTATCTATCTATCTATCTAGACTAGGTCTTGCCAGGCTAGAAAGGCAGGGGCCATTCATATGCTCTATCCCAATTCTTATTGACACAGAAATTTGCATCTGCTTCGTATTTTCTGACCTGTTCCTGATCCTCCTTAGGCAGCCTGGTAGCCCTCTATTCCTAGAATACTCACCATTTTAGCGCCATATTTAATGTGGGCACACAATTGGCTGCAGCTCAAAACGTTCAAATTCAAGCAAACCACCAGCCTTAGCCTCCCCAGAAGTAGGGACCATAGGCATAGTTCACCACTCCCAGTCCATCCCATTTGCTCTTGTCTGATGCAGTTCATTCTGGCCCCGGGAGGGGTGGGGTGGTACCCATGGAGTTCCCTGTGATGGTGCTACATCTCCTTATTGACATTAATTCCTGCCTTGGAATAGTTATTGTTGCTTATGCAGCACTTTTCAGTCTGCAAAGTCTGCTCTCTCATTTCAGCCTTATAACATTCTTATTTTACAGATAGAGAAAC
This sequence comes from Notamacropus eugenii, assembly GCF_028372415.1. Classification (NCBI taxonomy): domain Eukaryota; kingdom Metazoa; phylum Chordata; class Mammalia; order Diprotodontia; family Macropodidae; genus Notamacropus; species Notamacropus eugenii. The sequence goes on from NC_092877.1 coordinate 340,866,061, forward strand.
TGAAGCTCAGAGGGGTTTCTACTAACTTGCCCGGGTTGACCCAGCTCTCCCCTGAGATAGCACAGCCCAATGGAAAGATCCTTCTCATTAGAGCCAGAGAATGTACAATCAATTCTTAGATTCACCACTTACAATTTAAGCAACTTATTTCCTTCTCTGAATCTTAGTTTCATTATCTGTAAAATGAGGGGGGAGGCAGTGTGATGTTATACAAGCACCACACATTGAGTGTATGGAAAGAGCAGAGTGGTAAAAGCTTTGCATATGAAGTTAGTGATGGTGGTGGTTGTTCAATCATTTTCAATCTCATCTCACTGCATGACCCTTTCTGAAGTTTTCTTGGCAGAGATACTGAAGTGATTACCATTTCCTTCTCCAACTCATTTTTCCAGATGAGGAAACTAAAGCAAAGAGGGTTAAGTGACTTGCCCAGGGTCATACAGCTAGTAAGCGTCTGAGGACAAATTTGAGCTCAGAAAGATAAGACTTCCCAACTCCAGGTCCAGTACTCTATCCACTGTACCACTTGGTTGTAGTGATCCTGAGTTCAAATCCCAGATTTGCCCTATATGAATTTGTGAAATCTCTTCTTCTCTGAGACTTGATTTTCTCATCTGTAAAATGGGAGGGGACTAGGTGACTTCTAAGACCCCTTTCATTTAGGATCATAGCTCTGACTCTGTAGTCTTCTTCTCTCTTTCCACTACTCCTACTTCTGTGAAAGGGAGTTTTTGGGTTTTTTGCCTAGCAAGACTCTATTTTTTCTTTGCAACACTTGAAGGAAGTGATTTAGGACTAGGACCCTCTCTCTCTGTTCTCCCACCCCCAGTTCCCACACCCTAGGTGAACCACAGCTGCCTTTAATACCAAGGAGTAGCTTTGTGAAGGCTTGGAAGCCTGGTGGTTTCACCACCAGCCCAGAGCCCCTTTCAGATTTCAGCTCCCAGGAGCGCAAATTCCATGAATGGTTTCCAGCGTCATGTGTGTTCACATGTGTGTGTTGTGTCTAAACCTATTAGCCCAGGGGATTTGATTTGCTTTCAACTAACTTATTATTAAGGCTCTAATCCTAGCCCTCTCCACATGGGCTTACCAAGCTGATCTGGGCCTGGCTGCCCTTGACAATGCACGTGGTAGGGAATTGTCTGTCTAAGCCCAGCACAAATTCCCAGCAAGAAGCTTCCAGCTGGGGGCCTGGTCAATGTAAAACATTGACAAATAGCTCCAAATGCCAGTAGGGGAGCACAGTTACTTTCAGTATGAGGTCTCTTCTTTAAAAAAAAAAAAGTTTGTTGCCAGATTTTGTTTCAACATAGTATTGGCACTTCCTAATAAATACCCAAGCAGCCCATACTTACAAAGTCTGTGTCTTCCCAGACCAACATTTATTGATTGGTAACTGAAGGGAGGGAGATGCCTTTTAATTTTAACAACTTTAAGCTAACAAAGGATTATAGATGGAAGTTGGAAGGGACCTCAATGGTCAAATTAGTCCAACTCTCCTAATTTTACAGATGAGGAAACTGAGGCACGGGAAGAGAAAGTGTCTTGCCCAGTTTCATATAGTTAGTAAATATCTGAGGTAGGATTTGGACCCTCCTTTGACACCTCTCCATAGCATGGAGGTGTCCTTGAATTCTGTGCCAGTGAACTACAAGCTAAGGTAAGGTAAGTCTTCCCAAGCTAGAAAGAGTCTGAAGATGGACTCAGGGGACATACTTTATGCCTGTCATCTGAGAGCCAGCCTGGCTAGGTCTGGAGAATCTCGTCCCCAGCTGGCTGCAGTGGGACAGACTTCTAGACACACCAACTCTCAAAGACTGTGTCCTCACTTGATGGACATCTGCTTTGGTGAAGGGAGGGTCAAAACTTGAAATCACGGGGGCTCTGAACTATGGGAATTTTAGTGTAAGACTCTCAACTTTGAGACTATAGATTCCTTGAGGGGACTCTTCTCCTTGAACTTTGTATCCAAAGCTTCTCTCCATAACTGGTGCTTAATAAAGGAAGAATGAATGAATGAGTCAACCATAAGCATTCATTAAGCACCAGCTGTTTGCTAGGCATTGTGCTAAATACTGGGGAGCAAGTACAGAGAATGAAACAATCTCCACTCTCAAGGATTTTACATTAGTAAGAGAGAATATACAGAAAACATCCAAAACAAATGCAAAGTTATGGTGATGGGGGGGAAGTGGGGGTGGGTGGGGAGCACCAGCTGCTGGGGAGATCAGAGAACACTTCATGTAGAAGACAGAGCTGGAGCTGAATTTTGGAAGAAATAAGGGATTTTCCAAGGCAGGGGTGAGAAGGGCGAGCATTCCAGGTGTGGATGGATAGTCAGTGCAAACACATGGAAGTGGGAGGTGTGTTCATGTTTTATGAACAGTATGAAATCCATATGTATGGGGTGTGAGGAGAGTGTGTGGAGTGTGAGGAGAGGAATGGTGTGTACTCAGATTGGAAAGGCACAGTTTGGGGCAGGTTATAAAAGGTCTTATTTAACTGCCAAATGGAAGTGTTTCTGCTAGATTCTCCGAATGGCGGGGCCTAGTGGAGTTTAATGAGTAGGGTAGTGATTTAGTCAGGCTTGGACTTTGGGAAAAGGTCTTTAGGGGCAGCTAGGTGGCGCAGCGGATACAACCCTGGCACTGGTCCTGACTTCAGACACTTACTAGTTGTGTGACCTTCGACAAGTCATTGATTGCCTCCAAAATGGAAAAAAAAAAAAAAAAAGGAAAAGGGCTTTCCTAACTATGTGGAGGATGGATCTCAGAGGAGAGACACAGGGAGAACAACTGGGAAACTATTACAAGACAGAACGAGGGTCTGCCCTAGGGTGGTGGCTATGTGAACAGAAGAAAGGGCTGGATGTGAGAGATTTTGTGGAGGTAACTGAGACACCTGAGGTGAGAGTGAGGGGTCAAAGATGATACTGATGGTGGGAGCTTGAGTGATTTTATTATTCTCCTTGTTTTATAGATGTGGAAATTATAGGGAGCAAGTGTCTGGGGCAGAGTTTGAACCCGGCTTTGCAGTTGAAAGGAACGCTCTTCCAGGCTCAGTCTGGACTGTTGGCACTTGTTAGAAACTGCCTTGAGGACAAGCAGTTGTGACTTTGTAAGGAAGGGCAAAGGTGAGAGCCAGGGCAACTTCAACACCTTTTTGTTCTTGGCCTGCCAGGAGGCAGGAAAGTTCACACCCATTTAGTGAGAAGGCAAACATCCGTGCCAAGGACCTGGAGCTGAACCAGGCGGCCTTGTTTAAGTGCCCAGGGAGGCTGGAATGAACCACCCTCCGGAGGAGGGACAGACAGACAGATCCCCTACATCCTCGTACTTTCTTTGGAATAAAATAGCTGGGGCACGTCCAGAGTATAATAATTCCAGTGCTCTAGAGGGCATTCCTCTCTCCCACACTGGATTTGGTTATTTGTGGGGCAAGCCTAGTAGCTGGGGAGAGAAGGGGGACAGGCCTCTTTCGCATGTTATCAGTAGTAGCCAGCTAAACTCAGGGGAAACCGACTTCTTGGCATTCATGGTTGCTTGGAAATAATTTGAATCTGAACACAAAGTTTTTTTCTTTACAGAATAGGGTGGGTTTCTTTTTTATTTTGTTTTTCCTTGATCCTGGCTGGATCATTTTCTCCCAGGACAGCGTGCTCAGTGCTAGGGAAAAGAGCTGAGCTTGCAGGAGAGGAGCCTGGACAATTGCTCGATCCTTTCTGTCAGTACCAGCCATGGGGAATGCCATCATGGGGCTGGTCTCCAAATTTGCCAGCTGTATGGAGGCTTTGGCAGCAAGGGCCAAGACAAGTAGTAAGTGCCCAGCCTGCTGGTGGGGCGGCTGCTCTTGTCTGTTCCTTTGTCTGCCCACCTTGGAGCTGGGAGTGGTAATTACCTTTGCTTAGAGCAGGGGGTGAAACATCCTGGATGGATTTTCGGCTACTCAGGGTAAGTTCATCAAGGCTAGAAGTGGGGGGAAGGGAGGGGCTCTGCCACCTTGGGTCCCCTGTCTGTCTGAGTTCTTCTAGAATTGTTTCACTGGGGAAATAAACTGCTCCTGCACCCCACTCCCCAACACACACCTACTTCCTTCATCCAAGCATTGTTATAAAGGAAATGGTGGGCGCTTCAAGTGCCAAGAGAGTTTTATTCCCCTTCTAAACCTTTTCTTAAGAAAGATTTCCTTTCTCTGTGTGGTACTCAGAGCTTTTAAATATAGGATAACTTTGATTCGTTTCAAAAGGCCCTAAGCTCAAAAAAATGCTTCCTCCACCCATGACCAAGGACCTGTCTGAGCAGGCTGTGAATGTTAGCGTCTCACTTAGTGACCCATGATGCACTGTAGCTTTAACCTGGATGATTTGTCCCCTTCACAGGGTTAATAGTGGTAGTAATAACTCACAGTTCTATAGCTTCAGAAGGCTTCTAAGTTAGGAAGGTAGTGTGGCATAATGAGCAGAGGAAGATCTTCATTCAAACCACACCTTAGATGTGTGGTAACTGTGATATGACCCTGGGCCTCTGCTTTCTCAGTTTTAAAATGAGAGGGATAGATTCGATCACCTGTAAGGTGTCTTCCAGCTTTAAATCTATGACTCTTGGTTTTCTCTGCAGCAACTCTTGAAGGTCAATGGTGTAGGAATTATTTTGTAGATGAGGAAACTGAGGCACAGAGATTTGAGGGGGCCCATCCAAGGTCACATAGCAAAGTAAGTGATTTCTGGTTTCCTGGCTTCAGGTCCAGGAGTCTCAACATGATGTCACTTTGCCTCCCTGAGTCCACTGGACTCAGTTGTCAGCATTTATTTTTAATGTAGGGAGTCTTTTACATTTTCCAAGTTCTTCAGATATAATCTGTGTTGACTATTTCAGAATTTAATGGCTCTATTAGACACCTTGAAAATGTATAATTTGGACCCCTGGCCACTAGAACCATGATCCATGACAAGATAGGATGACTACTCTTGATCTCGAAGTTGGTCCCTGAAAGGCGTGACAACTGGCTCATCTACTTCCCCTGAGGGAGCCTGAGAGGACTCTGCTAAATTGTCCTGGCACTAAGGTCTGAAGCCATGGAATAGCCATCAGTAAATTCATTTATTCATATCTGGTTTTTGTTTTATTATAGAGTAAAGGATAATCATTTATAAACTCAGCCACTATATGGAATATGGAACTATACAGTTCCCACTGCCTACATGTGAAATCCAAACATCTCTCTTTGAGGCAGGGAGTAATGCTTTGAGATAAATCAGGGACAGCTGTGACAAGTCAGCTACCACCAACAGGCATGCTGCAAAGCATTAGGGATACAAGGAAGGGCAAAAACTTTCCCTACCCTCAAGGAGCACATATTCTTATGGGATTGACAACATGCAAACATGCTCTTTACATGAACAATTGATTACAGTTGATAACTGAGTTGTAGACAAGAACCTAATGAATCAATCTGCTCCTTGTTTACTTGGCCTTTAAATAGGTTCATTCTGGTGGCTTTGGGAAAGTTTATATTTATCTGAGTAGCTCAGTGGAATGAAGAAAACCTGAGTTCTAATCCAGACTCAGACACTAGCTGTGTAACCATGGGTAAGTCATCCAATCCACTCTATTTCAGTTTCCTCATCTATAAAATGAGCTGGAGAAGGAAGTGGCCGACCACTCCAATATCTCTCTCTGCCAAGAAAACCCCAGATGGGATCATGAAGAATCAGACCATACTGAATAACTGCCTCCAGTTAGTTTTCTGAGCTCCTTTAATGTGGGTATGGTAAAGTCCATTCATATCTCCAGGAATAGGTAGCTATTTATTCAGGTCAACCAAAAAGGAATAGTGGACAACAACAGCAAGCGTTTATTAAGTGTCTTGGCCTAAAATCCAAGGTAATTTTGTATGTTAGGGGGAAAAGGGGGAAAATATGATTAGCTCAGGGGTATCAGGAAAGGTTTCATGGAGTGTTTGTGATTGCCTGTCTAGACAAGTGTGTAATGAGAGGTGGAAAAGGAAGCCTGACTCCAGGGAGAAGGGTTTGAGGACTTCCTAACATAAATCAATAGCTTAGAAGTTAGAACAAGGTGGTGGGTTCAGGTCCTGCCTCTGATATATACTGACTGGGACCCTGGACCTCTTAGGTTAACTCTAAGACTAAAGCTGAAGAAAAGGTGCCAACCTGCTCTGGTTGAGGGAGTTTTCCACACAGTGTAATCACAGGTCAGGTCTCTACCCTCACCTCTGTGATATTAGAGAATTTCAGATTTGTCAGAAGACCATCAGAAACTCTTCTGACTTGGCAGGAATCTTCCCTATGATAAAGCTGATAAGCAGCTATCTGGCATCTGCTTAAAATTTAAAGGAGATGTCGTGGCCAGGTAACAACTGGTAGAGAAGCCTCCCTCCCTCCTCAGTTTAATGAAATAAACTGCCAGGGGCTGTTCCACCTTTCTCCTCCTCCCACCCAGGGCTCCGGTACTAAGCAGAGCCCTCTCTACCTCCCACCCCTTCCAGAAGCCTGACTCCAATGTTCCTGATGCCATCTAAGGCCATGAGTCTTAGTTACTCAGTGACAGAACCAGCAGAGAGTCCTAATTACTTGGGATCCCTCGTGAAGATGGAATTACAAAGGCTCAGGAGACAAAATAGCAATTATGCTTTATTTTCTAACACATTTTATAATTAGCTAGTGCAGCAGTTTAAGAAAAAAACATCTTAAAACCAAGCTGGGTACAAAAAGTAATTCGTTTCATTCATTTATTGACTTGGATGTGTGGGATAGAAGAATGTGGGCTGGACAGGAAGTCAGGAAGTCCCCAGTTCAGACACACTTTGGACACTAGCTGTGTGACTCTGGGCAAGTCACACCACTTTACAAATGTCTCATTTGATCCTCACAACAATCATAGAGATAGTATTATTACAATAATTACATTAACCATCATATTATTAAGATATTATATATTAATAATAGTGCTAGAATTATCCTTATTTTAGAGATAAAGAAATTAAGTGACTCACCCAGGCTCATACAGCTACCTATGTGTCTTGGGCAAAATTTGACCTCAAGCCTTCCTGATTCTAGGTCCAGGACTATCCATCAGGCCTCCTTGTGTCTCAAAATAAAGATGCTGGACTTTCTGGTCTTTAGGACTATCAATGAAGCCATGGCCCCATAATCCTAAATGCTCTACTGTAGGCATAGCTACACCAGATTACCCAGTTTGGGAATGAGCTGGGTGACTCTGGGTAAGGCCCTTTGTCTCTCTGTGCCTTAAAACAAGAGTATTGGACTCACAGGTCCCTTGTAGCTTTAAGTTAAAGGTCTTAAGATCCTAGATCCCAGGAAGTCTTTACTTCTTCCAGCAAACAGACTTAGTCTTTCCAATTAACCCTTGTTTCTCCTGGTTTTGTGCCCCTCATCATACTGGTTGCCTTCTTCAGGGTCCTTCCTGAAAGGCATTATTTCAAACTGAATGCAGTGTTATAGGTGTATTCTGACCATCGAGCTCAGTGGCTCTATCATCTTCCTTGCTCAGAGCCCCAGGGTCTCCCTGTCAGTGCAGTCTAAGGTCTCATTAGCTCTCTGGCCTACCATAGCTTAATCTTAGTTCACTGAAACCCAAGTGTAGAATTTTACACTGATCCTCTTAAAATGTCAGCTTATTAAACTTGGCACATGATTCAGTCCTGCTTGAGATATTTTTTGGGTCAAGTCAAGATGTCAAGAAGCATTTAAGTGCCTGATTAGGTAAGGGTCCTGATTTAGAGGCAGCTAGGTGATATGTGGGATACAGCAAAGGACTCAAAGTCAACAAGACTTGGGTTTGAATCCCAACATAGCCAATGGCTATGTGACCACCAGCAAGTAACAAGCTCTCTGCGCTTCAGTTCCTCGTCTGTGGAATCAGGGGCCTAGACTATATAGTCTCCAAGGTTCTTTCCAGTTTCTTATCCATGAGCTTATCATTCAGTATATTAGCAATCCTTCCTAGCTTTGTGTTATCTGTAAATTTGGTTAGTATGCCATCTCTGCTTTCATCCAAGTATTGATAAAAATGTCGAATGAAATAAGTCCAAGGACAAAACCATGCAGCATCCTTCTAGAGATGTCCTTCCAGGTTGGCATTGCTCAGTTAAGGCAAAAGCATGGAGGAGGGAGATGATTTATTCAGGTAATCTCTCCTTCCCTCCCTCCCTCCCTCTGTCTCTCTGTCTCTCTCTGTCTCTCTGTCTCTCTGTCCCTCTCTCCCTCCCTCCCTCCCTCCCTCCCTCCTTCCCTCTCTCTCTCCCTCTCTCTCTGTCTCTCTCTCCCCCTCTCTCTGTCTCTCTTTCTCTCTCTGTCTGTCTCTCTCTCTCCCTCTGTCTCTCCCTCCTCTGTCTCTCTTTCTCTCTCTCTGTCTCTCTCTCTTTCTCTCTCTCCCTCCCTCTGTCTCTCTCTCCCTCTCTCTCCCTCCCTCTGTCTCTCTCTCCCTCTCTCTCCCTCCCTCTGTCTCTCTGTCTCTCTCTCTCTCTGTCTCTCTCTCTCTCTCTCTCTCTGTCTTTCTGTCTCTCTCTGTCTCTCTGTCTTTCTGTGTCTCTCTGTCTCTCTCTCCCTCTCCGTTGGCTCTGGAGTCAGAGCTGGTTGTTGTTCACTTCTTTCAGTCGTGTCCAACTCTTTGTGACCCCATTTGAGATTTTCTTGGCAAAGATTCTGGAGTGGTTTTGTCATTTCCTTCTTTTGTAAATGAAGAAACTGAGGTAAACAGGGTTAAGTGACTTGCCCAGGGTCACACAGCTCCTAAGTATCTGAGGCCAGATCTGAACTCAAGGAAGATGAGTCTTCCTGATTCTAGGTCTGGCACTCTATCCACTGCACCACCTAGAGAAAGTCAGGGGACTAGGGTTTAAATCCTGCCTCTCACATTTACCATCAATGCAACCTTGGACAAATCCCCTAACTTCCTTCAATCTCTGGATCTGTGAAATCAGACTATTGGACTCTGCCCTCTGAGAGTCTGTTCCAGCCCCTACATCTCTGGTCCCCTGTGTGAAATGGAATAATATAAGAGGAGGTTAGAAAGATAGTTTGTATCTCAGACTATATGGGATTTCACATGCGAGGCTAATGGGTATGAACGCATTTAGTAGGTGATCAGAAACTAGTGAAAGTTTTTTAGTGGGGGAATAATGAGATCAGAGCTCTCCTCTTTCAGGATAATTAATCTGGCAGCTCTGAGTAGTTTGGATTGGAAGAGGGAGAGCCTGAGGTTAGGGAAACCGTTTATAAGACTATTCTAATAGTTTAGGAGAGGCAATAGGAACATTACCCAGGGTTTAGGTAGCCAGAATGAAGAAGAGGGAACAGATGTGGGAGACGTGATTATTAATAAGATAGATTAGTTTCTGCTAATGGGCTTTCTAGATGACATCATAACCCTTCCAGGAAGCGCACTCCATGGTATAGTGATGCAAAGGTCATTCACTTGGAGTCTGTGAAACTTTTGTTTTTTTAATTTTAGTGACTATATTTCAATATAATTGGTTTCTTGTGTAATAATATGTATTTTAATATAACTATATGACTATATTTCAGTATAATTGGTTTCTTTTGTAATATGCATTTTATTTAATGCACTTAGAACCTTATTCTTGGAAGGGGTCCATAGGCTTTGTTATTATTTTGACATATCTGTTGTAGATTGTTAAAGGGGTCCACGACACCACTAAAGTTAAGAATCTCTCTTAAAATGTTGGACTTAAAGTCAGGAAGACCTGGTTTCAAATCCTGCCACTGTCAATTACTACCTGAAATGACTTAACCTCTCTCTGCCTCAGTTCTCTCTTCTGTGAGGTGAAGAGGCTGGACTGGATGGATGGATGCTCTTGAAAATCTTTTCCAGTTTTAACCCTATGATCTCATAATCCTCTAAACCCAATTAAAAGTGAATCTGAAAACCCCCAAGAAGTAATGCTAGTGGAGTGTATCCAGGTAAGCTGGTAGAGGAGATGGGCCTCCTTCCCATCCTATCAGGAGATTCCAGACAGTTCAGGGAGGATGATTCTTGGAAAGGCAGCCTTGAAATCCTTTATACCAAATGCTCAGAGATGAGGCTTCTGCTGCTGCCAAGGGGAGAAAGAAACACTCTTTGTCAGCCTCAAGCATTTCAAGAAGATCTTGAGCTGGGAGGCGGCCTTCATTGGCATCTCACCCACTCCCTCATTTTACAAAGAAAGAAACTTAGGATGAGCTCAATGTGAGTTGGCAAAGGTCACATAGGTTAGTAGCAGAGTCATGATGAACATTTAGGCAGACAGGCGTCTGACCCCAAACTCGTGTTCCGTCAGCTCTACCTCATTAACTCTCTCTCTCCATCCCTCCTTGGTGGGGGGGGGGGGGGGGCACCTGCACACATAGACTGTAAATAAAGCATAGAGATCCCTTTTCTCAGCAGAGAGGTGAGGAACTGTAGATGCAGAATGAAGCATACATTGATTGTCAGGCAGGGTCAATGGGCTGGCTTGTTTTGCTTAAGCATATTTCTGTGTTAAAAGGAGTGTTCAATTGACTGGGGGTGGGGATATTGAGAACTGATAATTGTCTAAAAGAAAAGAACATCAATAAAATATTGTTTCAAGTTGCTAAGTATGGGCAAGTCATGAGAGTTGTTCTGATCGACTCCTTTCAGTGGAAGCATGTGGGCAACCCAAGACCTATGGGAAGAGGGGATGAATGAATGAAATAGAATGAAAGGGAGAGAATTCTTGGCTACCTTCCTGGAACATCCCCAAGACTCCTTTAAGCCAGAATCCTGACTTTCCCACTGGCTGCCCCCAATTCTTCCTCCTCCAGTGTTAGTAATTAAGGAATGGAGACATGGTTAGATATGGATAACTCACCACACTTTCGTCCATCTGTTTCCCTGTGACCTAAAGTTCAAAGGCTTTAATTTAGGACCTGGAATTTAGAACTGGAAGGGAAGGGAGAATCATGTTGTTCATAGGTGTCAAGCACACAGCCCAACCTCTATCTACACTGGGTGTAGCCAGGACCAGATTGAAATATATTTGGGAAATATTTATTAAAATAAATGAAAATGAAACAAAACGTAGATAACACTACATTTTAAAGCTAAGTCAATATATGGCCTGCTGGGACCTTTATATATGAATTGATAGCCCCTGGTTTCTACTTGAGTTGGACACCACATGTTTAGTCAATGCCCTCCTTTTACAGAGGAAGAAACCTAGATTTTGAAAGTGCCTAGCTTAATTTCTGGTGCATAGTCCCCAACACATAGTAGGTACTTAATAAATGATAGGTTGATGAGGAAACCAGAGAAAAGTAGTCACTTGCCCAAGGTCAGACAAGTAGCAAGTAGCCAAACCACATAGATTTAGGACTGGAAGGGACCTTAGAGGTCACCTAATTCCAGCCTCCTCATTTGATATGAGAAGTATGTGACTGTATATAGCACTTTTTTTTCCTCATTGGAGTAGATTACTTAACCTTCACTCATGGTGGCAGGTCTGGGAATTTTTCCCAGGGGAGCAGGTAGCCAAAATTTCCATGATGCTGCCACTTACTACCTAGAGATAATCCTCCAGTAGAGGAAATACATATCTGTTATTCACAGCTATACCTCTTGAGCCCCAGCTGGTATGCTTCCCATTTGCACAAATCAGTCACAATGACGCCATTAATTCTTAAACATGAAACATTTATTAAATAAGAAAGGAAAAGAAAGAATATACCTGTGGAATGACCCATGACTATCTTAGAATGAGAAATTTAAAATCTACATTTCTGTCACCTATGAAACAAATAGCTAATATATAACCATCTTATTAAAAAAAAGTTCCTTGACTCACAATTCCCAGCAACAAACTTCTCAGATCCATGTAAATTGACTCCTCAGAAATAACGCACTATAGACAACTTTGCAATGTCAGTATTTTTGCCTCTGAGGGGCATGTTTTCACTCTGGTCCTTAATGTGTTTCTCCTAAAGCACTTTTATTTGAGGGATTGCTTTTCTCTCATATTTTCTTAGAATCTTTTGTGTTTCTCCTCAATTGATTTTTCTTTGTGTTTCATAAAAAATGTCCTTTTCCTGCTCCCTTTTAGTAACTGAAATGTTCACAGTAAGAAGGGGGTAGTACCTTAGATGCAGATGGATGAATTGATGCCCAGGAAGTAAACTGATATGCTCAAGGTCACAAAACTAGAAAATGTCAAAGCCAAGATTGGAAGACAGGTCCTCTGATCCAAAGTTCAGCATTCTTTCCACTAAGGACTCAAAGGTTAAAGTTGATAGATGAGAGGCTAGGGGTAGGGAGATTATTAAGCTGAATTACAAAACAAAGCAAAATTCAAAACCTTTTTTTTTCCTTTCTAGGGAAAATAAGTTCTGTGGCTGCAGTTAAAGGCTACAGTTTAAAGTTACTAAATGACTTATTTATTAGTCATGCATCCACCAACCTACACAGCCCTAGGTTTGGTTTTCCTGTAATTTTCTAGTTGTCCTGTTTGCCCTATTTCCAGTTTGAATGTAAAAATTCCAGCCACCTTATGCTTCAAGAAGAACAAGGGAAACTTACACTTCACCAGTGCCTTCCCTTTTCTGGACCTCAGTTTCCTTTAAAAGTAGTTGGACTATATGAATTTAAGGGTCGCTTGCAGCTCAAAATTAATGACTCCAGGTTGCCAGATCTCAGATCTGCTAATTTTGCCCGTCCTAAAAATCAAATCTATCCTTCTCACCCTGGGATTTAGGGGGAGATCTCATTAGGAAGGGGTTGGCATTTTATTAAGTTATTTATATTATATATTAAATGTATTTTGTATTATAGGTTTCATATTATATATTATGTTAAATATATATTTATTAAGTTAGCATTCAATCTTTATTAGGTGCCTATTGTGTGCAATGTAATAAACTTTTATTAGGTACCTACTATGCACTAGGCACTGGGGTTAAAAAAGACAAAATGAAAATATAGCCTCCGCCCTCAAGACCTTACGTTTTTAAATTTTTTTTATTAATTTTATTTATTTTTGGTATTCTGTAATCACTACCATATAACTTAGATTTTTTCCCCCTACCTCCCCCTTTCCTTCCTGGGATGGCAAAGAATTTTATATAGGTTCTACACATACATTCCTATAAAATACATTTTCACTATAGTCATGCTGTGTGGAAGAATTAAAATGAATGGGAGAAATTATATAACAAACCAAAATGTAATACAAAAGAAAATGATTTACTACATTCTGCGATTGAATTTCATAGTTCTTTCTCTGGATATGGAAGGCATTTTGCCCTAGAAGACCATTGGGAATTTTTTTTTAATGTCCTTGCATTGCTATGAAGATCCAAGTCCACCAGAAAAAACTCTCTCACAATGTGGTCATTGCTGTGCACAAAGTTCTCCTGGTTCTGCTCCTTTCACTCAGCTTCAGATCATATAAGTCTTTCCAGGCCTCTCTGAAGTCTTCCTGTTCATCATTTCTTATGGTGCAATAGTATTCCATTACATTCACATTCAACCATTCCCCAATTGATGGGCATCCCCTTGATTTCCAGTTTTTGGCCACCACAAGGAGTGCTGCTATAAATATTTTTGTATATGTCAGACCCTTTCCCATTTTTATAATCTCTTGGGGATACAGTCCTAGAAGTGGTATTGCTGGGTCAAAGGGTATGCACATTTTTGTAGCCTTTTGGGCATAGTTCCAAATTGCTCTCCAGAATGGTCGGATCAGCTCACAGCTCCATCAACAATGAATTAGTGTTCCAATTCTCCCACATCTTCTCCAACACTTATCATCTTCCTGTTTTGTAATGTAAGCCAATCTGATAGGTGTGATGTGGTACCTCAGAGCTGTTTTGATTTGCATCTTTCTAACCAATAGTGATTTAGAGCATTTTTTCATATAACTATAGATATCTTTAATTTTTTCCTCTGAAAACTGTCTGTTCATATCCTTTGGCCATTTATCAATTGGGGAATGACTTGTATTCTTGTACATTTGACTCAGTTCTCTATTTTAGAAATGAGGCCTTTTTCACAGACACTAGCTACAAAAATTCTTTCCCAGTTTTCTGTATCCCTCTGAATCTTGGATGCATTTTGTTTGGTTGTGCAAAAACTTTTCAGTTTAATGTAATCAAAATTATCCATCTTGCACTTCATAATGCTTTCTATCTCTTTTTTAGTCAGAAATTCTTCCCTTCTCCATAAATCTGATAAATACACTATTCCTTTCTCCACCAATCTGTCCATAATATCAGTCTTTATACCTAGATCGTGTACCCATTTGACCTTTATTCTTGTGTGAGGTGTCAGGCATTGATCTATGCCTAGTTTCTGACACATTTTTATTCAGTTTTCCCAGCAATTTTTGTCAAACAGTGAATTCTTATCCCAGAAGCTGGGGTCCTTGGGTTCATCAAACAGTAGACTTTGCATTTTATTTGCAATATGTCTAGTGTTGGTAGAGAACAAATCTCAAAATCTGAAAACATTCTGGAAAGAATTTTTAGCCATTTGGCCAAGAGAGACTGAGAAAGAGGTGTGACTGCCCTCTCAGATCTCTAAGTCTTACTTTGTATAGAGTTCAAATAAGGGTACTGCCGCACATATCCTAAGTTATGGAGAGAAATCTCTTTCTGGAAACTTCATGGATCAGGGGCATTTGAGCTGGACCCAGAAAGCTGAATAGAATGTGACCAGGCTGAAAGGGACATGGGACAAGACTAAAGTATCCCAGTCACAAAAAATAGAGTTTAAAAAATCCTATTGATTCCATTTTCATAATATCTATAGGTAATCAATTAGCTATCATTTTAAACTTTTCCCTTTTTTGCTCCCTCCATCTTCTTGCCCTCACTGAGTATAAGAAGGCAACAGCTGGTGGGAGTCTTCCATGCCTGGTATTTGGCAGGGCAAGATCTCCAAAAGGATAAGGGGGAACAGGATTTGAGAGAAGAAGACAGTATGAGATTGTAGTCAGTGCAGGGGTGAGGATTTGGGAAAGAACTGAGGAGTGGAGGAATTGGAGGCTCCCTCCTGATAACACAGCCTCCCTGGCTACTCTTTCTACAATTGGTTGCACTTTCCTTCATATCCCTGATTCATTGATTATGGTGGCAATATTGGAATACTCCTTGCTCACCATTGTCACTTCAAGACTTTTATTCTCTGACCATCACTAACTAGTCTCTCCTCCTTTGAGGTTCATTCAGTCCACATCAACCACCCAATCAAGATTCTGGGTGCTGTTATCTACACACCTTCAGGACGTTCTTCTCTTTTCCTCATCAAGTTCAGTGCTTGGCTCACAGTGTTTCCTGAGTCAACTCCTAAGTATCATAGTGTGTGTTTGTCCTTCATTGCCGAAGAAGACCAGAGAAATGATGACATGACTTGCCCTTGACTTTGTTTTGAGTGAGGGAGGGCTGTGCAGGTCACCAATCTCACTTCTCCTCCAGAGTCATCTGAATTCAGTGACCAGATATTCATCAGGATGACTGGAGATGACCCGGGATGAGGCACTTGGAGTTAAGTGACTTGCCCAAGGTCACACAGCTAGTGAGTGTCAAGTGTCTGAGGTGAGATTTGAACTCAGGTCCTCCTGACTCCTGCACTGGTGCTCTATCCACTGCATCACCTAGCTGCCCCTAAGTATTATAGTAAGAAGACTTCAACATACACATTGATGTTCTCTCAAAGACCCTCCCCTCCCAGTTTCTTCACTTCCTCCTTCACCCTGCCCCAACTACACCCAGAGATGGTCATCCCTCTTATTTAGCCATCATCCACAAGTGCTCTCTTTCCATGTTAATGAGCTATGAAATTCTCTTAATTTATCATAATCTATTGCCATTCCACCTCTCCCCCTTTGGGACCCCCAATCCTGTTCTTAGTCTTCATCTCTCCACCATTCAATTCTTTCCCAAACCACTACCCTTACACTGGTTACACTTTCTACCTTTTTTTTTCTTTTTTCTACTTTTCTGTTTTACTTGCAAATTCTTTTATAACCTAGCTCTTTTGTATCTTTCCAGAGCTCTTGTACCTTGCTCCCCTCTGAGTATTCTAGAACATCTAATTTAGAATTGTAGAAAGTTGACCAGGCCACTGATCCGAAGCATAAACAGGCAGCTAGATGGTCCAGTGGATAGAGCTTTGGACCTAGAGTCGGGAAGGCCTGAATTCAAACCCTGTCTCAGACATTCACCAGCTGTGTGTCCCGGGAAAGTCATTTAACTTCTATCAGCCTTAGTTGCCTCATCTGAAAAATGGAGATCATAATAACACCTACCTTCCAGGCCAGTTGGGTGGCATAGTGGATGGGCACTGTGCCTGGGGTCAGGAAGACTCATCTCCTTGAGTTCAAAAACCACAGATACTTAGTAGCTGTGTGACCCTGGGCAAGTCACTTAATTCTGTTTGCCTTAGTTTCCTCATCTGTAAAATGAACTGGAGAAAGAAATGGCAAACCACTGCAGTATCTCTGCCAAGAAAACCCCACATGGGGTCTTGGAGTGTCAGACATGACTGAACACGCAAAACTTCCCAGGGTAGCTGTAAGGATCAAATGAAATAATATGTGTGATGTTGAGGGCTTACATAAATGTTAGCTATTCTTCTTATTGCATAGGAAAACAATCTTTACTACACATGCCCAACACATAGTCCATCTCGCCTCTACTTGAGGACCTTCTAGAAGGAAAAGCCCTAAATGTGAGTTCTTTTCATGGCTGAAAATTGGACTTTTTCCCCCCAAAATTTATTCATTTGTTTTCAATTTTAAGCAATCCCTTCCATAAGTTTAAAATTTTCTCTCCCTCCCCTAGACAGCATGCAGTCTTATATAGGCTCTACACATACATTCTTTTTAAACACGTTTTCACATTAGTCATGTTGCATAGAAGAGAAAGCATGAGTAAAGCTAAACAAAGCCAGGCATAACAAAAGAGAAAATCGTCTGCTTCATTCTGTGTTCCAACAGCGTGGTTCTTTCTCTGGATGCGGATGGCATTTTGCATCATGAGTCCTTTGGAAATGTTTTAAGTCCTTGCCTTGTTGTGGAGGACTGTCTGTCAAAACCAGTCCTCACACACTGTGGCTGTTACTGTGTATAATGTTCTCCTGGCTTTGCTCACTTCACTCAGCATCATTTCATATAAGTCCAGGTTTTTCTGAAGTCTGCGTGTTCATAATTTCTTATAGCACAATAGTATTGCATTACATTCATATACCACAACTTGTTCAGGCATTCCCCAGTTGATGGGCATCCCCTTGATTTCCAGTTCTTGGCCATCACAAAAAGAGCTGCTATAAATATCTTTGTACATGTGGAATCTTTCCCCATTTTTATGATCTCTTTGGGATACATCCCTAGAAGCAGTATTGCTGGGTCAAAGGGTATGCACATTTTTATAGCCCATTGAGCATAGTTACAAACTGCTCTCCAGAATGGTTGGATCAGCTCACAGCTCCACCAACAATGAATTAGTGTTCCAACTCTCCCACATCATCTTCAACTTTTTTTTATCATCCTGTTTTATTATGTTAGCCAATCTGATAGGTGTGATTGAAATTGAACTTTTGGCAACTTTTACCCATCGCTCCTGGTCTGCTCTGTGGTTCAAATGAACAAATCTAATCCATCTTCCATGGTATAGTTCTTCAAAGACTTGAAGATGGCTGTCATGTCCATCATTCCCATTTAGACTTTCCCAGGTCTTTCATTTCAGTTAAACAGTTGTCAGGTCTTACTTTGGGCAATGCCTTATGCTAAGGGCTGGGAATGCAAAGGCAAACATGAGATGGCCCTTACCCTCATGGAACTTATGCTCATCTGGGAAAGGTGTAATGCACACAGAGAAGTAAATACAAAGTACAAGTAACATAATTTCAGATGAAAGGAGTGCTAAGAACAAAGGGCTGGGCTGAGTCAGGAGGTAGCATGAGAACTATGCCTTGAAGCATCCAGAGAAGTAAAGATGAAAAGGGTCTTGTGTGTCAGACAAGGAGGACAGTGAAGGCAAAGGCATGAAGGTAGGAAATGGAATATTGTGGATGAATCATCAAGAGTTTGCAGGCCATTTTGACTGGAAAGAGGGGGTGCCTGAAGTGGGATAAAATGAAATAAGACTGGAAAGAGAGGTGTCACCTTAACTTCTTGTATGCTATCTGTTGCCCAGTGGATTTTACTTTTGGCAAGGTAGCTATCATTCAGAATAATGAGCCAGTAAATAATAAATGAATCATGAATGCCTCTTAAAAGTTTTGGGTTATATATGTATGTGCAGCCTAATGGAGGCTGGAAACTTTATTCCCCTGAGTAAATGATAAACATTTTATGAATCACTTGGAAGATTGATTTATTAATAATATCCTCCTCCCCTCTTCCCCCATGGGAAAAAACTCAGTTCAAACCTAAGGATTTTATTTGGTCAGCTTAAAAGGAGACTCGGAAACATGGCATCCAATAGGCAGCAGCTTTGATGGATAATCAAGGGAAGGGATTCCTCTCCAGAGCCTTGGGAGGTCTTTTGGGGGAACCTTGCCTAGAAGCTCTCTGTAAGGTGCTCAGGGGACCTTCAAGGACTGTTGCCAGAGATGGCCAACTCCTTCCCAAGATCCAAATGATGACTTCTTGACTCATCCCTGCTGTGGTCCTAGGATGAAGCTCAGAGTCCAAATTCTATACAGGTCAAGGTTTGGTGGTGTCGATAGGCAAAGGGAATTGCTTTCCTTAAGCCATCATCTTGATTTCTCTGTGAAATCTCTTTCAATTCAATTCAGCTCAGTTCAATTCTATACACAATTAAGTGTCCACTATATGCAAAGCTTGCTTGACCATGTCACTCCTCTGTTTAAGAATCTTCTAAGAATCTTCTGCATTGCCTTTAGATAAAATAAATACTCTTCTGTTTGGTATTTAAAGTTCTTCACAGTCTGGGCATCTTTCCAGGCTTATTATACATCACTCCCCCTCACACACCCCATGCTTTAATCAAACTGCCCTATTTTTTTTCTTCTCTGTCACATACCATGTATTTTGTCTCCATGCCTTTGCATTGGTCTGGAATGCTCTGACCTCTCACTGAGGCCAGGAATGGTGAAGTGTTTTGTCCAAGGTTGCACAGTTCTTAAGTGTGATACAGTGGAAAGAGCCAGCTTCAGACTTCTGGAACCAGAAGATTCAGGATTCAGATCCCACCTTTGATGCTTCCCAGTCCTGCAAAAATAATTTAACCTCTTTGGGTCTCAGTTTCCCCATCTATAATATAAGGGAGTGTGAAGAGGCAGCCTTTGAGGTCCTTTCCAACTCTAAGTCTATGGTCCTAAGTCTTTAGTATCTGAATCCCTCCCATAGACTCCAAATCTAGTGTTCTCTCCACTGCAGCACTGTCTTCCCCTTTACTTTTCCCCCCATCACCCATTTTTCCCAAGTTCCCTAGGGGAGAGGGAAGAGGCAGAGGAGAATACCTCTGCTGTGCCTATTCTTTATGGCTCATATTTTCCCTCCCCAGAATGCCTACATCACCTGGTTCTCTTTTATCCATCAGTATGCTTTCTCTTCTGGTCTGAGGGGTTGTGAATCATGAATTACCATTAACATGCACCTTCAGCATCTACAGAACACCAGCATAGGTTGTTCCTAGAAGATGCCTGTTACAAGATGGGGGCCTCCTCATCCAAAGGCTTTCACACAGAACCTAGAGCACAGAAATGGTGATGGTGATGATGGAGGAGGAGGATTAGAGGAAGAGAGCTGCAATTGACATTGGAGAACTCAGAGCTTGGACAAAGGGGCTTTGGAGAGCCCAGGCCCCTGGACCATTACCAAGCTCAGTGGTTTCTCTTTTATTAGGCCCTAGGGGCAATCCTTTGCTACCCTGGATGCTTAATGGGTTCTAAATGCCATTTCCCTCCTTCCCTTCCCCATCACCAGATGCTCAGAGAAAGCAATCTGGCAGGAGATTGAGTTAGCCTTCCTCTTCTCTGGGGACTCCTCTCCTTCTGGGCCTGGGGGCTAGGTTGGGAAGGAGGGTCTTGTGTCAGGGTGTATAGATGAGGGCAGAGCCTCCTTCTTCCCTCCCTCTTTCTCAATCCATTCATCTTGAAGGCCTTGTTTGCTGAGGGAAAATCCCTGCAGGGTCAGCTGGGTAATGAGATTTTAGATCCTGGCATATGGTGCTGGGATGGGGGAGGGGTGGGGAGACGGGGAAGGCAGAGATTCCATTACCTAATTCTGGTCCTGCCCTGAGGGTCAGAGTGGGCTGGCACTCAGCATTTGGGGGCACCAGACACATGTGCATGCCCCCTTTCAGCGAGCTAGACTTAGGGAACAGATTTTAAAGCTAGAAAAATGTTGACTTCCGTTCAGTTTGTCATATATTCTCATACAATTGGATGCAGTAGAATAAGAAAAGAAAGAACTGGGTGGGGGGAATGACTTCCATTTCTTTATTTCATAAAGTATACATATATGCCATAACTATAAATAATATACAATATATGTATCCTGATAAATATATATACCTGAGATATGTATATATTTAAAATACATACATAATGTGCTTATGTATGTAGATTTATATATGAACACATACATAATATATATGTAGGTTTATAGATGATCATATACATAATGTACTTAAGTGTATATATATGAAAATATGCACAATTAACTTATATGTATATTTTTATATATGAACAATATACAATATACTTATACACGTATAGGAACATATACACTTGTACATGTATGTTTAGATATACCATAAGCAGAACCTATCTAATCTATCTTGTATGCACGAACCCTTTAGATACTTAGAGACAGTCCTCATGTCCCTTCTGAGTCTTCTGTTTTCTAGTCTAAACATCCCTAGTTGTTTCAATTGATCCTCCCATGGACTTTCACCAACCTATTCGCTCTCCTCTGGACATACTCCAATGTATCCATGTACTTCCTAGAACTATGGTGCCCAGAACTGAACCCATCAGTCACCTATTAGAACTGGGAGGGACTTCTGAGATCACCTCTGATTTTACAGATGAAGAAATTGAGTCCTAGAGAGGGAAGGCCACACAGTGAGCCTGTGGTGAAAGTGAAATTAGAATTCAGATGTTTAGTTTTCCTATTCAATGATTTTTTTTTTCTGTACTATATCCCCTTGCTTTGACACGTGTTTATGTGCAGGCTTTCCAATGTTTGTTGTCTATCTCAGGCATCTTCCAGGATTTGTTGTTTTGATTCATTATTTTTCTAGGCTTAGCTTTTTCATTCACAGTGTTATAGGATTATCCACCTACCCGTTAGAGATCACCTGTGTAAGAGCAAGGTGCTGAGGATTTAGAATAAAATAAGAAAGGTCGTATAAAGAGTTAATTTAGGTTAGAGGCCTTGAGTTCCTGTCTCACTGGGAAGGAAGTACAGGATCTGTGCAGGTTTCATTCGGGAGGTATTATCTGAAGATGTTGAGGAATTGCATAGAGAGAGCCGGCTGGTGCAGCTGGTTCGAGCTGGCTCCAGCACACCCCTTGGCTGTTAACGCATAATGCGGGCAGTCTTGGTCACAGCAGCTTTGAGTGTGGCTTTGAATGGTGGGCAGAATTTGGAGCGCACACCTGAAATGACTCGGTTCTCTTACTTTGTCTATTTTCAGAGGCTTTTATCGTTCATTACTACAGTATCTAGGATGGATCGGGCGCTGTGCTTTCTCCCATCTGTTTCATAATTACATTCTCACGGCTTACTCAGCCCCATCGACCAGAATAGCACTGTCAGAGTTAAGCCTGGGATCTCTAGGGAGAGCCTGGGGAGGAGGGCAGCCCCAGACAGTAATGGGGGGAAGCCTGCTTGCTGGCTCTAAGTGAGTTCTTTCAGGCTTTCCATACTACTCATTATCAGTTGTTATTATGGTCGTCATATTATTGAATTTTTTAAAAAGTATTTCCTATTAATTTTAAGACTTTTGTGTTTTCTGCCCTTCTCTCTCATTGATTTCTTTGTCTCTACCCCTACCTCTATCTGTCTCTTTCTCTCAGCAAGCATTGATCCATCACCCACTAGACCTGGTAGCATAGTGGATTGAGATTTGGCCAAGGGTTAGGAAGGCCTGGGTTTACATCCCACCTTGGACTTATACTAGCTGTATGAGCCTGGGGAAGCCACTGAGTTTCTCAGGGGTCTAGGCGACTTTCTAAGAGGTTCCCATTCAGTGGGAATTTACCATAAAAGTTCAAGGTGTTAGTGATAGAAATTCTCTAATGGCATTTTAAGTGGTACAATTTGCAAGGATATCAGGAATATTAGATTAGATTACCCTGGAGTTTCACAACCTGTTGTTGAAAGGGGTTCAGGGAACAAAATATGTTGGAAACCACTAAGTCACAGAGAAAGTACAGATCTGCATTGGTAGGAATTTCCTCACTTGAATGTTTCCTGTTGAAAGTAGGAGCCAGGAGTAGGGAACTTGAGGTACCCTCCCTTATCCTCCACCCCAGACTCATCCTCATCTCTATGACTGAGGCACGGACCATGTCAAGATGAAACTAAGACAACGCTTCTTCTCAAGTGGCTTAGTTTTTTTTGAGGGGACAGGAGGTAATCAACAAGGATGCCTACAATATATGTTGAAGGCAGCTTTGGGAAGCGAGGCACTAGCAGCTGGGGATCAGAAAGGGATTTGTGAAGAAAGTGGGCCTTCAGTTGAGTCACAAAGGAATCTGAGGATTCTAAGAGGAGGAAGAAAGGAAGGGGTACACACTGAGACTTGAGAGACAGACAGTGCTTCCCTCCTCCCTCCCACCCCAGTCCTCTAAATTGTATTCATGTTCAGTTATAACCTGAAATAATGAGATTTTGTAGAAAAGCCTCTGATTAAAAGTCAGTGAAATTGAAACACAGAAGAAAAGCCAAAAAGAAAACAGAAACCAGATTATGTAAAGAGGATTCTGTTTTTAAATGGTTAATACATGAGATTTACTCTCTTTCTCAGGATTCCCATCCAGCCCTTTAGACTAAAAATCCAGTGTCCTTCCCAATGTACCACACTGCCCTGTGTTGGGCACATGTGCACGTGATGATTTTTTTCTCTGACTTCCCCTGCCTCTCACCCCCTTTCAGGGCACTCTGGGACTTCTTGCATTTGTCTAGGGCACTTGTCACACAATGCCTTTAGACACACTTTTCCATGTCTGTGCCTCATCTCTCTACCTGAATGTCACTTCTTTTAGGGCCAGGCAAGGTAGTGTGATGCTGTGGAAAGAATACTGGATTAAGAGCCAGAGGACTGGGTTCAAATCCATACTGTGGTACCCCTTCTTTAACTTTTTCTCCCATCCTGAGTTCTGCCATCTGTAAAGTGTATATGTGTGTGTGTGTGTGCGCACATACGCGCGAACACATGTGTGCTGGGGGGGGGGGGTTTGGACTGGATATGCCTCTAAGCTCCCTCTGGCTGATCTTACCTGTGACCCTCTCTGGACCTCAGTTTCTTTGTAAAAGGGGCAGTTCAGGCATGATAATCTCTAAGGTATCTTCCAGCTCTAGATCACTTCATGGGAGTCAGGGTTTTTAATCTGCCAAATGTTATCATTATCAGTAAAAAGTGAGACAGGTTAAATAGCATGATACTGGATAACTGGATTAGTTTACCCTTAATTACTCTGGGATGAGATTAGCCAGTAGTAGGTTTGGGGGCAGGTGGGGGAATGTTGAATCTATAGAGGAAGAAAGATTCTACTTATACCTTAATATTCCTTTCCCAATCAAAAGAGAGCTGTCCCATTCTCTCCTCTAAGGAGGAAGTTGTACAAAAGCCTACTTAGCACATTTAGAAAGAAAAAAATCAACATAATACAATAATAGGGAGAGCAGTTTGTAGTTTTTGAGTCAGATGGAATTCTTCAGGTTGAGTCCTTAGCTACTTTCTTTCAGTCAAAAATCACTGAGAAGGGGGAGAAGCTACCAAAGACTTCTCCCTTGTCAGGAGCAGGTGCTCAAGAGAAGGTGCTTCTGGGGAGGTATGAAACTCAGGAACCAAGGCTTGTGGATCCAGGGAAGGAAGGGTAAACATCCAATGGCCTCACCCTAGTTACACTCAGCTTTCATGCCTTTCTAATTCGTAACCTGACCAAACTCAAATGGAGTATGGTTTCAATCAGTAAACACTGATTAAGTAACTACTATGGTAGGTGCTAAGGATATAGACAAAAATGAAACTGTCCCTGCTCTCAAGGGGCTTGTAGTCTACTTGGAAGAGATAACACATACAAATATGTATGCATATATACATATATAAAATATATACACATATATTTGTAGAGTTGCATACAAATTCTATACAAACAAGGTGATTTAGGGGAGGGGGCACTAACAGCTGAAAGTATCCAGAAAGGCTTTGTGTGAAAGGCAGTATTTGAACTGTGTCTTGAAGGAAATGAAGACTTGTAAGAGATGGTGGTTAGCAGTATTAAAAATGAAAAGGATGAATTCACCACCAGTGAGATGGAAATTAAAGCAATTATTAGAAAATATTTGCCCAATTATATGCTAATAAATCTGACAATAAGCAAAATTAATGAATACTTACAACATACTAATTATCCAGATTAATAGAAGAGGAAATAGAATACTTAAATAATCCCATTTTAGAAAAAGAAATTGAATAAGCCATCAATGAACTCCCTAAGAGATGACAGTTAGGAGGGAGTATGTTCCAGACATGGTTGTAGCCAGCACAAATGCAGGAAGGCAGGAGATAGTGTCTTGTATGAGGAACAGTAGGAAATCTGGTTTGGCTGGACTAAATTGTGCATTGAGCAGAGTAAACTCTAACAAGGTAGAAAAAGTAGGTTGGGAAGAGCTTTTAGTGCTAAAAAGAAAATTTGATATTTGATGCTGAAGGCAAAAATGGAGCTTCATCCCCCTCCGACTCTGCTCCTGACTTTCCAGGCTTAAAAACCATGCCCGAGCTGCTCTGTTATCCTGGAACTTTCCTCAGTGCCTGAGGCCTCCTCTCCCTGGAACATCCAGTGGTCCCTGCCATCCTCTGACCCAAAGTATCCCTCTACCAAGCTGGCCCTCTTCTATCATTGGTGAGTTCCTCCTGAGACCACCATGTTAAGAAGGGGTCCAGGCTGGCCAGCCTTCTTCCCTCCTCAGCTATACTCCTGACTCAAATAGTGTTACTTTCATTTCCCCATCTCCCTTTTCAGTTCACTTTTGTATGTTATTTTCCCTCATTAGAAGGTAAAGGTCCACGAGGGCAGGGAGTTATGTTTCTTTTTTCCTTGTATTCTATCTCCTGCTCTTAGTACAGTGCCTGGCCCTAGTAAATATGTAACAAATGATTGTTGACTTTCCACGTTACTAGAATTTATTAAGTAGAGAGGGAAAAGGGGTGCTAGATCAGACCTGTACTTTAGGAAAATCACTTTGCAGCTAAGTAGAGGATGGATTACTAACAGGCATTGCAATAGTCCAGGAGAGGAGGGTTGAACCAGAGTGGTGGCTGTGTGGGTACAGAGAAGGGATGCATGTGAGAGATGTTGGGGAGGGAGCCTCAAGACTTAGAGATGGTAAATGGTAAATTGGGGATGGCTGGGCCAGATGAGGACAGCATAGCACTACAAAGAGACCAAGTCTAACTGGAGACATCAGAGAAGGTTCATGGAGGGATGATATTTAAGGTATGGGCTTATGAAGGGCAGTGGTAGCAAATAAAGCCCCTTTCCTTCACTGATTACAGTTTTATTTGGGAAGGAGAAACTTACCCTAGAGGGTAAGCCTTTCATTCATACGTGACTTTCTTTAACATCTAGCAAACTGGTCCATGAAATGCCAAAGGGTTACATTTGAATCTAAGGCTATTTCATGGATATCCCATAACCTGGGATCTTTGCTGCAGAGTTCAAAGAGTCCTCCAGGATCACCTAGCCCACCTGCAGATGAGGAAACAGGTCCAGAGAGATAAAGGTCTCATAGGTGGTAGAAAAGAGAGGTGAGATCTGAACCTAGGTTTTCTCCAGTTTCTTCTCAGCCATTGTGGTGCAGAGGGGGAAAGAGCCTAAGAGTTTGAATCAAGGGAGCCAGGGTAGTACTGGCTCTGGTACTTCCTATGTGACCTTGGGTGATGCCTCAAATTCAGCTAAATGCTTGGTCTCTGTCATAGCCCTTGGAATTATTTGTCTAACTCTCATTTGAAGAAAGGATATGCCTACTCTGTAGCAAAGGGATTTTGAGATGGAGTCCTTGTGTAAATCATAGAAGTTCTTGAATAGGAAAAACCCATGGGAAATAAAGACACTTTTTAGTTTGGGAATGATATGTACCAAAGGCATCCTGCAATGCATGCTAAAACCTGTCTGCCAATTCTAAACCCCAAATTTAGCCTGAGCAAACAAAAGGCATTTAGAAAAACTAATGGGAAAAAGAACTCTAGGGATTTCTACTCTCAATTATATGCAGTATCTTTCTTGCCCTAATTTTCCCTAAAGTACTTAACATTCAGGAAACACAAAATAAAATAAAGCAGGTCTCAGGTTGGGAGGAACAGTAATGCAGCACAGACCAGAAACAAACAAAAAAAAATCTACCTCTCCATTTCATTTCCTGATCAGTTCAGGTTCGCTGTTTCTCTTAGACTTGTGATTTCATTCATCAGTGTAGAGAAATCCTGGTGTGGGAAGTCCCTCCACTGTAGCAGATCTGACCTTCATCTGTAACTTGTATTATGTGCCAGGCACTGTGCTAAGCACGAGGATACAAAGAGGGAAAAGATAGTCCCTGCCCTCAAGGAGCTTAAACTTTAACTGAGGCACCCTGAACACTGTCCCTGGGACCCTGGGCTCTAAGTTTTTCCCTTCTCTTATCAAGAACCAGCCTCCCCCCACCCCCCAGGCTACCTTCTGGACATTTCTAGGCCATACTGGCCCATCCTTCAGCTGCCTTTTATGTATGGTCTTGCCTCATTGAAGACAGGAGCTGTCTTGCTTACCTGTGGTTATGGCCCTAGCACTTAGCATAGCCTGGTTCACTGCATGCACTTAACTGCTTTTTTCATTCATTTAGACTAACTATAAGAAAATCAGGCAGTTCTCCTCCCCTCACCCCTCCACTCCTGCAGAATTCCCACTGTCACTCCCCCAATTTCATTTGTGTTTCCCAATTAGAAAGTCAGGTAATTGGATCACCAAGGCAAAGAGTCTTCTGCTCTCATTAAGCTCATAAAGATCCACCAATTGTGAGAGGCAGTTCTCTGTTCCCTCCAATGACCTTGGCGGAACTTAACAGAGATAAGCCAGGAGAAAGGATTGAAAGCTTTGGAGTGAGCTTAATACCGGGAGAGGAAGCTCCCAAGTGCTGCTTGGCAGAGAGAGCGTATTGGGCTCCAATGGCTGAGCCTTGTGACCAATGTGGGCAGCAGGTCCAAAGGCATTCTCCTTACACCCTTGTCCGAATCACACCAGCAGAGATGTTGTCTTACTACAATTTCCTAGGAAGATGCATCAGCCTAGGATGCCCAGCAAGGAAAGGTATGGTTGGTGGGAATGTCCATAACTCTGGAGCTTTGAAAAGTTGGCTTGATCAGGTTTGGAGCAAAAGCACAGAAAGAGATCATGGCAGAAAAGTAGTGTGGATGGAGCACCAGATCTAGAGTCAGGAAGACATGGGTTCAAATCTTGCCTTAGATACCTATTACCTGAGTGACCCTGGCAAGTCATTTAACCTTTCTGGAAGTCAATTTCCTTATAAGTAAAATAAGAATGTTTGATTTTTTTAGGTTCTGTGGAAGCTCCAATTCTGTGCTCTAGGGAGGGGGGAAGAGTTCTTCTTGAAATTATTTGTTCTAGGAATTGTTTGGGTATGAGGGTTGATGGCTTACCAATATTTACTTTTTCTTAAAGTAAAGGTTCTTTAAGATTCTCTGGTCTTATCATTAATGGGCATAATAGAAGCATCTCCCCAAAAAAGGAAAAAAGTTCAACTAGAATCCTGAAAGCGATGTTCATATTCCTAAAGGTAGAAAATAGGATATTAAGTAAGAGGTTGCCACCCATTGTCCTGGTAAGTGAATCTTGGACCAAGGCTTGGGAGGACCAAAAGGGATATTACTCTTCTAGGAGCTAACAAAAAAAGGGGTGCATTTGAAATGGCTCTTTCTACATGAGGAGCAGACTGTGGTGTGGCAAGAAGGGTGTGAATGTGTTATTCCCAAGTGTACTTCTTAACTAGGAGAGATGATTTAAATACCAGGGTTTCTTTGATCTTCTTTTCCATTTGGAAAATGCAGGTATCATTACTTACAATGTCGAAACCAGAAGAAGGCATACGTATGCCATGCTTAAAGCAGATGTCGGCTGACTCCTTTCTTTTTGGTACAGCCCCACCAGGGGAAGATAAGTGGGACTGTTTGTGTAAAAAAGATCTGGGGGTCTGAGTGGCCTGTGAACTCAACTTGAACTAGCCATGGGATGTGGTGACTAAAAGAGTGAATGTGAAATAGGCTGCCTCAAGAGCAGCATTGTATCCAAAGGTAGTCCCACTGTGCTCTTTCCCAGCCCAACCACATCTGGAGAGTATATTCCACTATTGTTGCCACATTTTAGACAGCAAATTGATAAACTAGGAAGAGTCCTGAGGAGGGTGATCAGTATGGTGAAAGAACTAGAGAGCTTGTCATATGGGAAACAGGTGAAGGGATCAGGAATGTTTCATTTGGAGTAAAAAAGATTTCTTTTGCTTATTGTTCAGTCCTGAAAGACTCTTCATGACCCCATTTGGGTTTTCTTGGCAGAGATACTAGAGTGGTTTGCCATTTCCTTCTCCAGCTCATTTTATAGATGAGGAAACTGAAGCAAACGGCTTTAAGTGACTTGCCCAGGGTTGCTCAGGTTGTAGGTAACTGAGGCTGGATTTGAACTCAGGTGCTCCTAACTCTAGGCCTGATGCTCTATACACTGCTCCACATAACTGCAGTAAGTAGTTAATAATGCTATCGACTTGAACTCAAGTCCTTTGACTCTGATGAGGTGACTTGTCCAGGGTCACTTATCTCTTTCTGAAGAGGAGATGGAATTTGAACTTGGGAGTTCCTGCCTCCAAGCCTAGCTTCTGTATCCCTTGCTCTTGCTATCTAACTTGGTCACCTTCCTTTATAAGCATACATCAGAAACTCTGATTGGAACCACTATGGTTTTCTTCTGACATTTCAATAGAGCATGAATAGGGTCAAAAGTTTTCAAATGCCAGAGAAGTAGAATGGAAGCTTTGGCTGAAGCTACCAGATCAGAAGGCTTCGAATACCATCTCAGTGGTGGAAGGCTATTGTCTGAGCACTAGCTTAACCAGATCCAGAGAGGTTCAGAGCCAGCAGTGTACCCAGTGTTAGGGCTGAATCTTTTGGCAGTGGATGTAGCTCAGCTCCAGGATCCAGTGGGTCCAGGCTTTTCACCTCCCTCCCCCTAGTTTGCTTTGTATTATGTACCTTTTGGAAAGGCAGAGACTATAAAAATAAAGATGCAGTATAGCTTTTCCTCTAGCATCATCCCTGCAGGGCATTGATCTTCCTATTTCTTCCTTGAAGACTGTATTCTCAAGCATTCTCAAGATGACTTGTCAGTCAAGTCATGCTGTTTCCTTGGCAGTGGAAACCTGGAAATGTCAGTGGGACGATCGTTTCTTCACAGACTTCTTTCCAATGTGACCCATCCCCAGAGCTTTACCAAGCAGGGAACGCCAGGCTGATGGGCTTCTATTGGCTCAGGATCAGCCAGAGAACCTGGCCTTCTTGGTGAGCTTAGGGGAATAGCCAGGGCACATAGTAGGTGCTTGAGAAAATACTTGTTGGATTGGAAAAGTTGTTAAGAAGAGCTGCCAACATAAGAGGCAGCATCTTGAGTGGACCCTCATGGCCCTTCCCTAAACCAGTGGCTTGTCTCCTCCTAGCTGACAGCTGCTTCCCAGGCTTGCCACCACCATTGGACAGCTCTCAAAGTTAGGAATTGGAGAAAAAGATCTACAGACATGTATATCAACTTACCAAGTTAACAAAGCTCCATCTACCTCTTTAGAAGTTCTTCCCCATCATTCCTGGTTCTGCCCTCAGGGACCAAGTAGACTGATTTGCATCCCTGCTTCATGAGGGAGGCCTTCATTTACCTGGAGACAATGATCATATCCAGTCCCTCCCCTCTTCCCTCACCTAAGGTGTCTTTCCTTCAAACTCTTCAACTCATCTTCATTCGGCCTGATTTTGAGGCCCTTCCTTGTCCTAGTTACCCTCTTCTTTCCAGTTTATTAATGTCCTTAAAATCATGTTGCCTGATGAGTTCTGACCACAACAGAGTAGAGAGGCCCTATCTTCTCCTCAGTCCTGGAAGCTACACCCTTCTTAATGCTACCCAGGATCTCATTGCCTTTTTTTGGATACCCCATTATATTATTGACTTATAGTAAGTTTACAATCCACTAAGACCCTCAGATTTTTTTCAGAATAACTGGTATCTATCCATATATCCACCATCTTTAAAATGTGAATTGGATTTTTTTTTCTTTTGGCACCCAATTGTAAGACTTTATATTCATCCTTACTGAATTTTATTTTATCAGGTTCAGCCCAGTGTTCTGCTCCAGTCTGCCTGGACCCTTTTGTATCTATCATCCAGTGTGTTAGTAGGTATCTAATTAATGCTTATTGAAAATTGAAAGAAAGATTGACTAAGAAAACAGAGAAAAGGAAGGAATGATTGATGAGGTAAACAAGACTTAATAAGGGGTAGAGAAGGAGATGAAGAAGGAGTCTGAGAAAGACCAGAACAGGCCATAAATGAACAAGCATTTATTAAGAACCTACCATATGCTGAGTGAGGAGTTGACAATGGCCCCTGTTCTCCCTCCTGTGCTCCTTTGCTTCCTCATGGAAGACCCTAAGATTTCTCTTGTTGTTGTCTCACTGTAATCCTTTGTGCCATGGCTTCCTGAAGGTCCTTCAGTGCCAGCTAGTTATCTATGGGCTGCTCTGGACACCTGAGGTGACTTCATTCCAAAGATGCAAGAGGGAGGGACATCTGGGAAGGCTGGCATTCACATAGGAGGACCTGATGTGAGGGCATGCTAGAACACTGTAATGGTGTCCCTGTTTCCAGTTACCATGGGTCAAAAGAGGAAATTGAAGGCAGGGAAAAAGAGGAGGTGGTCGGAAGCTTCACCTGTGCCCATCATCCCATCCCTGCTCCCTCCCCATAAATTTGTGTTTCTTGGTGTTACAACTCCCTAGAATGGGAAAAAAGTGGGGAAAGCACCAGGGTTTAGAGTCAGGACCTTAGCTCTAGAGCTGGAAGGGACTTTAAATGTTATTCAGTCCATCTCCCCCCATTTTACAGATGAGGAAATTATGACCAGAGGTGAATGGATGATACACTGTAATCTCCTCAAGAGCAGGAATTGCTTCTTTAAAAAAAAATCCAAGTGCTTAGCACAGTACTTGGCACATAGCAGGGGATTAATCTATGCTTGTTGATCAATTACCCAAGGTCACACAGGCAGTAAATGTCTGAGGGAGAATTTGAACCCTGATCCTTTGGCTCATGAATCAGGGCTCTTGATGTTTGGATCTTGCCTGTACTTGCAGGATATTGGGCACATCACATTACCTCTGTCAACCTCAGTTTCTTCAGCTGTCAACTAGACATAATAATACTCACATTACCCATATCCCAGTGCTATTGGGAGGACATATATACTTTGCTTGAGTTGTGTATAGGGGTATCATTGTCATTGTTGTTTCCTTCTATGTCACTTCTCCCCCTCCTCCCTGTCGTGCCCCTATTCACAGAGTAAGATAGTCACTGGTATGAGTCTATGAGTTATTTTCACAGACTTCCTTCAGGTTAATTCTCACGTCTCCTTTCAGCCTGCCCCACAGCTAGCAACATTTCTCAGGCTCAGATGCTGAAGACATGCAGTACAGGAGAGAAAGTGAGAACGTCTCTATGGTGACGGTTGCTAGGGAACCTCTTTCCTTAGCAACTTCCTTCTCTGCCTCCCAGGGAAATTTCAGAGGCTTCCCCAGTCCACATGGACTATGCTGGAAGTCAGGGCAGGAATAGGGAAAGCAGTAGGATCCCTAATGAGGAGTTCAGGAAGCAGTGATTGGTTGTTCTGAGAGGGTGGCATGAGGTGGGCATTCAGTGCATCATGTCAAGGCTACAAAGAATTGTTAAGTATCTACTATGTGCCAGACACTATGCTAGGCACTGGCTAGTTCCTGGAACTTCTCTGTGCGAATTATACCATTGGGGCCAGAAAGCCCAGAAGCTGCAGGGAAGATGATGGCAGAGTTGGTCCTTAAGAGGAGGGAAAGGTTCAGTCTGTGTCAGGCTGGGCATTCCTCCACTGCTCCTTCTCTGCTCCAGCAAAGGACAATGAACTGAGAGCCAGTTCCAGGAAGTTACTCTGGGTGGGACTAAGGAGAGGGCTGCTGCTGAGAAACCAGAAAGTTTCAAAAAAGCTTCACAACCCTGAAATCCTACTGTGTGGATTTTGTGATGGGGGAAGACAGAAATGAGTCGGAAACGTGGACAAGGTTTTCCATAACTCATGACCTTCTGAACTTGTTTTTTCTTGCCATCTTGACAGTTGTTGAGATGTATTTATTCTCTCATTTGTGTAAACATTTGCTTAACCCCAATCCTCTATTTTTATCTGTAATAATAATAATGTCAGTATTTATATAGAACTTTGAGGTTTCCAAAATGCTTTACATAATCTCATTTTATATCTACAACTCTGTCAGGTCCGGTGTAATATTATTTATCCCCATTTTATAGAAGAGGAAACCAAATCTGAGAGAAGTTGCCACTTGCCCAGGGTCACATAGCTAGTGAGTACCCAGGGCAGGATCTGAACTCAGGTCTTCCTGACTCCAGGCCTGACACTGTCTCCACTGTGTCCCCTAATCTGCTGCCCAGTTATAGGATGGGTCATCTTGGGGCAGAAAGAACAGTCAGGCTGAGTTCCCATGTGTCTTCTCTGTCCTCACTCCTGATTAGTGC
Source organism: Notamacropus eugenii (assembly GCF_028372415.1). Taxonomy (NCBI): domain Eukaryota; kingdom Metazoa; phylum Chordata; class Mammalia; order Diprotodontia; family Macropodidae; genus Notamacropus; species Notamacropus eugenii. Next base: position 340,899,117 of record NC_092877.1, read on the forward strand.
AGGACAGGCCAGTGAGACTCTCTGCCAGCCACTTTGTTCGTGGGGTCCCTGGTCCTTGTTAACGCTATTTAAATACAAGATATCACAAAAGGCTTTTTATAGTTTTAAGCCAACAAAGCTTAAAATTGCAATGACTTTTGTGACATTTTCTATAACACTTTCATCATCCATTTAAATTTACAAATACTTGAAGTCATAATTATATCATTAGGTTATATAGAGATATTGTGGCATAATGGATAGACTCGCTCAGTGTCAGGTATACTGAGATTCAAGTCTGAACTGTGACAGACAGTTAAAGAGTCTCAATGCCTCCAGGCAATTCTCTAAAGACTATGAATTGCAGACCACAGATTGATCTGTATTGGTGGAGTGCATTTCCACACTTGGAGTTCCAGTGAAACCAATAAAATCCAATGAAATTAGGGGCTTTGTCCCAATGTGTTGACACACACATGAATATTGTAGCTCAGCCCCTCTGGTTTTCAAGACAAAAGTTTGGAGTGTGTAAAGTTTCTCTGAAACTGGCATGGTTTGGAAGAGGGAGACTTTGTTGGGTCTGAAGATACTGGTTCGTCCGATTTCTTCTGAACCTGGTTAGACGAATGGAGTAGAGTGCCCCTTAATAAAATGATTTGTTTTGTAAAGTTTGGATTCAATCAGAGGGCCACACTTGAGGACCTAGAGAGGTACATGTGGCCTCAAGACTGCAGGTTCCCCACCCCAGGACCCTAAACTATTCATTTGACAGAGGAGGAAACTGAGGCTCATATGAAGTGACATGGGCAAGTCCCACTAAGTATCTGAGGTCTCCAGGTCCCCCAATTCCAAACCAGCATTCTTTCTGTGGTACAACCTTGCCTTTTAGTTGTTTTAGTAGGTTTTTTAACATTGACCATATAATGACTACAGAGGTGGTGTGCTTTCTTGGTGGTGGGCCAGGGTAGTATTTCCTGCTATTGTAACTCTTGCATTGCAGCCTTCCTTAACTCCAACAGCAGCAGCAGGCCACAGACTTTTTCTTGTGTCCTGATCTGGTGTAAAGACTGAGGGCTCTCTGGTCCCTTGCAGTCTCCCCTCCTGGAGCCTCTTATGGAACAGTCATGTCTGGCCAAGGTCTAGGGCACCATTCTATGCTTCAGATTGTGTTCTTTTCCATATCCAGATTCTGGGTTGATGGAGAATGTTAGGTCAGCTGAAGGTATTTAGGCACAGAGATGGCAAATACACAAATCAAGTCTGGTAGAATATAAGCACCTTGGGGGCCAGTCTGGTTTCATCTTTGAGTATCCCCAGGGCTCCCCATAGCACTTAATAAATCTTTATTAAATAGAAACACCACGAGGTTGGGAGAGTGTACCCCTTGCTGGGTCTTGCCTCTTGAGCGCTCCCTAGTGAGCCAATCAGCATACATTATTGCGTTGTTCACAGCAATCTTTCCAGATTTCTGGTCTCCCTAAAAATATGGCACTAAGAGCTGAACTCATTACTGTCTATGTGGTCTCACCATGGTAAGAGTATAGAAGGAGCTCCCTGTTCCTGGATGTTGTGACCCTCGATGCAACCTGAGATAGAAGGGGCTTTCTTCACTATCCTATTATACTGTTCATCAGTTATGTGCATAGAGGTAAACTAAGTCACCCTGTATGGGACTGCCAATAGGGAGACACTGAATCAGAAGCCTTAAAATTTTACTTAGGTCAGGCTAGAATTGTCTTGGGAAATGTCAGGCTTGTCTAAGGCAGGGGCCAGTCACCAAAGGCAGGTGTTTTGGTCATGCCACATGAGATTTTAGGGTGCTGGCTGCTGGGGCTGTAGAGACAAGGGTACAAACATGGTGGGAGGAAAGCAAGTCCCACAGCTTTCTGCCTCTACTGGCCTCCCTATCCTAGAGTTCTTATTGAATTACTGAGAGTCAAAGACTCAGAGAAGTCATCTTGAGGTGTCCCTAGTCATTCCTCTGCCCACAAGTTTCCCATGCATGTTCATACTAGCGTCCTTCTTCCCCCATCTCTCCAGAGGACTTCTTGCCCTCTCCTGATAGAACATTAGGGGTGGAAGGGACCAACCCCCTTTCTACAGAATGGAAAATGGGTCCCAGAGAAAGGCAGGGATTTGATCAAGGTCACACAACTAGCCAGTGGCCCAGCTGGGACCAAGACCTAGCTCTTCTGATGCTCAGGTTAGCATTTTTTCAACTACAACACACTAAATCTTTATTGTTAAAAGAATCCAAGGGCAACCATATCTGCCCTTAACTAGTAAAACATGGCACAATATTAATAGAGGAATTTAGCCAAAAACTCTCAGCAAAACTTGGATAGAAGCCACTCTTTCTCATTTATCCTAAATGTTTCTCTTAATTAATGCATCTTATTTCTGCTTTTTTGCTAATGACAAGAGGCTGCCAAGACAGGACTCTGTCGAGAGAGCTAGACAGTCTTTAAGAATTCCCATGGAACCAGAACAGCAAGCAAAGCATTTGGCCACTGTTCCCTCCTGGCCAGCATTTGGAGTCCCTCACTGCCTTGGTGATAGTCTGTCCTCACAGGCGGGCTTTCTTTTGACTCTAAAGGTTCATAGAATTATAGATTTTTAACTAGAAGGGACTTCAGAGGTGATCCAGAGTAGACTTGGTCAGCTTGGGCCCAGAGGGCAGAATTAGGGGCATGAGGGGAAGGTGGAGAGAGGCTGATTTAGTAGTGAGGAAAAACTTGTCTTAACCACTATCCAAAAAGGACCATGTCATAGGATCATGGATTTAGATCAGGAAGGGACTGTTGGTACTATCAAGTCCAACTACCCATTTTACAGATGAGGAAACCAAGGCCCCAAAACATGCGTGTGTATGTATATATATAGCGCTAACATTTATATAGTGCCGTATATGTAGTTAGCATTTCTGTATGTTGTATATAGCCTTTGTATGTGTGTATGAATTAATATCATGGTAGTATATTGCTGTTACTGCATTTGTCCTTTGTTCTTGAAGAGGACCATGACATCAGGGAGATGATGATATGACTTGCAACTGACTTTGATTGGAGTGAGGAAGGGCTGTACAACATCACCAGCCTCACTTTCTCCTCCTGAGCCATCTGGGTCCAATGGCCAGATATTCATCAGGATGACTAGAGATGTCCCCAATGCAGTGGGAGACCCTGGGCCTTTTAGGCTAAGACTTTTTCCAGTTCTCACTTCTAGGGAGGTAATGCCCATTCAGTGGAAAGCCTCTTTAGGAAGTCAAGGGATGGCCCTTTAATTAAATCTTTCTTTCTAATTAGAAAGAAAAAAGAAAAAAAATCAAGCTGAGAGGGGAAGACCCTCAGGGTTGCTGTTCCAAAGAGAAACAATTATCATTGGCATTCACTCTAAACCATGAGGGCCATTAAGTGGAGCGTGGGCAGGGACCTATTGTGGTCCAATGTATGAGCTTCAGAGTGAACTTGCTGGAAGGAAGGAAGGAAAGAAGGAAGGAAGAAAAGAAATATAGTCAGTAAACTCCAAGTTAACTGGGCAGCTTCTGGCCATCAAAATTTACTTTCCTTTGGAGAGGAGAGGACTAACTGAGATACCCAGCTGCCTGGGTCCACATTCAGACAGCTGGGTCTACTCACAGGTTGTGTTTGTCCTTCCTTTTAGAAGAGGACCATGACATCAGAAAAATTAAAGGCAATAGGGAAAAAAGAATTAGGCAACACAAGAATGAAGACAGATCCCCGATGCACTTTACTAGATACCTACTTCCAAGTGTTTATCAAACCATTCGTGCCTCCTTTTATGTCTAGAGTAGGTCTAACCCCCTTTAACTGTACCATCACCTAGCCCACATTGTTCCATCTCTTCCCCTGAAACAGCATCAGAGATGTTGACAGTTCTTTCCACCGTCTTGGTCCTTTGGTCCTGCAGATAATGAAGAGGTAACTGAAATGATGTATACCTGGGCTGATGGTGTAGATGTTAAAAACTGATCAAATAGATTAAATAGGGAAGAAGGAGTGGGGGAAGAAGGTTAGAAACTGATTTTTATGTGGACAGGGAAGTAGAGTGGATTGTAGATTTGAAGTCAGAAGAACTTATGTATGTGTGTGTGTTTGTGCGTGTGCATGCATGCATTTATATATGTAATATACATACATATTTTACATATATACATATATACACATATATACATATATATGTGTGTACACACCCACACAAACACACATACATATATCTATATGATGTTACAAATGTCTTTTTTAAGCCTAAAACTGCCCTAAGACATTTGGGACACACCATATTATGATAGTTACATGTTATATAAGATTCATATATACTATTATTTTCTATCTTTTAGCAATCCATCAACAAGTACTTACATGTGTCTGGCATGAGGCATTGGAGAGACAAAGACATGAATAAAATGGTCCTTGACTCCAAGGAACTGACATTCCATAGAGAGAGACAACTTAGACGCATGTAGCATCTTCTCAGGGTTCATTGTCTCGACCCCACCACACACACACTTTCACTTGTAGGCAGGATCTCCAGAGGTTGGCTTTCTCCTCCTCTTCTCAGGGTTCTAGGGGTTATCATGAGGGGTTGGGAGCCCCTCTGCAGTGTGCCTTTCTCCACAGTGATAAACTGATTGATTTCAATGAACTCTTATAGAAGGATAGAAGGCCAGAATCTTCCCCAGACCAGAGGGTGAACCGTCTCCGTGGAGAGAGCAAATCCAAACTTGAGGCACAAAGGGAACATGGATGATCAACAGTATATCTCATGGCCCTTTTCTCTCTTCTTGGAGTGTCCACCCAGTTCACTTCTGAGTGTGGTAGAGTCATTCTCTTGCTGTTCAAAGCTTTCCACACACTTCCTATCCTATTTGCTTATGGAGAGGGGAGAAGAGGAGTGACCAAATGACCCTTTGTCAGAGGACATGGGCAGACAGACTCTGGCTTCAGCATCTTCTTGCTCTGCTGGCTTCTCCACTCCTTGGCCCCATCCTCCTCTGGCTACCTGCTCCTCCACCCCACCCCATCTCACACCCCTAAAGAGGGACAGAACAGAGATGGTTTGATTTAATCCAACGAGCATTTATTAAACACTTACTCTGTCTTGGGCCCTGTGCTAGGAACTAAAGATACAACAAGAAAAATGAAACCACTTTCAAACAATAAAAATTGTCTTTGATTGAAGGGAAATAACCTTTTCACAGATCAGTGTATACACATTTATACACAGTATATTCAGAATAAATACAAAGCATTAGTAACTTATGGGTGTCAGGAGGTGGTATCCAAGCTGTGCTTTGAAAGAAGCCAGCAATACCACAAAGCACAGATGGAGAAGGAATGTATCCCAAGCAGGAGGGAGCCTTTGCAAAGACATGGAGATAGGAAATGGAATTTCCATTTGGGGAAGAGCAAGAAAAACAGTTTTAACTGGAATGGGAACTGAATGAGGTAATGTGGTCTGGATCTCCATAGGATAAGGTCATACGGGAACAAGTCCCAAGGGTACAGTTCCCTGTCCCTCCCCTCTCTTTCTTCTATCCTCACTCTGGTCACTGGTTTTTCTTGCCTCATTCTATGGTGGAGAAAAGGTGGGAGCAAACCCTGTGGTGTGTCTATACCATCCGCAGGGTAGTCATTCTGCCCCGTGTTTTCCAGGGCCAGTTTTGCCGGGGGTGGCCATCTAAGCATCCATGCAAATGCACTGTCTCACTTTGCATGTTGCCTTCCTCTCCCAAGCCTTGTGTGCTCCTCCAATGATCCCTGTTTTACATACAGGGACCCTACAGTAGATCAGGACAGGATCATTTGCTCCAGCTTCCAGAGTCATCTGTAGGGATGGGCACCAACAGAATCTGAAGGGTCTTTAGGGCCAGGTCAATGGGGTGTCTCCACTGTCCTCTCCTCAGTAGTTCTAGGATAATGAGGGATGACGGCTTCCCTGTGCCTGTCAGCTTTCAGTAAACCTTCCCATATTCTCTGCTCAACATGAAAAGAAAAAATACTAATTTATTGTATATGTGCGCATATGAATAAAGCAAAGAGAATAATTCATGCAAATAGACTAGCATGATTATTTACCAGATACTCTCTGGAACTCCTTGACAGGTTTCTTGGACCCCCTGGAGGGGCCCAGACTGGGAGTCTAGGCTTCTGCTCCGACCTATCATATACCCTAGCTGTGGGACTCTGGGAAAAACAGTGCTGTAGACAGCTCTGAATCTGTGAAGTTAATAGAGCACATGTTATTTGACATTGCTAGAGGGACATTCCTTTCTAAGGAATTCCCAAGCCAATGAAATCACATTTATTGTGATTTCCTATATATGGATTATAGGCTTTAGAACCAGAATGGATCTGAGAGGCTTCCATTTTACAAAGATGGAAACTGAGGCCCAGGGAGGGGAAGTAACTCACCTGATAGCACACAGAGCTGGGCTTTGAGGCCCTGGATGAACACAGAGAAATTTTCTTTTCTCTGAAGGATGATGGAATCATAGATTTAGAACTGGGAGGGACCTTGGATATCACATAGCCCAGCTCTTCTCATGTTTTATTTTTAAACAGGTAAGGAAGCTGAGGACCTTATCCAAGGTCACACAGGTAATGAATGGCAGCACTGGAGGAGATTGTGCGTGTCATCTAGTCCAACCTTCTCATGTTTTGTTTTGTTATTTAACAGATGAAGAAGGCTCAGAGAGGTTGTTACTTGCCCAAAGTAGTAAGAGGGAGAGCAGAGGTTTGAACCCAGGGCCTCTGAGCTGGCCCTGATAGGTTAACACTTTGACAACTGGTCATCCTGAGGTACATGTGCAGGGTAAGACCTCAGGGGGGCCCAAATGCTGGGGGCTTAGCACCTGTGTTCATACTCGGGTTCATTGAATTTAAACAATATCCCTTTTATTTAAAAAAAAAAAAAAAGGTTTTTTCCAGAGTCAGGAAAGGTTAAGAACCCAGGCTGCTGTACCTAGAGGCTTAGGAAGGAAGAAAATTGAGTGGAATTGGAGCTCGGCTGGTCTCTAATCCCTGGGCCCGCCCTCTCCCTCCTCCAGCACTTTTGTTTCTGGCAGGGGAGTTGCTTTGTCCTTCAGGGAGGGCCTCCTTCCTGATTCTGGCTCCTTAGGATCCAGCAGCACATATCTGCCCTCTAGCCGCCTCTCTCTCTTCTCAGCCCGCAGTGAACTCCTTCCCACAGAGCCTCCCTGCAGGCAGCTGGCTGGGGCTGGGCTGGACTGGGCAGCCTGCCTACCCGTCTGCCAGCCAGGAGGGCACTCGCAGCACCCTGCTGCTACCGCCGCCATCAGTGCCGCTTTTCAGGGGTCTCATGGCTGACCCCAAGGTTGTCATGAAATGGAGGCAGCAGCCTGGAGGAGGGCTGGGGGTGTGCAGAGGAGGGCTGGGGGCATGCGCCTGGACCCTGTGAGGGAGCCAGGGAGATTTCCTTCTCTTGTTCCTGTCTGTAGGGGTAAGTGGACACTTCTGACAGGGACATTGGCTGCTCGAGTTAAACATTCTAAGCTGGTGCCTAGGCTGGCATCCTTTTAGCAGAGAGCAAGGGGATGTCCCCCATCCTTGGTGGGAGGCTGCCAAAGGCTGGGTGTGAAAGACTCAGTGAAAATTGGGATGTTGCTGCCTTAGGCAGAAAGTCAGGGAAGGAGGATGGGGGTCAGCAAGAGAGCTAGGGGAGAAGCCTGAGGTTATGGTACGTGGTGGGGTTAGAGGGGATGGTCCAGGTATGCAGTAAACAGCTGGAAAGCTGTAGAAATGTTTTAGATGGGCTTTTCATCGGACTGACTGGTCCAAGTTGCTTGGGGCCAACCTGAGAGTGATCCAGCATATAGTCACAGGTTGTTCATGCTGCTGTTTCACAGAGAAGGTCTGTGGGAGGGGTCTGCCCTCCAAAATGAACCCTGACTGTCTCACTGGGACAAAACAAAAGATACAAAATGAACCAAGGACCGTTTTGAACGCAGTCGGGACTGCTGTACAGTGAGAAGTAAATTATTGCCTTATGGGTTCTAATCCCAGTTCTAAGTCCTTCTTCTCTGGTCCTCAGTTTCCTGCTTTGTAAAAATATGGTGGTCAGACTAGGTAGCCTCTAATGTTCCTTCTGACTCCAGCCCTACTCTGGGCCTCAGTTCCCTCCTCTGTAAAATGTGGGAGTTGAATGAGGGGGCTCTTGAGGTCCTTTATAGTTCTGAAACTATGACCCTTTGGACTGTAAGATCTGAGAGGACAGCAGTGGTTATCTCTTCTGCTCCAAGTGGGTTAGAAAGCATCAGAAGCCACTGCCAGGCCCTGAGAGTTGCAGATAATTTCCAGAATCACCCATTTTCCCAAATAACTCAAGAGGCCAGTAGATCTCTTCTTGCTGGATGGAATTCCAATGGCCAGCTTGGGCACTGTTCCATGTCTGCAGCCTGAGAGGCTCATGTATCACACTCCAGGAGTGTTCCCTTTAGGGCAGCATTGGCCCTCCCACTCGTGGGGAGACACAGGGCTGCATCTGATGGGATCGAAAACCTCCTCATGGAAAATCCAGGCTAATTTGTGATTCAGTGGCTGCCTCCTCAGTAGTCTGTGTTCTGGGTGAGAAGGGGGGCTGGGGCTAGTAGGGCCCTGGGCAGGAGCAGGGAGGGGGTCAGTGATCCAGCACATGTTGGGATGGGGGGGGGGGGTGGAACTGCTAGCCAGCCCCATGTGAGGGTTCTGGACTAGACAGGATGTTCCCCCCGCCCCTGCCCCAGGGCTCTTCTCTTTCGTTTTCTGTGACTATGGGTGGGGGTAGATGATGTGCATTTCATCTATCCAGGTCATTAAGGCTCTAGGCAGCAGAGGTCTGGGCCCCGGAAGGAGTGATTCATTTGGAAAAATGACCTGTACAGTATTTTCTCATCTAAACTGGAGGGCTTTACAACTGGTTTAGGAAAAGGGCTTGGCTCCCCACAGGGCTAATGCTCAGGGGTAGAGAAGCTACTCAGTGTTTGAGGAAGGAAGGAAGGAAGGAAAGAAGGAAGGAAGGAAAGAAGGAAGAAAGGAAGGAAGGAAGGAAGGAAGGAAGGAAGGAAGGAAGGAAGGAAGGAAGGAAGGAAGGAGGGAAGGAGGGAAGGAGGGAAGGAGGGAAGGAGGGAAGGAGGGAAGGGAAAGAGGGAGACAGGCAGTTAGGATGGTCCTGCCTCCACTTGACCTGACCTGTCATTGAGCTATGACAGAATTTAAAGCTGGAAGAACCTTTGGGACCATCTAGGATTTTACTGAAGCCCAAGGGGTAAATGACTTGCCTATGGTCACCTTGGTAGCAAGGGATGATTTGAACGCAGGCCTTTCTGGCAGATCTAGCCATACTCTTTCTACTATACCACACCGCCTTCTAGCCAATGACAGTAGCCTGTGAAAACCCTGGAGGGTGATAGAAGCAATCATTTATAATCACATAATGCCTTAAAGTTCAAGGGACAGCTGTGGTATAATCACTAGAGAGATGGCCTTGGAGCACAGCAGACCTGGGCTCAAGAACCACCTCTGACACCCGCTGGCCACGTGACTCTGGGTCAGTCAGTCAACAAGCACACCTACTATGTGCCAGGTACCCATACTGAGTGCTGGGGATACAAAGAAAGTCCCTGCACCCAAGGAGGTCACAGTATGATGGGAGAGACAACATGCCAATAACTCTGTGTGTGTGTGTATGTGTGTGTATACATACACATATGCCGATAACTATATATAAGACAGACATCTCTCTCCTGACCTCTACATCTGTGTCATGTAAACAGAAGACAATCAGAGAGGAAAGCACTTACTTTGGGCATGTGTGGGTGACATGGGGGGCAGCAACCTTCAGAAGGTAGGACTGGAACTGGGCAGAGATGAGGAGCGAGAGTGTGCCAGGCCAGGGGCAAGGCCAAGGGGAAGGCACTGAATCAGGACATACAAGTGAGGAAGCCAGTGTCCCTGGATTGCTGAGCACCTGGAAGCAAGCAAGGCTTAAGAATATTGGAAACATAAGGAAGGGGCTTTAAATGCCAAATAGTTTTGTGTTTGATTCTGGAGGTGACAGGGCGTCATTGGAACTTAATGTTTACTCTGGATGGCATAGGCAGACTTATGCTTTGGGAAAAACTTTGGCAACTGAGTGGAGAGCAGATGTGAGTGGGGAGAGACAGGCCCTTAACCCCTCAGGGCCTCCAGGCAACTCCCTCATTGTAGAGGAGATACTGATCTGCCTGGTGGAGGGGATTCCCTTATCAGAGAACTCACTGTACCAAATCAGTCACAAATCCAGTCCTAATTCTGTCTCTGTCTCATCTGATCCTGGCAGTTCTGTGAAGTGGCTACTACAGGAATTGTCATCTCCCTTTTATAGAAGAGAAAACTGACGCTTAACAAGGTTGCCCACCGATCTACAGCTAGTAAGTCTCAAGCAAATTCAAACCCAGGTCTCTGTGGTGGGAGCTCCTTCTATTCTACTTAGTTGTCTTTCCAGCCCTCTCTAAGTGACTGGCCCAGGGAAAGGCTGGCCAGACCTGGCCTCCTCTTTAGAAAGTGTAGCCTTGTGGTCTGGTTTTCAGAAAACCACCTGGCATCAGATCAGGGCTGCAGTTGAGACTTGGTATGGCTAGATGCCTTTGGGTTTGTCTGATTTCTTTCATGTTGAGTCCCCTAAACCTGAGACAGTAAGAGGTGAGGAGGGACCAGGGTCAAAGGCTCATAATCTGGTAGATACAGGAGGGGAAGAGACAGAGGCCAAGGACCAGAGCTGGGAGGCTTTCTGCTCTTTGCTATGGAGGGAATATGTAAGGGCAGTCAGGGCAGCATCAGGATAGTCCCTGATCCACTGGGTTCCCCAGTCAACCTAAAGAGAGCCTTTGTTTGGACTCATCTGAGGGGTTACCTCTGCATGGGAAAGGGGGCACACCCACTGGTTCCTACATAGAACTCTTGGTTGGTTCCCATCAGTTAGGCTGCCTCTGAGATGATTGGTTGGCTGGGATTCAGGACTCCTCTCTCTTTATAAAAATGAGCTGGCATGGTAGGCCAGCTCAATCTCTTTTGGATTTCCTTTTTACTTGCTTCTATTTAGAAGACAGTCCAGGGCATAGTAAGGTGACCTATATAAGGGTAAGTGTAGGCAGGAGTCACCTGTCTGATGAGTCTCCTCGTTCTAAGTTCTGGAAATGGCTCTTTCAAGGAGAAGCACATGGGAGGTACATGAATTGGCAAGTGGCCTGGGAGGATAGAACCTGAAAGCAGACTTGCTCCAGAGATGGTAGCTACTGGGGGACTGAAGAGTTTCCTGTAAATGTAGATGGCGGTGTATATTCACTTGGTCTAAGACAGGAGGCCAGGCTTTGCTGGGTTTTTCATGAGTGATGTAATGTTCCTAAGTGAGAGAGTTTGGACACTGACCTCCTAGAGGAGGAAAATCTCTTCAGCAGTGTGGGAGAAGGAAGAATTTCACCAATGTGACCCTTGTAGTAGAAGGGGTGGTCATCATAGGGAGGGTGACCAAGAGACTGAGCATTTGTCAACCACTATTTTGACTGTGAATTGGTCAGACGGTGGAAGTTGAGTGGAAAGAGTGCTTCTCACTTAGTGATCCACAAAGTATGGTCACCTTCTGGGGACACTCTAAAGCACAAGGTGATGCTATGAATCTTCGTCAAGGGATGGGGCTGTGTAGGACACTGAGGGATGGAGAGACTGACCAGAACATCAAAGGGGAGAAATCACAAGTTTACTTACCTTTTTGTGGAGGGCATGAGGAAGAACTGATAAGATGTTGAAGTGTTTTATTTGCTCCTATTCAAGGGCTCAGGTGAACCTTTTTTATCTTCTGTTGGGAAAAATAAAGGCTACCCCCTCCCCATGCCTATAACAGAGCTAATATCTTGAATGATTATACTGGGGACCCTTTTATCTGTCTTTGGGTAAACATAGGCATGAGCTATACCTAATTCTAGGTGGGAGCAAAGAGAGATAATGACCCTTTTGTGTGCCAACAATCAGCATCTAATCCAGTCTGAGTGAACCCTGAGCCTTAGGGGGCCTTGGACTTGACTTACAAATAGGAAATAATTCACCAGGAACCACCTATTATTTTGAAGGAATAGACCAGACGTCTTTTTCTGGGAGAACTCTGCATTGCAGTTAGAGTGATTATAGGTAGATTTGTCAACACTGTGAACACTGGTGCCTTTGTGTTGAAATCAACTTTTCTTTTGCTTTTGTAACTCTGTGGTCATTCTCCCAGAGAGAGATGCTGACAGCCACCCAAGGGGAATAGATTCCTAGACTTCGATGGGAATGCTGAACTGAACTTCAGAGACATTTTCAGATACTTATCCCTACTGTAACATCAAGCTCTTTGAAGTCCATTGTAGTCAGGGGAGTCATGGGATAAGGAAATGGATAGCATTCTTTAACCCAATGTGGTAACTTAAATGTTCCCATGTTTGCCCTTTGACAAAAAAGTTGGAATCTCTTTGTGAGAATAATTGATCAAATCCAATTCAATAATTCAGAAAACATTGCTTACTGTGTGCCAGGCACTGGGTATGCAAAAGGAAAAATGAAAATAGTCTGAGTCTCCTGGAAGTGGTTTACTAAGGATAGCGGGTCACTCAGACCTGTATGGAATAAAAAGTACAAGATAATAGGGGTGGGCATGCAGAAAGCACACAATTAGGAAGATCAGAAAAATCTTCATGAAAAAGATGGTGCCTGTGTTGGAACTATGTTTGGAGGGAGAAGGCAGAGGATTCCAAAGGTGGGAAATGGAATTCTAATTACGACAAATAGGCCAGTTGGACTGGAACTCAGAAAGAATTTCAAGAAGAGTAATAAGAAATAAATATGAAAAGATAGGACAGGGTCCCATTGTGAAGAGTTTTAAATTCTAGAACAGAGAAGTCTAAGGAGCTACTGAAACAGGGGTGACATGATTATACTCTTCCTTCCTTCTTTCCTTCCTTCCTTCCTTCCTTCCTTCCTTCCTTCCTTCCTTCCTTCCTTCCTTCCTTTCTTCCTTCCTTCCTTCCTCGACCTTCTTGTCCTCCTTGTCATCTTCTTCTTCTCCTCCTCCTCCTTCTTCTTCTCCTCCTTCTTCTCCTCCTTATTTTCCTTCTTCTCCTCCTCCTTCTTCTCCTCCTCCTTCTCTTCTTCTCTTTTTCCTTCTCTTTCTTTTCCTTCTTCATTATTGATGTCCCTTGATCTGAATCAACTTTAAAATTTCCAATTAAAAATAAAAATGAGAACATAATGGAATACCTATTATTTCAATACGGGCATTACAGTTAGCTCAAGAAATTCCATCTGTCCAAGGGCTATTTTCTTAGGGAAACAGTAGGTGAACACATTTTCAGAATCTGGAAGATAAGTGCTCACAAGCACATGAAAACATCTCTAATCCTGAGAGCCCTAACAGGGATGCTTTGATCTGGGGTCTCTCAGGGAATGCCTTCCTCAACATAGTTATTTCCTGATTAAAACTGAGATGGAAATGCTGCGAGAGAAACTTACTTTATTTCCATTTCCTGATTTTTTTTTAAACAAAAATGAGGAAATGCCAAAAGATTAAGCATAGGAACAATCACAAAATCAACACCAGATCATTAGAACTGAAACATCAGGGTGGGCCTAGAGTCATCTAGAGTCGTTTATCTGCCTCTGACAGTAGCACCAAGCCATGGGACACAATAGTAAGAGCAAGTGAGTTTGAATCCTGGTTCCTTCAAGCACTTCTCTTTGTTACTTCTGCTAGTCTCCTGGACACAGCCAAACTCTCTCGTTACCTCCGCCCCCCGGGAAACTTGGACTCTACCTCAGATTTCCCTTGACTCCCCTGGGTTGGAGCTGTTGGTTTTATCTTGCCTGGAAAGCAGGCCCCTGCTGCTTCCCATAGGCTCCTACCCTCCACCCCCCACCTTTTTCAGCTCCCCTTTTCTGTGATGTGTTAGACTAGACACTCCTTGAGGGTGGAGACAACCTTGTTTGCTTGAATATGAAGAACTTAGAACTTAGCACAGTGCCTAGCACATAGTGAGTACTTAATAAATGCATATTCTCTCTCTTTCTTCCTCTGTCCCTCCCTCTTTCTCTCTCTTTTTGCTCTTTACCTAGCTATCCATCTCTGTCTATCATCCATACATCTATCCATTTATCTCTCTTTATATCCATCTATCTCTCGTTCATCCAGCTATTCACGTATCTCTTTCTATCCATTCATCTTTCTCATCCATCTAGCCATCTCTCTATCCATATATCTCTTTCTCTTCATCTATCTCTAGCCAGCTCTCTCTCTCTCTCTCTCTCTCTCTCTCTCTCTCTCTCTCTCCATCTATCTATCTATCTGGCTGTCTATCGATCTACTTCTCTGGTCCTCCATTTTCCTAAGCTATAAAATGCTTATATATAAAAAAGCTGATCTACAAGGCACCTTTCAGCTCTAACTTTTCTATACTTTTTGGGATTTGGGGCCTTTCCTGCTCCATGGCACATATTAGAGCCCGTGGAGCCAGAAGATATCATGGCGATAGAAAGGGATGTCCCAGGCTCCTCAGGCTGCTTTGAGGGAATGAAAGACCTCTAAAGAAGCAGTTTGGTCAGTGATGCTAAGGTGCCTGTATTCAGTTCATTTTAATTCAGCAAAGTAGGAAAGATGGGGGTAAGGATATATCCTGATCCCTGTCACCAGATAGTCAAGGAACTGATGGTCTCTCCAGAGGTGATCACAGCAGATCTAAATCCGTTTTCAAGTCAGCCAGGGGAAATAATCTCAAGGCTATAAAAGGAGAATGATATCCATGACCCAGTGGGAGGTGGTTGTTCTGATCTGGTGCCCAGATTCTCCTCCTTTCTCTGAGTTTTCTGAGGGAACTCCCAAATGGCAGGCAGGGCTTCCCTGTGGCTGAGAGCCAGGTGTTTTATGGGGAAGGGCAGAATTTCCAGCAGGCACATCTGATTGGTTTCCCCACTCTGAGGTCACTTTGAGGTACCACATCCTAGATGTGTGGGAAACTTCCAGATATAAAGGACAAGAAGGAAGATTCTAGAAAAAAAAGGGCAGAGAAAGGCAGAGTAGGGGTACCCAATAGGAGGAGGAAGCATGTCTACAGCAGAGACAGCCTCTGGCAAGAACATATAAGTCCCTCAAAAAAGAGATTTGGAGGATGACCACAGAAGTCATAAAGGAGAAGTGAGCACAAAGAGAAAGGATTGGAAAAGCAATTCCAGTGGGAAAGACTGCATAAATTTGGAGGCAGCAAGGATCCCAAAAAGCAAATTTGACCTTAAGATTCACAAAGAGAGGGAGAGAATTGGGAAATATAAAAACAAAAGATGTCAATAAAATTTATTTTTAAGAGAGAGCTTGCACGCATATGTGTGTGTGTGTGTGTGTGTGTGTGTGAGAGAGAGAGAGAGAGAGAGAGAGAGAGAGAGAGAGAGAGAGAGAGAGAGAGAGAGAGAGAGAGACAGAGAGACAGAGAGACAGAGAGACAGAGAGAGAGAGAAACAGAAGCTAGGGAGGAGAAAAATCCCTCTGTCCTCTGCCCCATCAGATCACAGCTACCGTGGTAACAGTAATAGCTAACATTTATAGATTGCTTACTGCACGAAGCATTTTTTGAATATTATCTCATTTGATCCTCACAACCACCCAGAGAGGGGGTGCTAACTCCCATGTTACAGATGAGGAAACTGAGGCAGACAGAGGTTAAGTGACTTGCCCAGGGTCACAAGCTGGTAAGTGTCTGAGGCTGGATCTGAACTCAGTTCTTTCCTACTCCAGGCCCCACGTTCTATCCACTGTATCACCTCTTCAATTCTGGGCCTTCAATTCTAAGGAAAGACTGTGATAAGCTGGGGGGAGGCAATAAGGTGAAGGCTGCAAATGCCATTCCCTATAAGGATGAATTGATGGATTGATGGGACATTTAGCTAGAAGAAGGGAAGGCTTAGGGTGGATGCCATGGCCATCTTTGAGTTTTGGAAGGGCTATTTGATGAACCTGTTCTGCTTGACCCTGGAAGGCCCAGAGCTAGAAACTTTGGGTAGAGGTTACAGGAGAAATTTATGTTTGAAGTAAGGAAAAATTTCCTCATCAATCAACAAGCAGTGTGTCATGCCCTGTGCCAAGTTTTGAGGGTACAGCTACAAATGTAGCCTAGTGCTTGCCCTCAAGGGACAAGATCTCTGAACAATTAGAGGTAGTGAGCTCCTCATCATTGGGGGTCTCCAAAATAAGGCTACATGCCCATGTTCTAGGGGAGACAGAGTCTTGTTCAGGGAAGACCAGATGGCTTCTCAGAGCCCATTCAATTCTGAGATGTTATGATTTGGAGGAAGGAAACATGAATGTGAACAAAGAAAGATGCTTTAAAAGTGGACAAGAGTCAGTGACATTTAATCAGATACACAAGAACTCTTAATTTTTAATGTATGGCTTGGAAAGCTGCTTGGTTCTTTTTCACAGGCCATGGATGACTATTTCCTCAGGTTATACCTCTTTATTGTATTTAGGGGTTTTGGGGGGAACTTTGCTTTGTTGTACACACATAATGCCTGGTCACTTCTGTATCAGCTATTGCTATGTGTAAATAAATCACTGTACACACCTTCCCGTGCAGACCCAGAGAGGGGAAAAAAATGACTGAATACCTGGAAAAACCAAGAGGAGCCTCGGACACTTGATCCCTCTCTGCTACTGCTGAGAAGGCCGTCTTGGCCTGGTGCCTTGGGCCTTTCATTTTATATTATCTAAAATGCACTTGCCCTCTGGGAGGCAATCAGGGATATCCATCAGGCTACGAAAAGCTGGGCCTTTTTCGTTTAAGTCATGAGATATGGTGAGAATTACGTCATTTTGACATGAGGCACTTTTCCTCTTGACAAGTGGCAAAAGGCAGAAAGCCTTCTTCCTCTACAGCTGTTTCTAGCCATGATGGTTATTCCATTTCCTGGGCTTTTAAATAATTCTATGGAAATGTGGGTGTTGGGAAAGTCACCTGGGAAATCCATCCAAGTCCACTTCAGAATTCTGTGCTCACTACTGCTAGGTACCTGGATTGCAGCTTTAGATTCTAGGACAGTCTGGCTGAAAGATTGGACAAAATGTCAGGACTCCCTAATGCGGGCCTGCCTTGATGTTGAAAGGATGGTCTCTGGCGTGAGTTCGAGTGTGGGATGGATGGAATGGAAGCCAACTAGATATAAAATTTTGGGGAATCATACTCTGGACAAAGGGAGAAGAATATTATTCAGATGCCCCTTTTTCTACGGCAAGATATCAGGTGAGGATGGTGTGGGTACAAGTCAAGTGTCAGCATCTTTTGGTTAGGATTGACACCTGGCAAATGATAGGAGACTGTGTGCATGGAAATAATGTATCATCTTTTTTAAGATTTCAATTTGCTTGCTTTCCTATTTTGCATTTTTGTTTAGATATTTAGGTTCAAACTTATATTTAAAAAAGGGAAAAGAAAGAAAAAACTCTACATCTATGTCCGTGAGATTTGGTGGCTTATGGGGTGAAAGGGCAGCAAGGTGGCACAGTGGATAGAGCATCCGGTTTGGAGTCAGGAAAACCTGAGTTCAAATGTGACCTCAGACACATCCTCGCTGTGCGACCTTGGGCAAGTCACTAAACTCTGCCTCAGTTTCCTCATCTGTAAAATGGGGACATGTTGGAGAAGGGAATAACAAATCACTCCAATGTCTTTTCCAAGAATACCACAGAAGGGGTCATGAAGAGTCAGGCATGATGTCGGCTTGCCTGCTTTATTTTGTTTTGACCTCCAGGTGTACTTGCTTCTCTTTCAGAGGTGATTCCAGTCAATTCAGCAAGCATTTGGGGGCCCCTGCTTTGTGACCCATTAAGGATTCAAGAAGAGGTTTTTGAGTCAGTCTCCCTGATATAATGGATTCTCCCTGAGGGCAGGGTCTGCTTCTTGCCTCTTTTTGTATTTCCAGCTCTTAGCAGAATGCCTAGTACATAAGAGGTGCATGTTGGTACATAAGAGGTGCATGTTGGTACATAAATACATGTTGGCTGATTGATTGACTTGTCCAGGGTGACATGACTAGTAATTTTCAGAGTCAGGATTCGAATCCAAACCTCTTTCTTTTAACTCCAAAGTCCTTCACTATGCCATGGGATGAGACTCCCTCCTGAGTCTAAACATATCTAAGGCAATAGCCTTTCTGCATACCAATAATTGTTTTGGTGATGGTACATACCATAACATAGCTTTTGACCACTATCCTAATTATTGGAGGGGGTGCATCTATGTTTACTTAGGGAGGAAAAAGGGAAAGAGGTAGCTATCACCAGGCTTTCCAGGGAATCTGTGAATTGGTTATGGGGAAACCTGGGTGACATAAAAAAGAAAGGATGGGAAAGAATTCCTTTGGGGGAAGATGGAGAAATGGTCTGCCCTTGTTAACATCTCTCAGTTCCATATTTCTTTTTATTCCCGTCTTCAACATTTCTTTCACTCAGAATAGAAAAATGAAGCTCTTAGCCTGAAAACCCCCCACTAGTCATTTGACAAGAGTATTTAAAATAACAGATCTATAATAATCCTCCCACAGCCAGGAAAATTCATTAGTAACATTTAATCCCATCAGTAAGACTCCAGAAGGTGAATACTGTTTTGGCCTCAGCTATAGAAGTATCCATGTTTGGTCCCCAGTGAGTACAAGCCATCGATTAGTCTCATTCATGCCAATATTTTCACGGTCACCTAGAAAACATGACTCTCTCCATGACTCTGTAATTCAGGAACAGGGAAGCTGATGTAATTTGGGTTCTGCTGCACTTGGGTTTGAGTATTTATTTATTTTCTTTCTTCTCTTTTCTCTAACAAAGACTTTTATTCACCATATTTTAAAAAGCTGGCTAATTTAATGATTAGCACCCCAGGATGTCGGTGGTCCTCTTAGTGCACTAATGAGCATAGGAGGCGTTTTTAATGACTGTGTTTGCAAAGTGAGTTTCTATATTATGTAATTCAGTTAGACATTTTAAAGTTCTTGCTATGTAAGGGCACCTGACAGCATAGAGATGGATTCCAGAGAAGATAATCTGGAGGTTTTAGTGAACTGCAAGCTCAGTATTGTGTCAGTAGTATGATGTGGCAGCCAAAGAAATTAATTTATTCTTAGACTGCATTATTGAATGAATGAATGAAAAAGCATTTATTAAGTGCATACTATATGCTGAGCTCTGAAGCAAAAGCGAAGATGGTCTTGACCTCAAGGAGCTTATATTCTAGCGGAGGAGACAATACATGTAGGAGAGTAGGGGTCCAGAAGGGGATGCTTTGATTTGGAAAGATTTAGAGATGATGAAGGGAACTGTAGGAGATTTACCTTTTCTAGTAACAATATCAGTGCTGATTTGATCATGGTTCCAGAATTGGCAAGAAGAGAAAGAGAGGTATGAAAATGGGAGTGGAAGGTGTTAAAATGAAACATGGTTAGAGAAGATGGCTTGACATGGCAAGTCACACATGAGGCTCTTCCCGACGTGGTACAGTTCTGAGTTACCACTCGGGACTGTGTCTCTGGTGGCAGTTCTTGAGCTGAAAGAATCAAGTTCTCCAGAGCATGAGGGTTCAGAAATATGAAGGGGATATATTCACTGTGTCCTGCCCTGGTCAGAGCACACTTGCATGCCATATTTTAGAAATAACATTTTATCCAGAGGAAGGCAACCAAGTAAGCATTTTGTAAATGTTTGTTAATCAGATGGAAGACAGGAGACCTGCTGCTCTCTGGACCCAGTTCTGACTCCCCCTGGCTGTTTGACCTTGAGCAGGCCCTTTCCCTTCTCCTGGCCTCAGGTTCCTTCTCTGTAAAATGACGTTTGACTGATTGATCTCTAAGGTCCTTCTACTCCTAAGATTGCTTGAGTTGCTGCTGATTGAATATAAATAGAAGGAACTTTCTAGAGTTATGTTCCAAAAGTAATCTTGCCCCTTGACCCCATAATTCTCTTGATGGGAATGACACCTGAAATGTTAGCGAAAACAAAGCCCCCAAAATCATCTGTTCAGCGATTTTTTTTAACAACAGCAGCATTTGTGGTTGCCAACAAAACAAAACGGAATAGTATCAGCACCCAACAATAGGGGGATGGTTAAATGAGCCTCGGGACATTGACTTAATGGGATTTGCTGGGCAATCAAGATGGCTCCATGTAAGGAATACAAAGAAATCTGGAAAGATCTTTATGAAATAATGTGAAGAAAAAAGTGCAAAAAGAAAATGGAGTCACATTAACTGACCTTGGCAGCTAGGTGGTGCTATAGTGGATAGAGCTGGGCCTAGAATCAGGCAGACCTGAGTTCAAATGCGGCCTCAGGTACATACTCACTGTATGACCCTGGACAAGTCACTTAACCCTATTTGCCTCAGTTTCCTCATGTGTAAAATGAGTTGGAGAAAGAAATGGCAAACTCCTCCTGTATCTCTGCCAAGAAAACCCCAAATGGGATCACAAAGAATCAGACACGACTGAAAAAGGACTGAACAACAACTGAAGAGGAAATGTAGATTGGGATAGGGAGACAGAGAAACCTAATGGAGGCGTAGAGAAGATGATGGAAAAGTTTTTAACTTTGTGGGAAGCAATGTAGCGTAACGGAAAGAGCCATGGAGTCAGACAACCTGAGTTCGAATCCTAACTATTGTTGACTAATTTTCTGTGTGACGTTAGTTGAGGCATTTGATTTCTCCAGGCCTTAGTTTCTTCATCTGTAAACTGAAGTGTGTTGGACTAGATCCCTGAGATTTCTCTAACTCTAAAGCTATTATCCTAGGACCTTTAAAAAAAATTAGGTGTAGTTCTAAAGCAAGTTAAACTGGTCCTATTGATGCTTAATGATAAGTTTATAATAACTTGTCGAAAGGCAGTTGCTGCATGTATCACTGCTCACTGTGATCCTATATCTTTCCTTCTTGCTGTGGCTAAACAACTTGAGAAGGCCTTCTACAACAGGGGTATCCCCTTCCTTTTCTTTTTCTGTAGTCTGACTTCCAACCTCATCATTCAGTCACAGCTTTTGTTCAGTGATGTCCCATTCTTTACGAATCCATTTGGGTTTTCTTGTCAAAGATACTGGAGTGGTTTACCATTTCCTTCTCCAGCTCATTTTACAGATGAAAGAACTGAGGCAAACAGGGTTAAGTGACTTGCTCATGGTCACACAACTAGTGTCTGAGGCTGGATTTGAACTTCCTGACTCCACCGAACTTCCCAGCTGCCCCAAACTACTCTC
This sequence comes from Notamacropus eugenii, assembly GCF_028372415.1. Taxonomy (NCBI): domain Eukaryota; kingdom Metazoa; phylum Chordata; class Mammalia; order Diprotodontia; family Macropodidae; genus Notamacropus; species Notamacropus eugenii. The sequence goes on from NC_092877.1 coordinate 340,920,394, forward strand.
TCCAAAGTTGCCAGTGGTGACCAGGGCACTCTGGCTGCTCAGTTAACTCCAGCTGCTCCCTATCACTTCTAGGATCAAATATAAAATCCTCTGGTGTGCAAAGCCTTTCATAACCAGCTCCCCACCCCCATCTTTCAAGTCTTCTTACTTATACCCCTCCCTCCTCTAGTTAAAGCTGTGAGCACTTTGAGAATGGAGATTATCTCAGGTTTTTTTTTCCTTCTATCCCTAGCATTTACATAGTGCTAAGTATATAATAAGTGTTAAGAAATGTTTTTTCATTAATTTATTCATTCCATATTCCAGAAGACTCACCACCTGCCCCTACTTCTTACCACATGTACCCTGTTTCTTCTACACTTTCCAGTTCTAGAGTTATGATCAATTCAGCACCGCCACTGTTCCAGAAAGGACTATACCAATTTACTACCCTGTGTTGTCATTTACCATCTTTGTGACTTGGAGCATCAAAGCGCTTCTCCCTGGCTACCACCCCCCATGTATGCTGCTTCTCCCCTCCTTTGAGAAGTTCCTGGGATTATAGCAAGGATTATGTTTGCTTTTATATTTATATCCTCAGTGCTTAGCACAGTTCTTGGCACATAGGGTAAGCATTTAATATATGCATTTCACTCATTTATTCATGTATTCTTTTATTTATTTTCATTTCAGTAAACTAGACCACGAAAGAAAATCATTGCTAAGCATTTACACTTTCTCTCAGAACTCCCTCCATCAATGCAAATCACAATTTAGCTATAATGTATACGTTTAGTATACTTGGGGAGATGAATGGCACCCCTCCCCCCATGGCCACATAGCTAGGAAGCATCAAAGGTGGGATTTGAACCCCAGATTATCACAAAAACATTCCAGTTGTGACTAGACTAGTTGTTACTGCCTCTGCCTCTCCCTTGAATATAACAGGTGCACAATTAATATTTGTAGAGTTGCTTTGAAATCATGAAAATAATTTCCAAAGAGCCCACAGAAAATGTAATAAAGACCCCATGAACTTCAAAGCTGGGTGCTGCATCCTCCTAAGCAGGAGTCAGGACAGCTGGTAGCAACTTTTTCTTTCTCTCTCCCAGAATTCTGGCTGCTCAATTTCAGTGTCACTAATGCCTCCATTGATGGCATCCCAGGAGATCAGTTTCTTAAAGGAATACAAAAAGAACAGAAAATCCATCTGGCAGTCAATAAACTCAAGTCTGACAAAAGCTTATTTACCCTACCACGAATAAATGCACCTGAGGCCTTGGGTCTCTCTGGCTGCTAAGAGGCTGGATTGTAAATGAGCTTATTAGGTCATTATCGGAGACCCCTGGCTCCCACTGAGCCCTCCTGGTTTAGCTGACTTCTGGGCATGCCTGGAAGCCTCAGAGTTCATGTGTTTATGAATGGTTTGGGAGTATTTTAGATTTTATTTTAAAATGGTTTTTATCTTATGATGGTGCTTGGACATTTATGAAAAGTATTGTGACTCTAGCTGTCTTATGAGGAGGGGCACCATGCAGGAGCAGCTGCCCAGGCAATGATAGGTGTTGTCACTGGGGTTCCTTGGACAAAGACCAGCAGGTTGTTGGGGGCTCTACTTTCAGGTCTGGTAGTAGTGGTTAACAGAGGGACCAAATGAAAGTGTTCTCCCCCTCTCCAAATTTTCCGAGAGCATTTTGTCTGGATCTCACCTCAGTGTTCAGCCCACCCTACCTGTTATTCTGCTTGGGCTTGGAGGAGCACAGATTTAGAGCTGCAAGGGACCTGAGAAGTCATTTAATCCAATGTGCTCATTTCAAAGATGAGTCTGCTAAGGCTTAAACAGGTGAATTTACTTGTTCAAGGTCACAGAGGTAGGCTGCAGAGATAGAATTCAAACCTGAGTCCTCCAATACCAAATCTAGTCCTGCCCTCACCCCGCACTGTACCACACTGCCCTTCCCTATGTTAATGTTGTATCCTTCAGTAGAATATAATCTCCCCAAGGGCAGTGATAGTGCATTTATATCCATAGTGTCTCATACATTTGAGGGGGGAGGGGGGATTTCCTGAGTATGGGGGCTTCCTACTAAGGAAACTCCACCCACCAATACATACCAGCATCCATTCTGCAACTTAGCGTCTTAGTTGCCTGGGGCACTTGGAAGGGTAGTGCTTGGCCCATGGTCACACACAGGTCAGAGGTAGGATTTGAACTCATAGCTTTGTGATTCCAAGCTGCCTCTCAGAATCTTTCTGAGATGCTGCTTCTCTATCTTCTGCATGTTGTTGTTCAGTCATGTCCGACTCTTTATGACTCCAGACTATACTGTCCATGGGATTTTCTTGGCAATAATACTGGAGTGGTTTGTCATTTCCTTCTCCACTGAATTAGAGCTAACAGAGGTTAGGTGACTTGCCAGCTAGTAGGTGTCTGGAGTTGCATTTGAACTCAGGTCTCCCTACTTCAGTCCCAGTGCTCTATCCATTGAGTTACTTCCTTGTGTTCTGCTTAGTAGGGGCTTTATGTTGATTTGCTAAATGAATTGGAGGTAAAAGGAGGAACTGACAGCCATTCCTTGCTGTCCCTCTCTCATGGTCCTGTTAAAATGATGGAGAAAGACCCCTTGTTCTTGAGGTGTTCCAATCTTTTCTTAGAAATCACCCCTTTCTAGAGAGAACAGGGTGGGACAAAGAGTACTTTTTGGCAACCTTCTGGTTTCCCTCTAGGATGAATAACTAACAGGCTTGGTGAGATCTGTGGAGGGAATCAAGCTGTCTAGACCTCCCAGCTGTTTCTCATTAGGAGATACAGACCTCATTTGGCTCTGCATTTTATTTCCAGCCTGAATGAGTATGGGGTGATCTCATTCTTCCTGTGACCCATCGTTCACTTACTGAGATGGTGATGGCCTGTTGGTCCCAGGTCAGCTTACCTTTCTTCCTTAAATCCAAGAAGAAAAAAGTCTACACTATCTAACCATCAATGCCAATCTGTAGCCAAGAGACTTCTTCAATATCTAACTCAAGAAAAAGATTGTTTAGGGAAAAATGGGCCAAGGAGCTGAATGGTCCTTTCATCTTCAATCAATTAATTAGCATTTAAAAAGCCCTTGCTTCATGCCAGGTACTGTACTAAACACTGGAAGGGACAGACAAAAACAAAAACAGTCTCTGATTTCAAGGCACATATGTTGGGAAGGGGAAAACAAAATATGGTTAAGTATAGTGGGGATGGTATTAGTCCAATGAGACTCCTCAACGGATTGGATAAAATCATAGAATATAAAGAGTAGTTAAAGGAGATAGTGAGATATAAGGGTATGTCCTTTTCCGACTCTGAGTGACCCATATGCTTACAAAAAGGCCAGGAAACTGGGCTGAAGAATGACCAAGACTGCTCTTTTTTCCACCTACTCACTGATATGGTAAGATGATGATAAGGGAATTTAAAAGTGGAGGAACAGGCCCTACAAGCACCCAAGCTGCAGAAACAGTTGAGAAAAAAGCAGGAGGTGGAGGAA